>NW_012102621.1:2917700-2953032 GCF_000951045.1 Mandrillus leucophaeus | reverse complement strand
AGCTCGGGTCTGTGCACGCGGACCCGGCTGGAGTGAGTGTTTGCTGAGCTCAGGTCTATGCAAGTGCCCCCATCTGGAGTGTTTGCTGAGCTCGGGTCTGTGCACACGCCCCCGGCTGGAGTGAGTGTTTGCCGAGCTCGGATCTGTGGACGCATCCCCAGCTGGAGTGAGTGTTTGCCGAGCTCGGGTCTGTGCACGTGGACCCGGCTGGAGTGAGTGTTTGCTGAGCTCGGGTCTGTGCACGCGGACCCGGCTGGAGTGAGTGAGTGCTGAGCTCGGGTCTGTGCACGCGTCCCTGGCTGGAGTGAGTGTTTGCTGAGCTCGGATCTGTGCATGTGCCCCAGCTCTGCTTTGCTGTTTGTCGTTCATCCTCTGGATCTTGTTTAAAAAGTGAATGTTAGAACTAAAATTGACTCAAAGTCTTCCCCTTGGTTTGATAAATGAGGAGACTGAGGCTCTAGGAAATGAGGTGGCCGTTCAAGGTCACAGAACACTCCCTGGGAATTTGTCAGCTATCAAAATTTAAGTTGCATCCCCTTTGATCCAGCAGCTTCATTTCTAGAAGTCCATCCCAAAGAGATACTTAAGCACATGCACAAAGAGATGGGCACGAGGCTATAGATGGTGGTGTTATTAGAATTGGGATCAGTAAAAGGCTGGTGGAATAGATTGTTGGTTTGATCCTAAAATGCAGCGATGACAACACGGCTGGTCTGTGTGCACTGGCGAGATGCGAGCGCAGACCTGGCACGGAGTAAGAGGTAGCGACATGGCAAGGTGTGCCATTTGTCTCTGATAGAAAACAAAACCAGTAAGAGTACACAAACCCGTGACAGTGGTGAGGAGGCCAGGGCGGTGATGAAGGGTGACCTGCACTTTCTATGCTCTGGACTCAGGCATTTGAATTGGTTTTTTTTTTTTTTTTTTTGATTGAGACGGAGTCTGGCTCTGTCGTCCAGGCTGGAGTGCAGTGGCCAGATCTCAGCTCATTGCAAGCTCCGCCTCCCGGGTTCACGCCATTCTCCTGCCTCAGCCTCCCGAGTAGCTGGGACTACAGGTGCCCGCCACCTCGCCCAGCTAGTTTTTTGTATTTTTTAGTAGAGACGGGGTTTCACCATGTTAGCCAGGATGGTCTCGATCTCCTGACCTCGTGATTCGCCCGTCTCGGCCTCCCAAAGTGCTGGGATTGCAGGCTTGAGCCACTGCCCCCGGCCTGAATTGTTTTAATACAGATGGCATTCAGAAACCATGCAGTCCACGTGTTCTAAGTGTACAATTCAGTGGTTTTCCACGTATTCAGAGTTGTGCAACCATCACCACTATCCAACTCCAGAACGTTTTGATGAGATCCTGTTCCCATTTGCAGTCACTCCCCTCTCCCTGCAGCCCTTGGCAACTATGAAACTACCTTCTGTTTCTATGTATTATTTTTTGAAGGCAGTAGACTCAGCTCCTTCGTGTGCAGAATGGGAAGCCAGATGAACTGGATCAGAGCGTGTGAAGTGCTTGCCATGGTGCTGGGCACTTAGTCAGCCTCTGGTTAAATATTAACTGATGTTGTTATCATTATTGTCATGTCCTCTCTTCTTGGACAGTTGTCCAACTTTATTTATTTATTTATTTCTGAGACAAGATCTCACTCTTGTCACCTAAGCTGGAGTGCAGTGGCACGGTCTCGGCTCACTGAAACCTCTGCCTCCTGGGTACAAGCGATTCTTCGACCTTATCCTCCTGAGTAGCTAGGATTGCAGCCACCACCACGCCCAGCTAATTTTTATGTTTTTAGTAGAGACAGGTTTCTGCCATGTTGGCCAGGCTGGTGTCAAACTGCTGACCTCAGGTGGTCCGCCTGCCTCGGCCTCCAAAAGTGCTGGGATGACAGGCGTGAGCCACTGTGCCCAGCCCCAGCATCTTGAATAGTTGTATGGACCCCATGAGAGAGAATGAGCTTTCTAGAAATCTAACAGGTTATCATGCAACTTGTTGGCCTTGTTGGGATTTATACCCTGTCCCTATTCCTTGATTTGCAGGGGTCTGGCATATGTACAAGGGCCATACACATTTAAAAATGGATATATATTTTCCCTGCAGTGAACATATATTACTTATATAATTTGAGAAAATAACTTTTTAAAGAAATAAAGAGAAAACATTATAAAGCCATGTTAAATGCACCTTGTTAGTTGGATGGCATCCCTAGTGAGAGTGACAAATTTTTTCTTTGTTTATATATATATATATGTAAATATAATATGTATGTGTATGTGTCTGTATATATATTTATTATTTATATATAAATACATTTTTTTTTTTTTTGGCCAAGTTTTTATAGTCAGGCTTAAGTGAGGTATTGGTCAGTAATTCAGTCAGGAAGGAATGAGAGTCCAATCTGTGGATGTTTCATGGGTTCTGAGAAACTAGATGGAGTTTTTGCCCTTTTGAAGCTTCTAATCTAGGTAGACAGTCAAGGTCATGATCTGATGTTCTATTAATGAATCCAGCGCCCTCCACCACCATTGCCATCCATGGAGCATGCTTTCTGGACCAGGCACCCTTCTGGTTGATTCAGCCCTTCCTCGATGTCTCCTCTAATGTTAACCTGCAAGAAAGGTGTGATTATTCTCTTCATTCTGGGCAAGAGACTGTGTGCCGGGCAGCTGAGCCCTTTGCAGAAAGTGGCTGAGCCGGGATTTGAACCCAGGTCTGTGTGGCTCCAGCCCTTGTGCCTTTTGCAGTGTCATGTCCTCACTCTGTTGACATGCATCGTTTTTTAGCTGCGCCATATCTAACTGCCTGTGGTGTGGCATAGAGTCCTAGGATTGAGGCAGTTCTGTGAAATCCTCTGCATGGGCTTTTGAAATTCCAAGATTCTCTTCTTAAGGGCAGGTTGCACAGTAATTTCCTGAGGAAGGCTTTGTTTCATAAACCCAGGCCTTACAAACAAACAGTTTCCGCCTCTTATATGTATAACTCTGCTGCTTTAAGAATGAATTGCAGAAGTCACTTGTGCTTATTGCACCAAATAGAAATGCATCACAGGACTGGGTGCTGTGGCTCACATTTGTAATCCCAGCACTTTGGGAGGTTAAAGCCAGAGGGTTACCTGCGGTCAGGAGTTTGAGACAAGCCTGGCTAACATGGTGAAACCCTGTCTCTACTGCAAATACAGAAATTAGCCGGGCGTGATGGCAAGTGCCTATAGTTTCACCTACTTGGGAGGCTGAGGGAGGAGAATCTCTTGAACCTGGGAGGCATAGGTTACAGTGAGCCAAGAGCATGCCACTGCACTCCAGCCTGGGTGACAGAGCGAGACTCTGTCTCCAAAAAAATAAATAAATAAATAAATAAATAAATAAATGCTTCAGAGGTTTAGGATGAAAACACTTATTATCTATTGCCCTCCATACCACAGGGCACAACAATTAACAGCCTGAGTGTCCTTTGTGCTCAGACCACCATGTACATACCTGGATGATATCTTTCCACTCTCACCAAAATAGAACCATACTACATGCTTTTCTGTTACTAGTTTAATTTTTGAACCCAGATACATCTGCTGTTTGGAATGAACTGATTTTTGTTTCTGTTTTTGTTTTTGTTTTTTTGGAATGAGCTGTTTTAAAACAACATTTGGGGTGATCCATGATACCCTGGCCCTTTGCTGACAAGCTGACACTTCCTTTTTTGGGTCTGTAGAGTGCAGTTAGGGCCCAGAGTTCTTTCGAGCAAATACTTCTGCACCACTCGGTTCAGGGCAGGAAATCACCCTGTCTGGCACAGCTGTCCACGTGTTTTATTCCGGCAAAGAAGTGGTTTTCACTGTCACAAACTACTTTTCACTTAGAGGGAGGAACACAACTCTGAAGTTTCCATCGGAGCCTCTCCTGGGCTCCATCACGTGAGCAGGTGGGACTGTGGCTGGGGAAGGGTGTGATGACAGCTTTGAGTTTATGCAACAGCCATTCCCAGCTGTCCCGGTGCATGCGTTATATATTTAGCTGATCTCTTGGAAGAGAGATGCAGCTTCGAAACAGGTGAGCAGATTTCTCAGGAAAGACACATGAGACATGAAAGTTAATGGAGAGGTGTTCTGATTTTAAAAAGAGGGCAGGCTCTCACTCTCGCATTTGTTTTTTAAAAAATTCTCATATCGGCCGGGCACAGTGGCTCATGACTATAATCCTAGCACCTTGAGAGACCAAGTTGGGCGATCACTTGTGCCTAGGAGTTTGAGACCAGTGTGGAAAACATGGTGAAACCTCAACTCTACCAAAAAAAAAAAAAAAAAAAGGTACAAAAATTAGCTGGGTTTGGTGGCACAGGCCTGTAGTCCCAGCTACTTGGGAGGCTGAGGTAGAGGATCACCTGAGCCCGGGGATGTCGAGACTGAAGTAAGCCATGATTGTATCACTGCACTCCAGTCAGGGTGACAGTGAGAGACCCAGTCTCAAAAAAAAAAAAGAAAACTCTCATATCTTTGACACTTGACGTGAGAATGGAAAGTAATTTCTGTTTTTCTCATGTTTAATTCTTCCAGGAGTTACCGTTATCCCCATTTTACAAATGAGGAAACTGAGGTTCAGAGAAGGGAAGTCATGAGTCCAAGATCTGCTAGTGACACCTGTAGGGAAAAACAAATTGGGGTTTTCTTTTTTTAAGATAGAGACAGGGTCTCACCATGTTGCCCAGGCTGGTCTTGAGCTACTTGGCTCAAGCGATCCTCCTGCCTCAGCCTCCCAAAGCACTGGGATTGCTGGCGTGAGCCACTGCACCGAGCCCCAAGTTGCTTTTCCTTTTATACTCACACCACTCTTAACACACCATTTCTACTGCCACGTGTGTGCAGGTTTCCTCCACGCCAGGCAGTTCTCCAACACCAGCCGGGCTCCTTACCGTTCAATTCAGTTCTGACAGGACCCCATAGGGTAAGCTCTTAGTCCCAGGACTGCCCCTACTTCAGATGCCAGTTGCAAGTCCGTGTTATCACCTGTGCTTCTGACCAACCAGCCTCTCTGGAGACCATGCAGCGGCCCCCATCTACCAGTCATCTCGGTAGCATGCAAAACACCACCTGTCACTTGGGAGATTCCAAGGGACTTTGGAAGCTGTATGCCAGCAAATGTTGCAAAATCAAATAGATGTATTTCCTATTATGAATTACAGTGTCACTGTGACAGAGCCAAGATTTGAACCCAGGGATGGCTTGTGTGTCTGCCCACACGATTGATCGTCTGCAATTCTCCATCTGTTGTAGAAAAAGAATATGCGACTCAGACAACATGGTTCTTGGTCTTGGTCTTGGTCTTGTTCTTGAGGGATACAGTCAAGTCTGTACTTTTTTTTTGAGATAGAGTCTCACTCTGTCGCCCAGGCTGGAGTGCACTAGTGTGATCTCGGGTCACTGCAGCCTCCACCTCCTGGGTTCAAGTGATTCTCCTGCCTCAGCCTCCCGAGTAGCTGGGATTACAGGTGCATGTCACCATGCCCAGCTAAGTTTTGTATTTTTAGTAGAGATGGGGTTTCACCATGTTGACCAGGCTGGTCTCGAACTCCTGACCTCAAGTGATCCGCCCACCTCAGCCTCTCAAAATGCTGGGATTACAGTGAGCCAAGTCTGTACTTTTTGGGTAGTGTTTTCTTGGCTTGGAGATCACTGGAGCCCCTTGCTTTTTAGTGGAGAATCCATTACCTGGGAAGTAGGTTTGTATAATGTGTTTTTAAAGCATTTGATTTCAACTTTTTGGAAAGGTTAAAGTTTATAGTTTTCTTAAATCATGAGTGGACAACCAAAAATGTTAGCATGGGTATGAGAGACAGAGACAGAGACAGAGACACTGTGTGTGTGTGTGTGTGTGTGTGTGTGTGTGTGTGTGTGTGGCATGCAGGGGAGTAGGCTCCCTTTGATGTTTAACACATGACCTTGGATGTCTGTCCCAAGCGGGGGATTTTGAAATTAGGCAGGCTGGGGTTTGCATCACTGGTTTCATCATTGACAGGGTTTTCTAAAAACCCAGCCGTCCATTTTCTCAGCTCTGAAATAGAGATTTCATGCCGTGGTGTTTGAAGCCTCAAGCGGGACTGTTAAATTGTCCAGGCCGTGCTGTGCTCCTGGGGGCCTATAGGCAGTAGCCCCTTAGCACCTTTATTGCTGCCTGTGGATTTGGGTTTGTGCTGGAGCCGGAGACCACGGCAGGGCACTGGAACCTCCCTGACGTTGCGGGAGCAGCCACGTATGCTGAGCTGTTGACCAGGGATGTCCGGGAAGAGCAGCACAACTGGAAGGTGCTGTAGCTGGAGGCTGTTGGGTAACTGCATTCCTTGCAGTGGAATGGCAAGTTATCTTTTGGAGGGAGATCTGAGCTGTTCACTCCCTGGGTTCGACCTCCCAGCCTCTGCACAGCATATACCCCGTGGAGTGATCCTTAAAAAAGACCAATCATCCCACTTCTTCTGAATCCTCCAGGGGCTGCTTGTTTTGCTCGGAATAAAATACCATAGCCTGCAAACCCTTCCTGTCCCCTCTCTGTTCTCATTTCCTGCCAATGTCTCCCTCCTTCGTTTATCCTTTAGCCACGCGGGGCTTCCTCACTGTTGGTAGAACACATGGGTGCCCACCCCAGGCCCTTTGCATTTGCAGTTCCCGGGAACGTTCTCTCTAGGGCTGTGTGGGGCTCACTCCCCTGCCTTATCCCAGTCTCTGCTCAGACAGCGCCTCCCTAGAGAGGCCTTTCCTCAAACCTTATCTAACTAGCATTCTCCACCGTCATTTTCTCATGCTTTAACTTCCTCTAGCCCTTCTCCTGGCCTGGCATATTAAATAGTCACTTCTTGGGTTTCTGAGTCTCCTCACTGGAACGTCAGCTTCTTATTGGCACTCACCTTTCCCCCTCTTGATATATCCCTGTATCTCTAGTGCCTGGTACCTGGCAGGTAGTAAACCTTCAGTAGCTGGTTGTGTGGGAACTAAATGAAAGACTTGCCCAAAGTCATCCCTGCTAAGCGATGGAGCCAGACTTTGACTCCCAGGATCTGTTTCACTGCCGAGCTCCAGGGTCTTGTTGCCCGTGTTTCTCCCTTTGTCATAGTGAGCGCTTGAAGATGGTGGATGTTACTGTTAGGAAGACCATTTCCTTTGTTGGAACTCTGTGGGTACCTGCTGTCTTGTAGACATCATTGGCATCTGACTTGGAAGGATCCTTTCTCCTTTGGAACTGGAAAGTGTCCCAAATTTCCTAAGACACAGAACCTTGCCTGTTGTTATGGGACCTGGGCATACCTCATTGTGTGCATTCGAATGTCCTAGGAAACCATCTCTGAATTTAAAATGATTCTTTATTTTCGCCAGCAGCATCTCACGCTGTTTGCATCTGGGTCATGCTCAGCTTGTTCACATTGAAAGCAAAACAGTAACCTCATCATGCTGTTTGCCATGCCGCTCTCCATGGTCTCAGAAGTTTCACTTAATTTAGACAGAAAACCCTGTGTGTTCTCTGGTGCCTGCTAGCAAGCCCAGCACTGTTTCTACCTATTTTAGACAACTTAACACAGATACCCCCAAACAGATACGGCCGGCTGCGATGAGATGAAAAGTTATGAATGTTCTCTAAGTTTAGATGACCTGCTGATGGTACTGACTAACCCACAGCTTTTTCTGGAGCATGAAAATTAGTTCTTATTGAACATCAATGTCTGTATACTTCTACCAAACCCAGTCTCCATGTTTATTTGAATGTAGAGAGAGAAGGCTTCTTGTTTTTGCCAAATCGTTATTTTCCCATTTGGAGTGGAACTTTTATAATTATGCCATCAGGGAGACACAGGAGAAAGTTGCTGACTATTCAGAGTACAGGCAAGTAACTAGAGCGTGGATTTTTCCCGTGAATAAGGTAGATGTTAACTAGGTTGATTGGCTCAATGGGAAATCCCAGTTAATAGCATCACCATCTTCACATTTGGCACGAGATTAAAATGGCCAGGCTGCATCCTGCTTGGAGGCTCCAGTGAGAGTCTGATGTGAAAGTACTGTGTGATCTGCAGTGCTATGTAAATTGAAGCAGTATCATTATTTTGATTTCTGTGACACCCCGTTATATATGGATATAGTTTTCAAATTTTAATTAGAAAATTGGAAATTAAATGCAGCCTTTCTTTTTGCTTTTTGACCTATCTTTCTATTTGAGCTTTTTAAGCATAAAGTAAGTTTCTGATTGAACATGGAAATATCCAGCCATATAGATGAAAGCTTCCGTCTTCTTGGATTCTAGCAGGTGTACTTTTCATGCAGTCCTTGACCAGGGCAAAATATAAAGTTCTGAACACTGTCAAGGTAACTCAGAATATGGGTGGAAATTGTTAATGCATTTCAGATTGCATTGCTAACCAGTGTCTTGAAGCCTTCTGTTTTTGAAGTCACTGCGAGCTATCATCGACATGAATAGAGAAGTATGTTTTTCTCTTGGGGTATTAAATTGTCGTTCTTTCCATTTTATTTTACATCATTATTATCATTATTTTGAGATGGAGTCTCACTCTGTTGCCCAGGCCAGAGTGCAGTGGTGCAATAATGGGTCACTGCAGTTTCCATCTCCCAGATTCAATCGATTCTCCTGCTTCAGCCTCTGGAGTAGCTGGGATTACAGGCACACACCACCATGCCCAGCTAAGTTTTGTATTTTAAGTAGAGATGGGGTTTCACCATGTTGGCCAGGCTGGTCTCGAACTCCTGACCTCAAGTGATCCACCCACCTTGGCCTCCCAAAGCCCCAGAGATTACAGATGTGAGCCACCATTTCCAGCCCCATTCTTTCAGTTTTAAAACTCATAGATCACCCTCAGGGAAGATGCAACTTAGAAAAGTTGTAGTTTGATCGGTTGCAAATGTTTGTATTTATTGTTTAGATTTGACTTTCAGAATTCGGTCACAATTGATTCTTTACAAATTGATTGGTTTATTGGGGGCATGTGCAAGGAGTGTAGAATGGTGTTGTCATCTGTTATTTTTGTCTCTCAAATGACTTGACATTACTCAGACTTTAATTGTGCTGCCTTGCTTAATACCCAGATGTTGTTTTACTCCCAAGGCAAATGAACCTTCTCAACTTGAAAATAAATCTGATGTGCTTGAATGAATTTAGCCTCATGGGATGAATGGCCTCTCACGCCTTGACCCCCCATACTCACCTTTGTGAGAGGTGGGAGACGTCTAACCTGTTCAGTCAATTCCCTCACTTTGTAAATATTAATCCTTATGCTGTTGAGCAACATGGCACATTTACCTCCTAGTTTTCTTTTTTTTTTTTTGTACATGTCATCTACATGGAATGATATCACCATCTCTGTAACTTCACGGTCTAACTCAGTCTAATTTAAAGTGGTCTCTTAGCTGGGCATGGTGGCTCATGTCTGTAATCCCAGCACTTTGGGAGGGCGAGGCAGGCAGATCACCTGCGGTTGGGTGTTCGATATCCGCCTGGCCAACATGGTGAAACCCCATCTCTACTAAAAATACAAAAAATTAGCTGCGTGGTGGTGTGCGCCTATAATCCCAGCTACTTGGGAGGCTAAAGATGGAGGATCGCCTGAACCTGGGAGATGGAGGTTTCAGTGAGCCGAGATTGCTCTACTGCACTGCGGCCTGGGCGATAGAGCGAGACTCAGTCTCTAAATAAATAAATAAATAAATAAATAATAAATAAAGTGGTCTCTCAAGAAGTAACTACGGAATGGTTAAAGACTCTACATTAGATAACTATTGTGTAACGAATTACCCCACAGTTAGATGACTTAAAACAACAAACATTTACTATCTCACAGTTTGTGCGGGATAGACAGCCTGGGTGTGGCTTAGCCACATGCCTGGCTCAGGGTCTCTTCTAAGGCTGTATCAAGGTGTCAGTTGGAGGCTGTGGTTGTCCCAAGGCTCCACTAGAGGAGGGCGCACTGCCCCTCGTGTGCTCATGGGGGCTGTTGGCTGTGTGCATCGGTTCCTTGCCATGAGATTCTCTCCGTAGGAGAGCTCTCGTGTATAAATGTATAAATGAGAGCTCTCCTACGGACCTCATAAGAATAAATGAACAAGAAAGGCCACCTCACACAGAAGCAGCAGGCTTCATAACTTCATCTTAGAGGTGAAACCCCATCACTTCTGCCATAGTCTGTTTATTAGAGGTAAGTCAATAAGTCCAGCCTATGCTCAAGGGGTAGGGATTATTTAAGAATGTGAATACCAAGGGAAAGGGGGCGTTGGAACCATCTTTTTTTTGAGACAGATCCCACTCTGTTGCCCAGGCTGGAGCGCAGTGGTGTGATCTTGGCTCACTGCAACCTTCGCCTCCTGGGTTCTCCTGCCTAAGTCTGTCGAGTAGCTGGATTTACAGGCATGTGCCACCATGCCCGGCTAATTTTTGAAATTTTTGCATTTAAAAAAATTAAAAAATTTTTTGCATTTTTAGTGGAGACCAGGGTTTCACCCTGTTGACCAGGCTGGTTTCAAACTCCTAATCTCAAGTGATCCGCCTGCCTTAGCCTCCTGAAGTGCCGGAATTCCAGGCGTGAGCCACTGCACACTGCCTGGGGTCTATATTTGAAGCTGCCTACTGATGAGAAAAGTATGATATAGTTAGGCTTAATTTTGTATTATTTCATACATGGAATTGAAGTTTTTGGCATGCTTGCTAAAACTGAACCAGGGCAGCGAGGAGGTCAGGTAGTTGCTAGGGAAGGTTGCCTGGCTAGTTGCTAAGAGAACTTCTATAAATTCATGACTGTCCAGGGTCTTTCCCCAAGGCTTCAAGGTTAAAAAGCTTATTTCTGCATCTCTACCACCCTGGTGTTGAAGGTTGCTGATTCTTCTTAAATATAGTCCTAGAGGGGCTGGTGCCTTGGGGACAGGAGCCTGGTGACTTGGGGATAGGAGGCCAGTGGCTTGATTGGACTTGAAGCGGATTGAATGAATCATGATGAGCAGGACCTCCTTGCAGAGGGCAGCCGCCTGGGCCTGGCCAAGATGAGGAGATCATTTGGAGTCAGGGGCAGAGCAGGGCTGTGAGTCTGTCATCTTGGGTATGTATTAGCACCAGGCTCTGCTGAGCAGCTGCAGCCAGCTTCATAGTGCGGTGCCTGCCAAGGCATCTGTCTCCTGGTTGCCCTGCCGACGGGCTCCTCTGCTCCCTTACCTGACTTTTCTAAGTCCCATGGCTAAGGGCAGGCTCCCCTCAAATTATGATTACATAGTTTACATATCACTAACATATAATCATAGTTTACACATAATTTTGTTTGTGTCTTTAAATCAAAACTTTGCAGGTACATAGATAAAGTCATTGGTTCTCTTAGCTTTATTACAAAAGACAGGAGGCCTCTGGCTGTCACCATCTGCCACTTCCCACCGTTCAGAAGCCCCTCTTTGAAACTTTTCCACTCATGCTTTGGGTTGTTGCCTCCGTATCTCTGATCAACATGCCTGTTGCCACGTTTTTATTTTTCAGTTGTGGGAGTCACCTGTTTCTCGTTGTGGAAGAGGAAGGGTAACTGTCTTTGATTTCTCCACCTCCAGAAAACACACACACGGCTCCACATCCTCTGGCACAGTCGTATCCTCATTTTGGTTAGATCAGTATTCAGTGATTACATTATTATAACTGGAAATGCTCTCCACAGCTGTGAGATGCATGATCGTTTTTCCTGCACGATCTCTTGATTTCTCTGGTGTTAATACTTAATTCAACTGCACGTTCGTCCTCAGTGTGTAAATCCCCCTGGTACATTCAGGCACTTCAAGCTGCCTCCCACTTGCACCCAAGGCAGTCTCTCCTGGTGCATTCTGGCCTACTCGAGCCAGAACTCTGCTGCTTGTGGGCCCACATTCTCCACTCAGTTTTTTTCTTAACAACTTTCTTGAGATATAATGCACATGACATACAGCTCACCCTTTGAGAGTACATAATTTCAGTGGAGGTTTTTTTGGGGTTTTTGTTTGTTTGTGTTTGTTTGTTTTTGAGATGGAGTTTTCCTCTTGTTGCTCAGGCTGGAGTGCAATGGTGGGATCTTGGCTCACTGCAACCTCTGCCTCCCGAGTTCAAGCAATTCTCATGCGTCAGCCTCCTGAGTAGTTGGGGTTACAGGCGCATACCACCATACCTGGCTAATTTTTGTATTTTTAGTAGAGATGGGGTTTCACTGTGTTGGCCAGCTGGTCTCGAACGCTTGACCTCAGGTGATCCACCCACCTGGACCTCCCAAAGTGCTGGGATTACAGGTGTGAGCCACCACCCCCTACCCTCAGTGGTTTTTATATTCACAAACTGTGCAACCATCACCACTCTCTAATTCCAGAACATTTTTGTTGTGCCCCAAAGAAACCTCATACCCTATAGCAGTCAGTCTTCATCCCTCCTACCCCCAGACCCTGGCAGCCAAGACCTATGGACATTTTGTGTACGTGGAATTGGGTAATCTGCAGCCTTTTGGATCTGTCTTCTTTCTCCTGGCTGAATGCTCTCACGGTCTATCCGTGTTGCAGCGTGAGTTGGCTCTTCAGTCCTCTCATGTCTGAATAGAACTCCCCTGCGTGCCTAGACCACGTCTTGTTGACTTACCAGGTGATAGTCATTTGGGTTGTTTCTGCTTTTTTGTTACTATGAAAAGTTCTCTGGCTTACTTTTGTGTCGGATCCCCTATATCTTTACAATTCCTAGATTTCTTCTCTTCTTTAGGTGCGAGGTAGTTTCTGCAAGGACACGTGTCTGAAAATGCCTTTATCCTGCCTCTCACGTGGCTTGCCTGGGTATATAATTTAAGGCTCAAAATCATTTTTCTTCAGGATGTTGAAGATGTTTCTTCATTGTTTTCTAGCTTTCCGTGTTGCTGTTTAGAAATCCTACGCCATTTCTAGTTTTTATCGTTTGTAAAAATTCTTCTTCCACTTCAGAAGTTGGTAGGCTGTCGTCTCTGTCTCCTGTGTTCTGAAGTCTGTGAGCGAGGCTTGCTTTTGTCCATTTTGCTGGACGTTAATTGAACTCTTCCATCCTGCCCCTCATTTCTGTTGACTCTGAATTATATCTTTGATTTCCTCTTCTGTGCATTATCTTTTTCTCCTTTCTTGATCTCTTCTCATTTGGACTTGTAGTTCTCTGTTCCCCCCCTCTTTTTTGGGGGGGACAGGGTCTTGCTCTGTGGCCCAGGATGGAGTGCAGTGACACCATCTCAGTTCACTGCAACCTCTGCCTGCGAGGCTCAAGCGAGCCTCCCACCTCAGCCTCCCTAGTGCCTGGGACTACAGGCATGTGGCACCACACCGCACTAATTTTTGTGGTTTTTGCAGAGGTGAGGCTTCGCCGTGTTGCCCAGGCTTGTATTCCATTTTGTTATTCGTTGCCTCTATTTTCTGGAGATTTTGCTACCCTTTCCCTTATAGTCCCTGTTCTGTTTCTGCTGTTATAGTTTCACTCTGCAAAAGGGCTTTTGTGTGCTTTGTGTTTTTCTTTTTCTCCTTTTTAAAATATCTCCCTATTCTTACTTCATGACTACACTGTCTCCTCCTCTCTCTCTGGAAATATTACCAACAGTTTGCTTTTGAAGTGTTTTCCCTAAATAGTCTCTCTTTCCTGCAAGTTGCTTTTCTCTGTTTATTCCTGTCTCAATCTTTCTTCTCAATCTTTCGTAAAGTTCTTAGGTGCTTTTCTCAAATGGGAGGTGATTTCTAGGTGTCTACAGAGGTGTTGGAGTGGGATTAGAAATTGATTCGAAGCTCCATGAACACTGACTTTGGGCCTCTTGGGGTGATCTGGCTGTGGCATTCCACTGGAGAACTACCCCTGGTCTCCAGAGCTTTTTTAGATTCCTGGGAGAATACCTTTCCATTCCCTGGCTTAGAGGCAAATGCTGTCTGCCTGCCATTCTGGGAATGAGTGGGGCTGGGGAGAGGGAAGAAGAACGGGAGAAACTCAGAAGCTGAGTATGTGTTACTTTTATCTCTCCATTAAAAAAATGGAATACCCCAACCTCAACTCAGTCCAGACCTACCGCGTTTTCTCCAGAGGATAAACATGTATATTCTGCTAATCGCTTCTTCAACAGACTTTTAAAACCTTTCTTTCGCTTTCTAGTCCTGTGTTCACCCTCACTTCCAGAGGTGTCTCGTGCTAACAATTCATTAGCCTTTTGTGAATCATTCCATTCTCATCAGATATTATTTTGGTGGCACCCATGTTTATTTAGGAATGGAATTTTCTCTGGTCTGTCAAGTTACTTATCAGTCATCTACCTGATTCTCAGCTTCTGTAATTTTGTTGTTTCCTCTCCAATTCTTTTTTTTTGAGCGATGCCTTTATAAAAACCCTTTTTTTTTGCTTTTATTCTTATTTTTGACACGTAATAATTGTACGTATGTATGGGGTAGTGTGTGATATTATGATACATGTATACGAAATTTAATGATCAAATCAGGGTACTTACTATATTCATCATCGACTCATAGGAAACATTTTAATTTGCTTTTTTTTTTTTTTTTTTGAGACAGAGTCTTGCTCCGTTGCCCAGGTTGGAGTGCAGTGGCACGATCTCGGCTCGCTGCAGTCTCTGTCTCCCTATTTCAAGTGATTCTCCTACTTCAGCCCCCCAAGTAGCTAGGAATACAGGAGTGTGCCACCATGCCCAGCTGATTTTTGTAGTTTTAGTAGAGACGGTTTCTCCATGTTGGCCAGGCTGGTTTTGAACTCCTGACCTCAAGTGATCCACTCGCCTTAGCCTCCCAAAAGTGCTGGCATTACAGGCGTCAGCCACCGAGCCCAGCCTCAATTGACAGTTTAATGGAATTTTGAGAGGATGTGAGTGCAAATTACTGTATTCAGGCTCTCATCTTTACGGAGTTCTTCACAGTTTTTCTTTCCATAACTATTCGGGGTTATCTGTTGTGATCGGGTCACTCTGTGCATTTCTGGCCCAGTACTCAGGGCTTCTTTCTGCATGTTCCCTGCTGTCACTCATGGCCTTGAGCCTTCGTCAGGCTCTAACAGTGCGGCTCGAGGAGGCTTAGCCGCCTGGCTTAGTTGCTTCAGTTTTGACTCCTGGTTTTGCTCAGCCTTACTGACTTTCACCTTCTCCCTGAAGGCTACCCCTATCACTGGGGGGCTAGTCTCAGATCCTTGTTTAGCCTCACTGCCCGCTCCATACAGCTGATAGGGCATCCAAGGGGTTTCTTGTCCTTGAACACACAGGAAACTGATCCTGCGTCGTCGATGCTTGTTTTGAGGCTTGAGGTTAATCCGCGTTCTTAAACATGCTGTGGATCTTTTTCTTTGCCCTTGGTGTGGGAGGTCTTCCCTGTTCTTGTTTCCTGCTTTTGTTGGAACTATCTGGTTCATTCCCAGTTCTTCTTTATTTGCTCTTCGCTACAGAGTGGGCGTATATGGGCATATACGTAATCATGGAAACACTACTCAGAGCCGTCTGTGCCCATGCTTGCTCTGACCTGGGAGCCAGTCTCTTTAACATGTCTTTTGCATTGACGTTCTGTGTTGGTTTTCGAGTTTTTCTAGAGGTTTTCTTGCTGTCATCCTAAGTTTGGTTTATAAATGCTGATCCTTGGTTTTACACATTATTCTGACCCCCATTAGTGCTCCACAGCTGGCTGTGGGCAGGCACTACCTCACTGGATCACTTTTTTGTTGTAGAAAAGGAAACTTAGCAAATATAAAATATGTAAGTGGACTGAATGCAGTGACTCACCCCTGCAATCTCAGCACTTTGGGAAGCCGAGGAAGGAGGATCACTTGAGGCCAGGAGTTCAAGACCAGCCTGGTCAACATAGTGAGAACTTGTCTCTACAAAAACTGAAAGAAAAAAAAAAAAGAATTAGCCTGGTGCAGCAGGGGTATGCCTGCAGTCCCAGTGACTCAGGAGGCTGAGGCAGAAGGATTGTTTGAGCCCAGGAGTTCGAGGCTGTAGTGAGCTGTATGATTGATTGTGCCACTGTACTCCAGCCTGGGTGACAGACAAGACCCCATCTCAAATGAAACAAAACAAAACCTCCACCTCCCCCCCCCCCAAAAAAAAAGCAAAACAACAAATGTAGGCTCTTATGTCTTGCCAAATCTGTCAAAACATTGCCTGCTTTCTCCTGAAATGGAAAGTAGCGACAAGATCATTCCTTGACTCCTGTGCTTCTATCTCATGACAGTTCTTGCATTTTAAAAATACAGCTTAACGCTTTTTTTTTTTTTTTTTAAAGTGACAAAGTCTAATTCTGTCACCCAGGCTGGATGACATTGGCATAGTCATAGCTCATGGCATCCTCGACCTCCTGGGCTCAAGCAGTCCTCTCCCCTCAGCCTCCTGAGCAGCTGAGACTACAGGCACACACCACCGTGCAGGCCTTATCACTCGTTTTATTGTACTAAGGTGAAAATGTCCCATTGTTGAAGTAATTAGTAAGTGTGTTTGTGTGTGTGTGTGTGTGTTTTTTTTTTGTTGAGAGCATTTTCAATCTGAAGTCATCTGAGAAAGAAGAATTTTTTCTTTTTTTACTGGGAGAATAGTTTTCGATACTGTTGAAATATTTATGACATGTCTCTCTTTCTCTAAAGTTGTGCCAAGTCTTTGGAGTGTTGATGGAGAAGTTACAGTAACTGAACAGAAGCCGGGAGAAATTGCTGAAGAACTTGCAAGCTCCTATGAAAGAAAGCTCATCGAGGTAAGGCCGGTGGAGTCTGCGTCTTTGTTTCTGATGTTGGCTGCTTTGGAGACTTTCCAGGATAAGCCCAGCCTGTTCTGAAGACACCTGAGCAAAACAACCAAACAACTCCTCAGCCCCACAAAACAAAACAAGACCAAGTCAGTGTGCTTTATAAAGAGAAGTATGAGCTGATCCTTTGAAACATATCACTTAATTATTGGAAATTTCTGGCACTTACGATAAGGAAATAAGAGAAAAATATATATGTAACATTAAAAATGAAATAATTGTAACATTTGGAGATGAAAACAGGAGAGAATATCGAATGCACCTTTGTGCTGTTAAATGTGAAAATATGGATGAGGTGAACTATTTTTCAGAAAACACATCCCTTATTAGAATTAATTGAAGATGAGGCAGACTGGTCAAAGGGAACCCCTCGCCCTCAAAAGAAAAAACAAAACAAAAAACCAAAACACTTTGGAATAAAGTTGTACAAGTAACTGAAGAACTGCTTCCTTAGAAGACAGTAAGCCTAGATGCTTTCATGGTGATTTCTAGGAAACTCTTCAAGGTAATACACAAAGAGCCCTTTGCTATTTATATTTCCTGAGAGGGTTTTTATACGTCTCTATCTTGGTTCAGGTATGCATTACCATGATATAAAAAAATCCTGCCAAAGATAGCATAAAAAAGAACACTATCAAATAGAATCATCTGTGTATGAGATGTACAAAAATTCTAGAAAGTCATTACTCAAATTCAGTCACATATTAAAAGAACAGTGCACGTAAAACAGGGTTTATTTAGGATTGCAAGGATGGCTGCATGCTAGAAATTCATCCATGTAAATCATCTCATTAGTGGCCTCAAAGAGGAAAACCAGATATTTATCTTGGTAGGTAATGAAAAATCATTTTATAACTTTGTTGATACCTGATAAACAATATTCTTCATAAATGAGGAATAAAGGTAATTCTTGGATATGATAAAGAGGTTTTTCAGAAACCATCGATTATTACCATATTCGATGGTAAAGTTGAGAAGCTATGTTTTTGATGAGCTGTGTGTACATGTTGTAATGGTCCCTTGGTGGTAGTATTATAAGCAATGTGTGTATGTACATACATGCACATGCTAACTATACAAGCATACTTTTGGTTGTTTCTAAATCTTCTACAGTGAGTTTTATTTTGGTAATCAGGAAAACACTCACTCATTGCTGTGGAGACATGCGTGAGCTTCGGTGGGTTTCAGAAGCCCAGGGCCTTGGAGGGAGTCCCCCTAAGTTCATTGCTGGTTCAGGCTGCCATTGTTACTATCTGTTTTGTCTGGTCTCTAAATTGACTCTAAAGAAGGAAGGTGACTTTAGAAACATCTTGCATTCTAACTCAAGTGAGTGCAAGGGAAGGCAAGCTGAGGCCTTAACACACAGGCTGGTGGGGATGAGTCAAAAGCCAGGCTGGGGAGGCCTGGGGACAGGGCACTCCTGTGTGGTCTCTGCCCACCGCTGTGCCCTTCCTTGGGAGCTCCCTCAGTGGGGCCGTGAGACTCAGACTTGGCTGGTGGCAATGCCAGGGTTCTGGGCCGCGAGTCTATGCCTGGAAGGCCCAAGTGGAGAGGGAAACAGGGCCCCAATCTCAGGATTGGGACGACTTGTGTATTTCTTTCCCCCAGTGGACTCCGAGCCCCTGGAAGGCGGGACCGTGTCTTTGCCAGCTCTGTACATTCCACAGCCACTTATTGGCAAATGGTAGATGCCGCATAACCCTTGAATTTTTAAATTCTCCCTAGGATGGGGATGTCTGGATTTACTGAATGAAAGAAGGCCTGATGAGCTTAGAGAGGGTGAAAGGTTCTCAGAATGAAAGTGCAGGATGAAAGGTTCTGTTCCTCTGGGGAATAAGGGTGCTATGGTGAGGACTCCGTCAGACCAGTGCAGCTCAGCAAGGGCGCATGCTTCGTAGGGTCCACAAAGGCATTGATTGCTGGGTCCAGGCACCGCTCTCCATGG
Organism: Mandrillus leucophaeus; assembly: GCF_000951045.1. NCBI lineage: Eukaryota > Metazoa > Chordata > Mammalia > Primates > Cercopithecidae > Mandrillus > Mandrillus leucophaeus. The sequence goes on along the minus strand of NW_012102621.1, from coordinate 2,934,346 downwards.
AGATTCTCTACCTGTGGGGCTGCTGGGCAGCGTGTAGGATGGGGTGGGGTGGGGTGGGGGTGCAAGAAGACGGTGATTGGGTGTTTGACCCTGTAAGCCAAGTGCCACTAGTTCATTCGTGGGCCGGGTGGTTGGATGATTTATTTCAGTGTTTATCAGATGCCTGCTTTCTGCATCAGCAACAGCAAGAACAGAGGCTGAATACAAGGAAGCATTGGCAGGAACTGAAAGGAGACTGACAGGTCAGTAGCAGAGTGGAGGAGGGGAGAAAGGTGGTACTGTGGCTGTGTCCTGGCTGTGTCGTCACCTGCTTGGCTTTGACCGTGTGAAAGTCTCATCCCCTGCTGTGTTGACCTCAGCTGGGATGTGTGGAGAAGATCGGGTCATGTGGGGAGTTACTGCAGGGTTCACCTGCCTGGCTGTTCCAGCCAGCTGTGAGAGGGTGAGTGTGGAACTACCAGACGGGAGGGCTCAAGGTTCAGGAATGAAGGCGTGAAGACCTAAAGTAAATGCCATAAAGCCCTCTTTAAATGGGCTGGTCTCAAACGCCTGACCTTAGGTGATCGATCCGCCTTGGCCTCCTAAAGTGCTGCGATTACGGTGTGAGCCACTGCACCCGGCCCACAGTTAAGTCTTAACTAGATCTCAGAGCATCCTGGTGGAAATTAGATTAGATAGCTAATTAGAAATTAGTTTAGAGAGCTAATAAGAGCACATGGGTTCTGTAGAGGAGGCACTTTCCTCTGGCCCTCAGTGTTAGCAGGAAGCATAGCCTGGAGCCTAGGGAGGCCATTGAGTAATAGATGGTGCCAACACAGTTCACGCACACCCATTGAGCGCCTTCTCAGTGTCCAGCCCTTAGCTTCCTTTCTCCTCCCTTTGTGACTTTTCCTAGCCTGGGAGCAGCAGTGTTGATGGTTGTAGGAGATGAGCCAAGGAAATTGTGAGGTTGAAACAGAGACATCCCTGAAATGGCATTCACTACCCTAGATGGAGCGGTTTTTGGTTTTTTTTTTGTTTTTTTTGTTTTTTGGAGACAGAGTCTCACTCTGTCGCCAGGCTGGAGTGCAGAGGCGTGATCTTAGCTCGCTGCAACCTCTGCCTCCTGGGTTCAAGTGATTCTCCTGCCTCAGCTTCCTGAGTACCTGGGACTACGGGCATGCGTCACTATGCCCAGCTAATTTTTGTATTTTTAGTAGAGATGGGGGTTTCACCATGTTGATCAGAATGGTCTCAATCTCTTGACCTCATGATCCACCAACCTCAGCCTCCCAAAGTACTGGGATTACAGGCGTGAGCCACTTGCAGAGCGACTTCTTGTGGATGAGGCAGACGTGCCTGTTCTGATAGTCAGGACACAGGATTGAAGTGCAGGGGTGGGGTTATACCCACAGACCTGGAGCCGTGTCTTCAACAGCAGCTCTGCAGAGGTTGGCACCTAACCACAGCTTCTTTAGATAATTCCTCCCTGCTTCTTAGAGACTGTTAGTGATGCTCAGAATTTCTTCTGTAAACTTCCCCATCCTTCTTGAAATTCTAAGACATCAGAAGAGAAACAATTGTTCTCACCAAGGTTTTGAAGATAAAATATATTGAACACATCCAAGATAGATCTCTTCTGAGTCTCTTGCTTCTTTTCCTCTTTTAAGTACATTTCCTTTGGTTTGGACTCATCTTCAGATGTTCTATTCTTTTTCAGCAGTTGCCTTCACAACAATGTGACATGTTGGCGACATTTGGACTTTGGGCCTCCATCACTCTGTCGCTGCTTTCTGCAGCCTGGTGACTTGGAAAGCACATGTATCGCGTGTCAGACTGAGTTCAGATTTGCCACTTACTGCCGCATGTTCCTGGGCACAGCCCCTAACCTCTCTAAGCCTCACGTTCTCCATTAGTGAAATGCAGCCAGTCATAGCTGCAAGTGGGTTTGTTTTGGGAATGGCACATAAAGAACCCAGCTGAGTGCCTGCAGTATACAGGAGGTGTCTCTGTGCTTCCTCTTCTCCCCTCTGTCCTGACTTCCTTTGGAGGGCTTCCTCTCCACCATAGCATGCTGTCTGGGTGGGACAGTACATCCAAGTGCTTTGCCCTGGGTTTGGTTCAGGGCCGGGCACATGACCTGAGCTAGGCCAATGGGGGTTTAACTCTGAAGGTATATAAGAATGCAGCAATGCTTGGGAGGCCATTTATTCAATAGCAATTAACAATAAGCATTTATTCAATAGACTACTAGCAATGAGTCTGATAAGACTCTAGTTATTTCCTGTGTTGAACCTGTCAGAATTGCTCTGGTTTCAGTTCCTTTTTCTTTTTTTTTTGTTCTTCTCTTGAGACAGAGTCTCATTCTGTCACCCAGGCTGGAGTGCAATGGCACAATCTCAGCTCACTGCGACCTCTGCCTTTTAGGTTCAAGCAATTCTCCTGCTTCAGCCTCCCAAGTAGCTGAGATTATAGATGCGTGTCACCCGCACTCGGCTAATTTTTTTTTTTTTTTTTTAACATAGATGGGTTTTCACCATCTTGGCCAGGCTGGTCTCAAACTCCTGACCTCATGTGATCTACCTGCCTCGGCCTCCCACAGTGATGGGATGGATTATAGGTGTGAGCCACTGTGCCTGGCGCCAGTTACCTTTCTGAGCCCGATTTCCACTTTTCTGCCTGTTTATAGTGAATTCCATTTTAGTTTAGGTTAGAATCTGGTGTTTTGTTTTGTTTTGTTTGTTTGTTTTTGTTTGTTTGTTTGTTTTGCTTTTACAGGACCTTGGGAGCAGTTACACTGCCAGTGCTTGCCTCATAAATTGGCACCAATGGGTTCCAACACTTTTGATGTGTCCAGGGGTTATTTTTATATAAGAGCAGCATGGGCTTTTCAATAAAATACTGGATTTTTGTATAAGGACTTTTGCTTTTGCTTACCAGCGGTGCCCTCACTTACATAAAGCTTTGTATCCATATGTAATCAGTAGATGCCGTTTCCCTTCAGTTCTCCTTCCGCTCACTGTTTACCAGGGCTTAGCTCCCTCATGCTGCCTTCAGGCTCTCCCAGGTCTTGCTTGCTGGCACCGTTTTCTAGCTGTTTGCCCCACTTGTGTATCTTCTGCTTCAATATTGCCAGTCCCTCCTCTGCAAACAGAACTTTACTTCCTTCCATATGGCAGGGCTCGGCTAGCTATTGATTGATTTTTAAAATTATAAGACACTTATCATTTACTGTCTGAGTATAGTTAATCCCTGAATTTTTCTCATGGGTAAAATAATGGTGTATTAGCAACATTTGTTCTCATTATAATGGCAGAGTTGCTATTAATGGAAAAGTAAGCTTAAACATCAAGCTGGTAAAAAATAAACTCATAATCACATGCTGTAGATAACTGTGAATGTGATCATCATTTTAATAAACTGTAAACATTCCGGAAGCAGCCAGCACCTTGGGAGCAGTTACACCACCAGTGCTTGCCTCATAAATTGGCACCAATGGGTTCCAACACTTTTGACATGTCCAGGAGTCATTTTTATATAAGAGCAGCATGGGCTTTTCAATAAAATACTGGATTCTGTATCAGGACTCAGGATAAAAAACTCTGAGCTGAGATCTACATTAAACTGATACTCAAAATGAAAGATACGATGTGACTCTTTTTTTTTTTAAATAGAGTCTCACTCTGTTGCCCAGGCTGGAGTACAGTGGTATACGATCTCGGCTCACTGCAAACTCTGCCTCCCTGGTTCAAGCGATTCTCCTGCTTCCCGCTCCGTAGTAGCTGGGATTACAGCCATGCGCTACCATGCTCAGCTAATTTTTGTATTTTTAGTGGAGACAGGGTTTCACCAAATTGGCCAGGCTGGTCTCAAACTCCTGACCTCAAGTGATCTGCCCACCTTGGCCTCCCAAAGTGCTGGGATTACAGGTGTGAGCCACCATGCCTGTTCTGTTTTTTTTTGTTTGTTTGTTTTTGTTTTTTTTTTTTTTAAATCACATGAAACTGAGTGGATTGAGACCAGGCTCTTACCTCATATAGTTTGATTACCAAGCAAAACTGAGTGTTTAAGTGCCTCCTGTGTATCAGTGAAAAAGGGTAAGAAGTTATAGTTTCTAGCAGGATAGGTGTAATTCCCACTAAAGTGTGAATGACTAACAGGGCTAAACTTCCAAGGAGTTCTTAAAATCTTTTTATTACGTAAAAGTTGAAATATACACAGATATAAATGAGTGTAATGAGCTTCTATGTATCCATCACCTGGCTGTAGCTGTTAGTAACTCCTGGCCAATCTTGCTTCATCTGTATCTTGTCCCACCCCTCAAACCTCAGCCTCTCATGGTATTTTGAAGAAAATTCCAGATTCCATATTATTACATTCCTATTTCAGAATCTATCTTTAAAAGATAAGAGCTCTTTAAAAAACCCCACATTACTGCAATACCATAGTCACACTTTAAAAAGCCTGTTAAAGAAGGGTCATGCTAGTCCCAGTGGTTCTCAGGTTGGAGTGTCAGGGAGAGGAGCTTCTTTAAGAAGGTCTTTCAGGGGGCCCCTGGCTCACTCTTTCTCATCCCCAGCTTCCTGAACAAGGAACTGGAGCATCTCATTTACGCAGGATGGCTAAGCTTGGAGTTTTTCTGCCTCTTGGATGTGCCCTTTGCTTGGCTGTCTGCCTTGACTTCAGTTAACAACACAGACAGTCAGGTCAGCAGCACAGCTGCACAGGCCCTGGGAAAGTGAGGGATTTGAGGACGAGGAGGTGTGACCTAGGCTGCGGGCTTCACCAGCGCATGGATTTCCAGCCTTCAGCATGGTCTCCTTTACAAATGGACTGCTTCCCTAACGAAGGTCTCTCCAGGAGGAGGAGGCGGGCTGTATCTCACAGAGGTGTCTCTGTTTTTTTAAAAATAGCATATATATTTTACTGGTAAAGAATAGGCGAAAGAGCATAAAGAACTTCCATATACTCATCACCCTACCTCAATAGTTATCAACTCTTGGCCAGTCTTGTTTCATCCACTTACCCTCCTGTTTCCCCAGCATCACATAGTGTTTGGAAGGAAATCCGAAGCACAACGTTGATTTCACCCCTAAGTAGTTAGGAATATATTGGTAGTAAACTCTAAGGGCTCTCTTTTTAAAACAGAAAAAACTCTGTAGGATCATTATCACCCCAAAAGTTGGCGGTAATTCTTTGGTATTGTCAAATATCTGGTGAGTGTTCACATTTGCAGTTTAAACAGATGTTTGAGTCAGGATCCTAGTAAGGTCCCTACCTCACGATTGGTGACAGATCTCTTGAGTCTCTTTTAATCTGTGTGTTCTGTCACCTGTGTCTCCCTACCTCTCCCTTTCTTCCTTACCTGTCATGTATTAGTTGAAGAACCTGGGTTGTTGATCCTGTAGAATTTCTCCCACCAGTGCTTTATGAGGGTCTATTACGTGTGTGGTACTCGGTGGCCTGTTGGGTTTTTCGTGACATTTTATGAAAAGCAGCTATAGATATTGATGTTACAGCCTGGGCAATGTAGTGAGACCCTGTACTTACAAAACAATGTTTTTTTTAACTAGCCGGGCACAGCAGCGTGCCTGTGGTCCCAACCACTCAGGAGGTTGAGGCAGGAAGATTGCTTGAGCCCAGAAGGTCAAGGCTGCAGTGAGCTATTGAAGGAGGAGGTGGGACTTGACTCCAGAGGTGGGACTCAGACACTGGACCAAACTGACTGCTAGCTAAAACAGGGCTGGGTGGAAGCAGCTTTCCATCAGACATGCCCGTGGGTACCATGTCAGTTTATCATCGTCATGGCAACATCCAGGAGTTACCACCCCTTTCCATGGCAGTGACCCAAAAGTTAATACTTCCTTTCTAGAAATTTCTGCATAAACGACCCCTTAATCTACACGTAATTAAAAGTAGGTACAAATGAGACTGCACAACTGCCCTGAGCTGCCGCCTTCTGTCTACGGGTCACCCTGCTCTGCAGGAGCAGTCCTGGAGCTGTCACTCCACTGGAACTGTGACACCACTGCTTCGATAAAGTTGTTTTCTTCTACCTCCAGCTTGCCCTTGAATACTTTCCCAGGCACAACCAAGAACCCTTGCAGGCTTAGCCCTTCTTTGGGAGCTCATCAGTCCTGCATCACTATGATGGCGCCACTGTACTCCAGCCTAGGTGACAGAGCGAGATGTCTCCAAAACAAACAAACAGAAAAAGATAATGAAGGTAATAGCAGTGAGGGCAAATTGAGGGGCTACTCTATTTTTAGGCACTGTGTTAATTGCATTACATGGACTGTATGATTCGTTGTTCTCTACATACCTACAGATGAGGAAGCCAAGACTTGGAAGGGCTAAGTCACCTGTCCGAGGTCACGGGGCTAGCATGGGTAGAAGCAAGATTTGACCCCCTGACTGACCCCAGAGTTGGTACCCTTCCCATCGCCCTCTGTGGCCTTCTCTGTACCTGACTAGAAACAGGAATCGGGCCTGCCTTGCCGGCTAGCTCTAACTTTTAGTTCTAAGCAGAGCCAGGAAAATGAACTCAGTGACAAACATGCTGGCTATTAGCTTGTCAAGAACTAGGGAACGATGGAAGAGATGAGGAGGGAGAATGGAAACAGATTCTAGCTGGTGACACGGTTTCTGATGTGAGCACTTACTGGGTAAACAGCCGTGTGTGCTGCCTTGGATGGCAGGCCCCTTCTGATGCCCCTTGTGCCCACTGGATGTCCCCATCTGTTCCTGTGTGCTGGAGTTATCCGCCTGTGCAGCAGGAGGAGAAGGGTTCACTATTGGCACTGTCTTCTACTCAATGGCTCTTCCTTCTTCCCTCCTCTTCCTTGGCCTCTCAGTTACCTGTTTGCGTTTGCCTGGGGCGTGTTCAGGTGCAGGTCACAGCCCTGCCTCTGTGCAGGCATGCTTGCGCCCCCAGCTTTGTAGTGTCTATCTTTGCCGATCTTTTGATTTCTCTCATAGAACCTTGGATACCTCGTTTCCCATTTCATGGCGAGGTCACCACCCTCTCCGGTGGCAGCGCCGGGCCCTGATCTTTGCTGTGTCTCCACCCCGTGTGTTCTGTTTCGCTTCCATTTCTGCTGAAGCCTCATTTCCGGTTGTGCCTCTGATCTGGAAGTCTGGAGTACTTGCGAATGAACAGATGAACTTCCTTAGAGAAACACTTGGAAAATGATCCAATACTCCTTTTTTGGACGTTAGATAAAAATACTTGTAATTATAGTGGCTGGTTTTCAGCTTTTCAGACCCACACTATTTTGGGCCTGTTTTATATTTGCCTTCCTCTTTGAGGCGGGAAGTGGCTTCAGGAAGCCAGAAGGAGTCCTATGGCCTTGATGGAAGCGAGTAGAAGAGATGTAGTCCTGTCAAGGTTGGGCTCAGAGTTCAGAATACAGCCGGTAAAGGGACAGGGCTGTCCTGAATGCTGCATGAGCTCAGCCTGCTGGCAACATCAAGGACTTATCACTGGCAGTGTGGAGCTGGAGAAGCTGGGGGTGCGGGGAGAGTGAAAAACGCTGAGACATGGAGGAGGGAGGGACTTGTGGCATTTAATGCATGTAGACGGACAATGACAAACTACTCCGGACCCGGTCTGCTTGGTCCATTTCTTTTTCTGATTAAAACTTGCCATTGGCTCACTTTCGCCCTTAGGTTCCTGTAAAAGTAACATGTACACATGTTAAAGTAAGCCTTTTTGCTATGCTCTTGCCTTCCTGCTCTGAGCATGTTTTCCTTTCTCAAATGCACATGTTCTCACTGCAGACCTTTACACAGGCAGATATAAGGTCCCACCTGGAACCCTGTTCTTTTTTCATGAACCCTCTCCTGTCCGTTTTCCCTGGCTGACTTCTGAGCTTTCAAATCTCATCCTGGAAGCCTTCTCGAATCACCCCACTGCACTCCTGAAGACTGGGTTCAGTTTGCCCCGGGTGTCCTGCACATCCTTTGTGTCACCTCTCCTAATCCTGCTAGTACGGTGTCGTGAATGTGCCCCACTTACCTGTGTTCATCCTTCATGACCTCTGGTACCTGGTTGATGCTTGTATCATTGAATAAATAGTTTTTTTGGTTGCAGAATAAAAAAGCTTGGCTCAGGCTGTCCGTGGCAAAGACTGTGTTATTTATCAAGGTCTGTCTCATTTTTCTTTTTGTATACACACAGGACAGATGCATTTCCTAGTCTCCTTTATGGGTAGCTTGGGACTATGTGACTAGTTTTGGCCAATGGGTTGAAAGTAGAGGTGATGAGCATTATCCTAGACTGAGGCATAGGAGAGTGGGGATGAGTTTTCTTGGTACTTGCTCCCCTGCCATGGTGATTCTGGAAGCCGTGTGTTCCATGATGCATAGCTAGAAAATGACACTAGCCTGGATTCCTGAGTCACTGCTTGGAGGAGAGTTGCTCTGTTGTGTTGCCGAATCCACTACAGACTTTGTAAGAGCAAGAATTGACCGGTATCTGTTCAGCTTGTTATTACCACTGAGTCGAGCCTGTCGTGGTAATCTCGAGGAAGGGAATCCCTTGGCCCAAGGAAAAGTCTGGCTTTAGCTGTGGCAAATGCTTGATACTTAAGCTGTGTTACCAGTCTCCTGTTTCTCTCTCTTTAGTGTGCTTTCCTCTTCCCTTTCTGGGTTGACATCATTTTTGGTAGGTGTATTAGTCCATTGTCATGGTGCGGATAAAGACATACCTAAGCCTGGGAAGAAAAAGAGGCTTAATGGATTCACAATTCCACATGGCTGGGGAGACCTCACAATCATGGCAGAAGGCAAGGGAGAGCAAGTTGTGTCTAACATGGATGGTGGCAGGCAAAGAGAGAGAGCTTGTGCAGGGGAACTCCCCCTTATAAAACCATCAGATCTCATGAGACTTATTCACTGTCATGAGGATAGCACGGGAAAGACCTGTCCCCATCATTCCGTTACCTCCCACTGGGTCCCTCCCACAACACGTGGGAATTGTGGGAGCTACAATTCAAGGTGAGATTTGGGTGGGGACACAGGCAAACCATATCAATGGGTTTTCCTCCTCAGGGTCACACATGACTGTGATCACCCCTGGGCACACAGTTTTTCTTCCAGGTTCACATTTATAGGAAAAAGCAAGAGTCTGTCTCCATTCCTGTCAAAAAGCTTACATTTACTCTGTAGAGTCAACTTAGGTTCCATTCTCTCTTTTCAGCTGATCACAGGATCTGGCTGGTGCTAAGACAGGGAAGAGCTCCATTGAGACATGGAGAAGGGAGGTTGGGGAGAGGGATGGATCCCAGATGAAAACTGGGACTGTTGTTAGGGGAAGCGGATGCCGTGGTGGCAGAAAACCAAGGTTCACTTCAGTGCTCAGTGTGTGAATGAATGGATGAGTGAGTGAGGGCCAGATCAGTGGATAGATTGAAGAATCAGCCCTCTCCCTCGCCTTGGGGGGCTCACAGCGTACTAGCCGAGTTAGCGCCATAAAACAGTAATTTTTAGCAGCAAGCAGTGAATCAGTGAATCAAAAGAAGATGGAAATTGGTGCTGTCAGATCTGCTGGTCGAGGGGTTGTGGTTTGGGGTGTATTGGAGAAGATAGCGCAGAAATGTTCGTTTCGAAGCTGGGCTTTGCAGGTAGAATACGACTTTGCCAGCGAGACAGGGTGGGGAAGGGCAGTCCAGATGGCAGAAACAGCAGGTGCGAAGGTTTGGCCACCTGGGCGTGTCAGGTGGCAACTGACTGATAGACCGTAGAGTGAGACAGAGGCAAGACGCCTCCGTAGTTCCTTTTTTAGCACTGTTTGTCATTCCTACTAGAGAGTCTTTTAGGTTTCAGATGCTACAATTAATGTTTCTTTTTCTGAAAGTGGTAGGATTGGAAAGTTCTCCCTTTTCTCTGTCTTGATTCTCCCTACCATAGGTGCATGTGGAGAGCTGCACCTTCCTCCCATGGCCACTCTTGGCCTTTGGATAGGAATTTCCTCCTAAGTCCCAGCCAGTCATTTCAGACCCATTCCGGAAGGTAGCGTTTTGTAGGTCGGTGGTGCAGAGACAGGCTTCTGTTTCTTAAAGGTGCTCTACTAGTTGACTGTCGGGGCACTGCGAGAGGACTTTCAGCTCGAATGACTTGTAGCAGCTTGGCTTGGAAGACATCTTGTCAAAAGCGTTGCCTCCAGGTGCCCTGTCATTTTAGAAACATCTCCCCATATGTAATAGGGAGACTTAGGACTTTGCTTCTAATAGTGTGATATTCTTGTGTGTTTTATTTGAAGGATTTAAAATCTTCTGTCCCCTCCTTGTTCTCTTCCCCTGCGAGGCTGATACAAGGCACAGTGGCTCTAGTGTTAGTTAAGCTTGTAAGGATCAGAGGTTTTACTAACCTTGTTTAAACTCTTATGTAAGAATTGTTGCTAACGTCCAGCTGAGCAACTTTCTTATGTAGAATAAATAGACATTTTCACTAGTGTAGTTCACTGTTATTAATGAATGAATAATGAATAGACAAATTATTTAAATCCAAATTAATATAATTGACACCATTTTATAAGCACGTACTATGTGTCAAACACTGGACGGGGGCATCATATACATCTTTTTATTATTATACATATATTTTCAAAGAGATGGGGTCTTGCTATGTTGACCAGGCCGATCTCGAACTCCTGGCCTCAAATGATCCTCCCACCTTGGCCTCCCAAAGTGCTGGGGTTACAGGTGTGAGCCACCATGCCTGGCCCCATTATATGCATCATGTCATTTAATATTCACGACAGCCCTGCAAGGTAGGCGGTGGTGGATACTGAGGCTCAGAAGGGTTGAGTAGAATATCCCAAGTCGCATAGTCAGCAAGTGGCAGAGCTGACATTTGGACCCAGTTCTGGTAACAGCAATGACTGCTTTCCTGCTGTTCAGACAGTGTGTTCGTTTCCGAAGATTAGTCGGCCCGAGGTAGAGGTTAAGCTCATCGTTTCTGTTTCCTGACACATTTTATGACTGTCCTCTGGTTGAAGACTTTTCTAAAGCCTGAAAGAGACTTGAAATTGGACTTGGAACGACTTTGAGGTTTTGTAGCTTCTGATTCATTACAGTGCGAATTAACTAAATGAATTATTTAGCTCAGCTAATAGGGTGATTTGATCCAATAGCTTGGTAGAAAGAACATATTGAACGTTTTTATTTAATCCACTTTGGGGGCATATTTGAATGGATTAAAAAAATAAAATACAAAGAATCCTTTTTATCAATTAATTTTGAGCCATTCTGTTCTTTTGGAAAGCTGCAGATATCTTTCTCCGTGATTGTTAAAATCCTTATCAGGCTGGCAAGCTTGCATTCATTCAGTGCTTACACAGAGCCAGACATATTCCTAAGCACTTTATTGATCTCATGTGATCCTTATAACCACTCTGTGTGGTGGTATTACTCTCTTCCCCACTCTACAGAGGAGGAAACTGAAGTGTGGTGAGCTTACTGATGGTCAGGGTCATGTAGGTGATTCCAGACCTGAAGCTCACAGCCACTCTCTGGGGAGAACTTTGAATCCAAACACCAGGAGATGACGATCTGTCCCCACTCTTGGTCAGAATGTGAGAATCGAAATCGAAATCCTGGCTCTAGGCACATGCCTGGGCCCTGTCACCTGACCTCTGTGAGCCTCAGATGTCTGCATCTGTGGCCTGGGAGTCATCGTTTCCAATGTGTAGCATTTATAGATCAAGCAGGGAATTGTATGCATGGCCGCCCGTCACCCCTCATCTCTCAGGTGGGGTGCCTGCTGTGGTGGGGAACCCTCTTGTCTCATTTACCTGTTTTGGGGACAGACATTGTCACTCTCAGTGGAACAGTCCTCAGTGCTGTCATGCACAGGGTCGCTGGAAATCTCCCATTCCTCCCTCCTGCGATGGATTGAGAATGGCCTGGCATGCTTACTCGGGGAGAATGAGTCTTCTTGGTTTCTAAAGGCTCACCCCGTCTACTCCCAGGCCTGGGAATTCCACAGTCACCTGCCTCCTTCCGCTGTCTGTCTGCAGCATTCTGGGCAGCTGCGGGCTCATGCTGCCGCCATCTCACGGCTGCCGCCATCTCACGGCTGCCGCCATCTCACGGCTGCCGCCATCTCACGGCTGCCGCCATCTCACGGCTGCCGCCTGCTAGCTGGTCCCGCCTCCCTGCCCTTTGTCTATGCTCAGTGGGGAACATGGTTCGTCTCTGGGTAGGTTCAGGTCATTTCAGTCACAGCCCAGACCTGTCTATGTCCCCAGCCTGGCTCCCTGCCTTCCTACTGGCTGACTGTCGCTTGGCTGAGGACTAGAACTGCCCTGGACCTCTCTGGGTCTTTGTGTCCAGGCCTAACGCAGCTGGAGCCCCAGGGAAGAGATGACTGCCCCTTCCTGTATTAGCCTGTTTTCATGCTGCTGATAAAGACATATCCAAGACAGGTTAATTTATTCAAAAAAAAAAAAAGGTTTTATGGATTCACAGTTTCACATGACTGGGGAGGCCTCACAATCATGGCCGAAGGTGAAAGGCACGTCTTACATGGCGTCAGGCAATGAGAGAATGAGAACCAAGTGAAAGGGGTTTCTCCCTATAAAACCATCAGATCTTGTGAAACTTATTCTCTACCACGAGAACATTATGGGGTAAACTGCCCCAATGAGTCAATTATCCCCATGGGTTCCTCCCACAACACATGGGAATTATGGGAGCTATAGGTCAAGATGAGATTTGGGTGGGGACGCAGCCAAACGATGTCACTTCCCATGTCCTTACTTCTCCACTCCTACTCGTCCCGGCGTTGACTTTCCTAGGATGACAGGCATTGGGGTCACTGGTTCCCTTTAAGGATATGCACACACCCCACCATGGGACAGTGAAGCCAGCCTTCCAGGAGAAGTTGCCAGAATCCCTGAACATTCCTTCTCTTCCTACCAACCCAAGAACTTTTGCTTGCCAAGTCGCCCACCGCTTTCTTAGTTTTGTTTTTGAGAAAACAACTCTCACAACTTCCTTCGTGGCTAATTTTTTCCCATCAGTATCCTGCTTTTTCTGCAGCTTCCGTTGACGAAGGTACATTTTACCTCTGGAACCGGTGGAGCAGAGAGCTGAATATACCCTGTTTCCTCGGGCTTCCTCGGAGTGACTCACAGGTTCCATTTTCAGTACCGAAAACTCAGCTTTGCCAGCGCAAACTCTCAGCAACTCTTTTACAGTGACAAGTACTTTAGAAAAGTTTCAATTCACTTATTTCTCTGGGTCACACAGGCAACTCTCTGCCCTGTTTTGAGCAAAGACTATTTCTTTAGCAAAGGATATTGAAATTGGGTTCTTTTTCCCCCCCCCACTCCCTTCAAGTAGTTTTTTTTTTTTTTTTAAATCCATTTTTAAGGTAGAGAAGGGAGATGAGTCTTATAAAAACTTGAAAACTGTCTTTCCACAAAGACCAACTTCTGTGCACCAGCGCTTTCATCTCCAGGTGCCCGAGATTAACGTTTCCAAAAATGAATCTTTTAAACTCAGTTCTTCTCCTCAAAATGAAATATGTTCTATGGTAACAACCCAATTCCTACTATGTAGTATGTAGAAATCATTTTCACTTTGTGAAGAAAACTAGATTTAAATGCTAAAATATTATCTTTTTGTCTTCCTGAAAAAATTTTCTTCCTTTGGTGGTAAAAAGCTTTTAAAATTAATGGAAAATTGTCCCCTTCCTGTGCTCTGGCTTGGGAGGAGAGCGAGATATCAGATCTCAGTTTCTCTGTAAGTATCATAATGACTGCCTTCCCGGTGTTAGAGGTTTGAACTGCTATGATGGCGTGTATTTTAAAGCAAAGTGGTGGTCAATTTTGATGAAAAGTGATAAAATCGAGTGGATAAAATTGGCTTTCAGCAATTAGAATGCTCTGCACCTGTAACTTTGTGCCCATGGCCCTTACATATATAGGGGGAAGAAAGAAATTTCCTACAATTTTTTTTTGACACATCAGAATTATAACAATTTGTTTTTCATATAGCACTTCACATTTCTTGATCATTCCTAGGCCAGCAGACTTTTTTCTATAAAGGGATAAATAGTAAAATCTTTCGGTGTTGTGGGCCATGTGATCCCCTGCCATTGAAGCAGTGAAACAGCTCAAGACAATTTGTAAACATGGTTGAGTGCCAATAAAACTTTATTTACCAAAACAGGCAGGGGGCCAGCAGGTCACATTGTGCCAATCCCTAATGCAGGTACTTCTCCTACTTAATGATGGTGGTGATGCTGACAGGGATGATTATGCCATTAGTGTCAGCTGCTGTTTTGAGTGCCTGTCATGGGCCAGACAGTAGATATATTTACTGCTCATAAATACTTTAATGAAGGGTAAACATGGGTAATGAAGGGTAAACATGGCTATCACCACTTAACAAAGGACAAAAGTGAGGCCCAGCAAGGTCAGGTGACTTGCTCTATGCCAGGGTTCTCAACTCCAACACTATTGACATTTTGGGCCACAGAATCCTTTGTCATGGGGGCCGTCCTGTGTGTAGTAGGATGTTTCATGGCACGCCTGGCTGCTGCCCACTAGATGCTGGTGGCACCCCCTTCCCCCCAACTGTGATAATCACAAATGTCTCCAGATGTGGCCACATGTCTCTGGGGTCAAAATCCCTGCTGGTTGAGAACCACTCCTCTAGGACATACCACTTTTTTCCCCCTGCTATGGAGGGAAGACAGGGTTAGGGGTCGGAGGCTGGAGACAAAGGCAGACGGCACCAGCAGCGGCACTGGGGTGGAGGCCACGGCATCCGTTGGGGCCTGGGTTTCACCGCCAAACACGGGGCAGTGTGTGGTGAGCTGAGGCCCTGGAGGCTCTGGGCATCGAATCTCGCCTGCAGCCATGGCCAAAGCCCGGGGGTGATTTTCAACCAATGCCAGTAGGATGTACCACTTCTCAGTGTCAAAATCTGGGCTGGAAAAATGGTCTTTATGATTTTTTTTGTTGTTTATTGGTTTTGTTTTGTTCTACACAGAAATAATGACCTCCCCCAAGCCAAAGCTGTTTTCCTTGATGTGTGTATTCACTGCTCTCCTCCTCTGCATCCCTGGCTTCCTTCCCTTATCCTGGCCTCTCCTACTTGGAACTTGCTAAGAGAAATCTGAGGTGTCCTCAGCACCCCCTGTTGTGTGATAAAGATCACAGAGTTAAAAAATGATAACTGTGGGTGTTGATGGATGTGTTCATTTGATTGCATTAGTCATTACACAGTGTACACATACCTCATCTCTTTGTATATCTCGAATGTATTCAATTTTTATTTGTCAATCGTACCTCAATAATTAGCTGGGGGAAAATGTGAGCTGTGGAATATCGTTGACTGGCTTCCAAGTCTGGCTCCACCTGTGTTTCACTGAACAACTGTGGAAATCTTCTCAACTTTGCTGAACCTTACTTTTCACCTCCAGAAAGTGGAATAATAAGAGCACTTATGGGCCAGGTGCAGTGGCTCATGTCTGTAGTCCCAGCGCTTTAGGAGGCCCATGTGGGCAGATCACTTGAGACCAGGAGTTCAAGAACAGCCTGGCCAACATGGCAAAAGCCCGTCTCTACTAAAAATACAAAAAAATAGCTTGGTGTGATGGTGCACGTGTGTGATTCTGGCTACCTGGGAGGCTGAGGCAGGAGAATTGCTTGAACCCAGGAATTGGAGGTTGCAGTGAGCCACGATTGTGCCACTGCACTCCAGCCTGGGCTACAGAGCGAGACTCTGTTTCAGAAAGAAAAGAAATAATAATAGTACTTCTGTCATGGCATAATTGATGTGGAATGATGAATTCAAAGTGAACGCTCAGTGAATAACTGGTAACATGATGATGACAGTGACAATAATGATAACACAGATAAGTTCCTTAGACTCCTCGTCCCCTGGGTGGTTTTCTGCAGGGCTGATGTTTATTACCTTCTTCAAGGTTTCATACTTTGCAGAATCCTGAACAAGCCTGTGCAGATTGTACCTTTCCTTGCAATGAACAAGTCTATGATCATGAGAAAGTTATTAACCTCTCTGAGCTTCAGTTTTCTCATCTGTAAAATGAGAATGGTAATAGTTCCTACCTCCTAGTGTTACTGTGAAGAATAAGTTAACATGCGTCTAACATTTAGAAGAATTTCTGGCCCTTGGTAAGGGCAATATATATGCGTGTTGTGTGTTTCTAGATTTTCCTGACAATTAGAAGGGATGGAAAATATTCTCTTACTTTCCTCTCTACAATAGACCAGGCATCCTCTGCTGCCTCCCATGGCTGGGAGGACCCTTGCTGCCTCTCACCGGCCAAGGATGGTTGGGTGTGGATGTCCCCAAGTGCCCAGGGGTGACGATGTGGGTATAGTGACAACAGTCACAGTTGCTTTCACATGTGGCATGATTCCCATGTGCCTGGCGATATTTCCGGTTGTTAGCTACATTAACCTCATCATAATGCAATGAGGAAGCCAGGGGAACCAAGGTTTTGATTATTTTATTTATCTATTTACATAATAATGAGTTGGTTCCTTTCTCTCCTCCAGAGAGGACCAATGAGTCTTTAAAAAAAAAAAAAAAAATAGGGCCAGGCATGGTGGCTCACGCCTGTAATCCCAGCACTTTGAGAGGTCGAGGTGGGTAATTTCCTGGACACTTACACTCTTCCAAGACTAA
>NW_012102621.1:2860168-2917545 GCF_000951045.1 Mandrillus leucophaeus | reverse complement strand
AAAAAAAAAAAAAAAAAAAAGCATTACAAATTTATGTATTTAAACCTATTTGATGTTTTCCAGTTCATCATAGTAATTTTTTTTGTGATATTCAAGTTGTCCTATCTTCTGCCCATGGACGGTGTTTAGTTTGATTCCTGAATCCTCAGGAGTAGTTTTTGCCATCACACTGGACATCAAAGCAAGGAAGCCGAGGTGTTCTAGGCCCTTCTTGTACTTCATGCCCCAGACTTGGAAACACCTGTTCCTCCAGGGGTTCCTGGCTTCTTGACTGGGAAAAGGGATTTAATTTTTTTTTTTTTTCTTTGAGACGGAGTCTCACTCTGTTGTCCAGGCAGGAGTGCAGTGACACGATCTTGGCTCACTGCAAGCTCCGCCTCCCAGGTTCACGCCATTCTCCCGCCTCAGCCTCCCGAGTAGCTGGGACTACAGGCGCCCACCACCTTGCCCGGCTAATTTTTCGTATTTTTTAGTAGAGACGGGGTTTCACTGGGTTAGCCAGGATGGTCTCGATCTCCTGACCTCGTGATCCTCCCATCTTGGCCTCCCAGAGTGCTGGGATGACAGGGTGAGCCCCCGCGCCCGGCGGGAAAAGGTGTTTGTACAGCATCATCTAGTTGGTGGGGCTTGTTGCTGCTGGGTTGGTTATCGTTTCTAGGCCTTTTCAGTGTTCAGAGCTAGAAAATCTTTCCCTTTCTTCTTCCCCACCTGCCTCTTCCCTCCCTTTCCCCTATCCCATCCCTTCTTTTTTAGTAGACTATATATTACGATCCATATAGATATTTCTAATTCAAATTTTGAATTATGGATTTTTTTTTTAACTTACCTACCTTGATTTAATATTTGTATCCCTTTTCTTACACTAGAAATATCTTAATGGCATAAGTAAAATTTCTTTTTTTTTTTTTTTGAGATGGAGTCTTGCTCTGTCACCCAGGCTGGGGTGCAGTGGCGCCATCTTGGCTCACTGAAACCTCCACCTCCCTGGTTCAAGCGATTCTCGTGTCTCAACCTCCTGACTAGCTGGGACCACAGGGGCATGCTACCACACCCGGCTAATTTTTTGTATTTTAAGTAGAGGCAGGGCTTCACCATGTTGGCCAGGCTGGTCTTGAACTTCTGACCTCAGGTGATCTGCCTGCCTTGGCCTCCCAAAGTGCTGAGGTTACACGTGTGAGCCACTGCAACTGGCTGGGATAAATACAATTGCTTACGAGGTTTTGCTAATCTGGTAGCTGAGTAATGTAATCTCCATGTAGTTTTAATTTGCATTTCTCTAACATGAATGAAAAGAACCCTTTCTTGCCTCCCACCTTCCACCACTTTTTCCAACCAAGGCAGAGTTGATCACATTTTCCTTCATGTCCCCATGATGCCTTGGAGACAGTGCTCTGATAGCATCGATCATCAGTGATCAGCTTGGTGGTTTCTCGAAGCTGTATATTTTACTCTGTGTGTTTTACTCTCTTTTTATCTTCCACTGTTTGGCATTGTGTTTTACCTTAGTGTTTATGAACGACTTAATAGTTTTGACAGTTTTTACTAGATCTGTTAACCTCAATCCCTTTTTAATTCCTATGTAACTGCTTTTCCCCAGCAGAGCAGCTAAAAAAAGAATGAGAGAGAATAGCAACACAAGAAAAACAAGCTGTTGAGAAAAAACAGATGTATGCTTGTAACGCTGACTTCTCTTTGAGTTCCAGACACACGTTGCTCCAGCGGCCTTCATGACATCTCCATGGGTTGTCTGAAGCAGGGTTTCCCAAACTCGGTCTTGATGACATGGACTGCGTAGCTCTTTGCTGTGGGAGGCTGTCCCGTGCGTTGCAGGGTGTTTAGTGACATCTCCCCACTAGCCTTACCTACTAGATGCTGGTGACATCTCCCTATCCCAGTTGTGATAACCAAAAATGTCTCTCGACATTCCCTACTCTGCCCTTGGAAGCAAAAATACCCTCCTTTGAGGACCACTGGTTTAAAGGCGTCTCACACTGAGTGAGGCCAGTGCAGAACTCGGTTTTTCCTCCTGACTTGCTCTTCTGCGGTTTTCTCCATCTTCCTAAATGGCACCACGTTCCATTCAGCTAGCTAATCAAGTTAAACAGCCTGAGTCATCCTTGATTTCTCTCTTTCCCTCACTGTCTACATCTAGTCACTCAATGAGTTATATAGTTCCTTCTAAAATATCTCATAAAGCCAGCCATTGCTTTCTATCTGCGTTACTACCGCAAGTCTAACCTGCCATTTTCTCTTGCCGGGAGTACTACGTGTCGACTCCTTCCTGGACTCTGGAAGCTGATTCCAAATCTGCAGATACTCTGGTGTGCACCCCCATCTCCTGCCTCACCTGTCACCACACTCCTCATTCTACTCTCCAGCCCCGTCAGCCTGCCTCTAGGAAGTGCCAGGGTCACTTCGCCCTCCAGGCCCATGTGTTTCCCGTATTCCCTCTCCCCCAAATCTCCAGATGGTTGGCTTCTTGTCCTCCCGGTCTCCATTCAGTGTCACCGCATCAGTGAGACCTTCCCTGGCAGTCCAGTCTGACCCGACTGTGCCTTCCATCTGGCTAATCCATCGTATTGCCTTTTCAAGTTTTATTTTCAAATTTTATTTTCTTCATTGAAATAAATGAAGTTTTATTTTCCTGATTGAAATATCAGGATCCCCAGTCTTCTAGTTGACATCCCCAGTCTTCTAGTTTACATCGTGTTGGCTCTTTATGGTCCATCTCCCCTCTAGAATGTAACTTCCAGGAAGGTAGAGATCAAGCTTACCTTGCTTCCCTTTGAATCCTGACTCGGAGGATGGACTCTGCTTGAGACAGGCACTAAGAGACTGTGGCATGAACATTCTAGTGTTTCTCTGAGAGGACTCTAGTCATGATTTACGTTGCCCTATGGACAGAGAAAGAAAGATTTTAGTCCTTCTCAGAATCGAAGCTCTTTTACAGGCATCATCCCGAATACACTCGATAGTCATACTATCCCTTTCCTCCTTACCTAACATTGCGGCTGCTGGTCATCCTCCCTTGTACCATGTTTAAAGAATATTGATCCTGAAGCTAAATTTCAATTATATACAAAAGAAAGAGAATTTACTTAGAATCTGGTTCTGTCTCAATTCACAATGCAGGAAATGACCCAGTGCCTACGGTCCTTTCTGTATCGGAATCTAGAATGTGTTTGTGACCCAGTGATGTAACACAGAGATGGGGAAACCTCTTTTGTAAAGGGCCAGAGAGTGGACGTGTTGGGATTTGTGGGTGGGGCATACATCGTAACTCTTCAACTCCATCGAAGTGGTATGGAAACAGCTGAAAGTAAGCAAATGGCCGCGGCCACGTTCTGTCAAACTTTATGAAACTATTTCCAAAAAATAAAAATCACTTTCTACAGTTACAGCAGGCACACTTTTATGTTGTTTGCACTGATGCAGTAATTTTCTGTTTATTGTTATCGATTGTGTTATCTACTGTCTTAGTGTGTTCAGGCTATTTTAACAAAATACCGTAAACTGAGAAGCTTAGAAACAACAGAAATGTATTTCTCGCAGTTCTGAAGGCCAAGGTCAAGGCAGTTGTGGGATCTGGTGAGGGTCCACTTTGTGGTTCATAGAGGGTACGTTCTTGCCACGTCCTCACATTGCGGACAGACGAGGGGTCTCTCTGGGGCCTTTTTTATAAGGGCACAAATCCCATTCGTGAGGGCTCTGCCCTCATGACCTAAGCGCCTCCCAAAGGTCCTGCTCTTCTAATACATTACCTTGGGGGTTAGAATCTCAATGTGCTTTTGAGGGAACACAAACATTCAGACTAGTTTCTCCTGTTCTGTCACTCTGGAAACTTCAGGCTACATAACACCTTTTATAAAAAGCTGTGAAGTGCCTTGGGGCCACATTGTTAGGAAGAATGCATTTTAAAAGAAATCTCACCAGTACATATTTTCTAAAAGCACTTCTAGTTTAAGAGGATCCATCTCAGCTCTTTAGAAACCTCTGGGCTTGTGTTAGTGAGGACAAGCCCAAGCTCGTCACCGTTCAATTTTGTTTTAAAGATAATTTTCAAGAAATGATGTTTATAAACACCTGCCAAAAGGTCATGTGATCTGTCAACGTGGGACCCTTTTGTTCTTGAAACAGGCTAGATAAAAGGCAGAAACAAATGCAGCCTGAACCATTTTACTGCTCAGAGAATCTTCTTTTGCAATTTACCATGAAGCTGTCCGCCTGTTGCAGGCTATAGGCTGGCAGCCGATAGAGGTATGGAGTTGGTCCACATAGTTGCTTTTGTTTTTTTAAAAAAATTTTAATTAGTTTGACCAGTATTAAAATACAGATGAATTTTAGCCCCACCCTAGTGAAACACTTGCCCACGAGCACCGGGAGGAACACACACAGCCGTGTTCACAGCATCGCTCGCAACGACAAAGCATTCCACACAACTTAGATATCCATCGATAGGAGAGTAGATTTTCACAAAGTGTGTTACAGCATAGAAATCAACACAGCTACGAAAATGGATGAACCTCAGCTGTGCACATCAGTTCGGATGGATCTCATGAAAGTTATGTGGCTCGAAGAAAGTGAGTTACAGCCAGACACATTCATAAGAAGATGAGAAAAATGTAGAATGGAACAGGAGGTAGGTTAAGAATTCACACTTACGGGAAGCTATACGGAAAGGCAAGGGCATGGTAACCATAAAAATTAGGGTTGTGATCATGGGAGAGGTCCAACATTGGAGAGAGGTTCTCAAAAGTTCAGAGGTTCTGTACCTTAAGATGGTACACAGGTAATATGTCTTGTTGGTTCCTCATTTCCTATATGTAGATATGCGTTAGTTATTCTCTTGCATGCTTGAAATGTTTTGTAATTTAAAAAAATTAGATTTTCTGGAAGCATTGGGCAGATTATTTCCACATAGCAGCGGCTGGCTGGGCGGAGTCATAGCTGAGTCCTTGAGAATGACGTGCACCTTCTGGTTTATCACAGTACTTAGTTGTACTCTCCCTGCTGTTCCCCCGGCTCAGCCTGTCTTGCCCGTTTTCAGTGGCATTTGAGGTTTGAACGTCTGGCCCTGGGACGTTAGGGGATACAGCCTGTTGAAAATCGTCATGGTGTTTTCTATTAACACATTGGTAAGGCAGTTGTTGCCTATGCATATCATCTGTAATAGGAATGATTTGTACACGAGAGAAATTTTTCCCAGGCATAAGTAGCAGGAATGTTTCCCTTGACCAAGTAGTAGATCTTTTGGATGTTGTGAATCCTGTCACTGTTTTTTCTTTTTTTTTTTGGTCTTGACTTCTAAGAAGCTTGGTGGAACTGTGAGCTCATCTTTAGCGAAAGTGGAGACCTTATGGCATGTGGTTTTGGTTTTAATCTTACTGTTGGCTTTTTTGTTGTTGTTTGAGACAGAGTCTCACTCTGTCTCCCAGGCTGGAGTGCAATGGAGAGATCTTGGCTCACTTTAACTTCTGCCTCCCAGGTTCAAGTGATTCTCCTGCCTTAGTCTCCTGAGTAGCTGGGACTACAGGCGCACACCACCATGCCCGGCTAGTTTTTAGCAGACACGGGGTTTCACCAGTTGGCCAGGCTGGCATTGAACTCCTGACCTCAAGTGATCCACCTGCCTTGGCCTCCCAAAGTGCTGGGATTACAGGCGTGAGCCACCGCACCTGGTCAGCTTCACTTATTTTCTTGTTTCTCCTCCTATTTTATTTCCTCCCTTAAGAATATTACTCCATAATTCACTTGTTTATGTAAGTGACAATTTTTTTTTTTTAAAAGAGAGGATATGAACTATAAACTCTCATTTACCTAGCATGATGGCAGAATATGATTTTGTGAGAACATTCTGGAAAGCTAGGCTTTATCCAGAACGTTTTATTCACAAAGCTGCCTTGATCATCTATTTCAGCTGTGCGTGTTACTAATTTTCCAAGAATGAGAATATAATTAAAATACACTTAATGCTAAAATGCAACTGAACATAATTTGATCTTCGATAATTTAGAAGGCAGTTAAAGAGCGTGCCGTGCCTCAAGGCCATAATTAGGAACATCAATTATCATAGTGTGACACTATAAAAATCTGGTTATTTCAGCTTTCTGATGAGTTGAAATCTGTGGGAACTAGAATTTCAAGTCTGTGCATGCAGTCTGCGTATATATAGGTCTTTTGAGCCCCTTATATGAGCAGTCCATACATGATTTCATAGCTGATGAGTGTGAAAAAGGAGAGGCCACCTGACAAGTCTTAGCAGAGATGTGACAAGGTTAGACTCGGGTGTTGCGAAGATCCTCCCGACCGCAGAGTGGTGTCAGGGCTGGAGCAGGGCAAGGCTAGGGCAGTAGTCCCTGCCCAAGGTGACAGGGACGCAAGAGCACAGCGCTGAGGGCCTCAAGCCCTAGATATTTGAGCTACCAGTGTCTGTGACACTGGCAGGTCCCTTCACTTTTCTGGGCACACTTGACCATCTTCTGAAGGAGCAAGAGTGTGGAGCCATAGGCCAGAGGAAAAATCAGTGGTCCTGAGCCTATCCTCCTGCCTGGTTTAAAATTTTACTATTTTGTTCTCCACAGATTTATTTATTTATTTTTTTCGGCATTAATTTTGGTATTTCAAAGCATTGCATGGAAATATTATTTATTACGATTACTGAGCTTTTTGCCACCTCCTCAAGTTTTGCAGCTGGATACCTGGGCCTTGCCCACCCAGACTCTGAAAACTTCTGAATGGTGCCATTCCTAGTTACAATTTTTAATTATAATTCTCTGGGCTTTGAACAGGGAAAGACCGTGTTTCCAATTAGAATTTGGTCAAAGCCCTTGTCTGTTTCTGTACGTCAAGGTGGAGTACCGACAAGCTGTAACCTGTTCCGATTTAAAACAGGCATTTAATTCGTTTTGCTGTTTGTTGAAATAGAAGCTGTGGCTGGAGAATTAGTGTATTACAGAGCCTTTGAAATCTTTGTCCTTTCCTGGCCGGGGCTGAGCATGTAAATGCCTTTGAATGCGTGTTTCGCTGCCTTTGTATCTACATTCCCTCCAGCGGAAATTGAAGGCAACTTTCCAGTTTAATGATGATTGCGCTGAGTTAGGCCCCTGCTGATGACAGTGCTCCTGCTGCAGCGGCATGGCCTTTGGGGATAATATTCAATATTGCTTCCCCAGCACTTTGGAAATTCTTCAGAAAAGTTACTAGGGATCCGAGTGCAAAGGGCAGCCTTGTCAACCGAGCTGTCTTATGTAACTCACTGGTGGCCAGCCCCAAGTTTGGGCAGAATCTTTGTCTTTGGGGGAGGTGGGTAGAGTGGCTGCTCTTCAAAGGTTTGCCATAAGAGAGGGCTTCGGTGACCACAGCTTCAGGGCTGCCTGCACCCCTCACGCAGGGGAAGGGTATGAGGGAAGCAGAGTCACCCTTTGGAGGGACCTGGAGTAGATGCTCAGTATGGGCCTTAGAAGGGAGAGGAGTTCCCTGAATCCAGGCCCCTTCCTCTGAACCTCCGTTTCCCTTTTCTTAAACAGTTTGTGAACAGGATATTTTATTTTAGCAATGGATTTCAGAATAGTGGTCTGTCAACTGTAATGGCTTTGATATAGAAAGAGTTGCATTGAAATTCTGACTACTCTTAAACCACATTTTCCCCTCGCTCACATGGCTTGGTGATGCCAACTGCATATGGTCACGAGGATGAATGGTTTTACATGCAGGTGCCTAGCTGAGGGAAGGTGTGGAATAGATGGTGAGTCAGGTTGTTAAGGCCACAGAAAGAACTGTGTCTTCCAGTATCAAATGAGGAATGCAGTTCCTGTCATTAAATGAGGTGATGTCACTAACATCATGAGGACAGTGCCAGGCAAGTGAATTCTCACATTTGTGAATGTTGAATGGGGTGTGGATGCCTTCATGCAGGGCTGGTCTGGGTACATTTTTTCCCCCACTTTATTCTGTGTCTGGCACAGAGTTGGGAAGCTTAATAGGTGTCAAACATTTGCCTGTTGAACGCCTAGGCCAAGAAGAGGGGAGAAATTGTCAGTGGTAGAATGCAGAGGCCACACGGGGTCATGAATGGTCTTGGATCTGCCAGAGCCTGGAATGGCTTGGAGAATCTGTCTTGAGGCCTGCCTGTCTGCACAGTGGTCAAGGCCCAGATGCCTTCTACCAGGCTCGGCCTTGGCTGGTAGGCACCAACGTAGCTGTGTTGATCGTTAAAATGGCAAAACACATCTCCATCAGTCAGCAAAGTGCTGCTACCCTGAGATCCTCTCATGTTGACCTTCACTTCCCCACTGACCTTGACCTTCTGAACTCCTGGCCCAGCAGGAGACGGGAGAGAAGAGGCGGGCTTCCGCTGCAGTCATGCTCTGTTTGAGTTGTGTTTAGGACAAACAAACTTTGGTGTGGACAGAGCATTGTGTTAGCCACTGAGTCCAGCCCTCATGGTGCTCAAATGGGAGAGATGCACAGACAGGGGCAACCTAAACTCTAGCCTCCCAATGCAACAAAAGCCTACAGCCTGCAAGGGCTCACTGCTCAAGGTGATGCATGGTCCCTGCTCTGAGGGCTTTTTCCCAACCAGCAGCAGAGATGGCACCTCGCTGGTGGTGCTGACACCTGGCAGGCAGGCACATGCATGCCTACTGCTCATCTGTCCCCACCAAGTGGCATTCCACGGAATCACCTGCTCATGGTGGCTTCTGGGACTCACAGCCTCTACTGTGTATCATTCGGATTGTTCAGTAATGTGAACGTTTCCCCGATGGGACTTGGGGTATTTACGGATTTCATCCAGGCTCTGGGTGGCATGTTATCCCTTCTGCAGGGATCAACCTTTTAATAGCAGCCACGTGCTGGATTGTTGCTGTGGCCTGGCACTCCCGGGGCCCTCTACAGATACTGTCATTAATCCTCAAATCACTCATGCCAGGTGGGTGCCATCGTCATCCCTCCTTCATATTTGTCGACTTGTTGTGCAAATACCTCCTGAGTGCCTGCCGTGTGCTAGTCACAGCTCCGAGTGCCAGGGATAAACAGGAAACAAGGAAGAAAATATCCTTGACTTCTAAGGTATAAGGCAGACTGTTGCAACGCCTGTGTAATATTTTCTACTGCTATTTACACATAAATGGTATTTCTAGATGGGTACAAATTAAAGACAAGTCCATCAATTTCTCAGCTGGAGAGTCCTGACAACATGTAAGGATTTATTTATCTAATGAGCGAAAGAAACAAGAATGCCAAGTCCCAGTGGACGCAAGTGTGATTATGTAAGCTGTCTGTTATTTCGAAAAGCGCTAGAAGACTGTTAGGCCTGTTGCATGTAGGAAGGAGAGAATGAGTCGGGAAAGTGCAGGTCACAGTGGGCTGGGGCTAACGGGACAAACATAAATGGTTATGGCAGAGACTGTTACAAAGGAAGCTTCACTTTGAGAGAGGCGATGGAAAGGTTGTCTCTCTTTGGGCCATTAGCATCAACAGAAACTGCTCTAAGATTACCCACCACGTGTGTTTGGGAGTTATTTGGGTGTTCTACAACCCTGCTGTGATTTCTGTGTACAGCAAGAGAGGGGAGAGAAGAGGTGGGCTTCCTCTGTAATCAGGGTCTGTTTGAGTTGCATTCAGGACAAACAACCTTTGGTGTGGACAGAACTGTGTTAGCCACTGAGCCCCATCCCTCATTCTGCCTTTTTGGTGCTCAAGCTGGGGAGATGCACAGATAGGGGCTACCTAAGCTCTAGCCTCCCAGTGCAACAGTAGCCTAAAGCCTGCGAGGGCTCACTGAAGGCAGTGCATGGTCTCTGCTCAGTTATTTATCCCCCTGGAAGCCCTTCTTCCCTGATCCCCCCGCAAGTAACCTGTCCCCTTCCATCTGTCGCTCTCTTGGCCCCTCTTTGTCTCATTTTTCTTGGTAGCACCCAGCAGAGACATTTATTTGTGTCCTGTCTGGCTTCTGCATTAGCTCGTCCACTCCTTGAGGGCAGAGACTGACTCGTTCACCATGGTGTCCCAGAGCCCACTGTGGCACCTGTCACGTAGCAGGTCTTTCCTGGGCATGTGGTGAATGAACGGGTGCTCACAGTGATTCTCAGAGGGAGGCGGGTTCTCACTCGTTACTTGAAGTGAATGTGTTCAACACCGTTAAATCGCTCCCGCCAGTTACTACCTGGCTGCAGGTATTGAGTGGTTTGGAGGAATTGGAAGGGTTTCCCTTAGACAGGGCAGTGGAGTTGAAGGCACCTGTGTAGGTGTCATGCGGTGCCTTTGACCATCCACTACCCTTGGCCTGAAGTCTATGCGTACCCCCTCAACTCTGCAGCTGAAGTTCCAGCTCGATGCGAGTTTGTATTTTGTCTTGATACTTATTGAGCTAAATATGCAGCAGAGTTCAATCAGAAGCAGGATCACCAAGATAAACACACATGTGCACGCACGCTTGCACACATGCATGTGCACACACACATGCACACATACACACATGCACACACGCATACACATGTGAACACACATGCACACACACACATACACGTGCACACACACATGCGCACACATGCATGCACATACATATCGCATAGTTGACATACAGTGTTTACTGCTGCACCAGCTAAAGTTCTCATGTCAGAGATCATATATGCACTGCATCAGGAGAGACTCACTGAAATGCTACTCTTAATACTTCACCCCGAAAAAGGCAGGTAACAATGAGATAATACTCCACCTTCAGAGGCAAGGTTCTCATTCCCCTCCTAGGGTTTTATCTGAGAGAAAAGGAAATACACATTCACACAAGGACTTGTGCACAAATGTTCAGAGCAACTTTGTGTTAGCCTACAACTAGAAAAGGCCAAATGGCCATTGGCGGTGAAAAGATACACAAATTGTGTCAAGGAGGAATGAACCATTGGCACACGTAACAGCATGGATGAATCTCAAAATAATTGTGCCAGTGGAAAAAAAAAAAGACCATAAAGAGCATATGCTGTATGATTCCATTTATAGAAAACTCTGGAAAATGCAAGCTAATCTATAGGGACAGAAAGCAGATCACTGGCTGTCTGGCGACGGGATGGGAGGGTGGTGTTACCAGGAGTCTGAAGAAACCTTTGGGGATGATGGACATGTCCTGTGTCTTGTGATGGGGGTTTCATAAACGTAAACATATGTCAAAACTTGTCAAATGGTATGCTTTAAATATGTGCACTTTGCTTTTTGTTGGTTAAACCTCAGTAAAGCTTTAAAAAAAAAAAAAAAGGCAAAATGGGAGCTGCCCAGGGCATCCTGGCACATAGGAGCAGTGCCCCCCACCAGGAAAGACAGTCTCCAAACCCATCAATTCAGGGCAAAAGAACTGAAGAAGTAGCACATTCCCCACAGGAGAGGCTTGTTCTTTCCTCAGTAACAGCTGTGGAAGAAGGGAAGGAGGTAAGTGATGAGATGGGGCTTCCCTGGGAGGACCATAACCTAGTTATAAATTGTAATAAAACGACAGTGAATAAGGCTTCTTGTAAAAAGAAAGTTACATGCGAGGGCCGGTCCTTCCTAGTCAACTCTATACGGCAGAGCTGCATTGCTAAAAAATGAAGTTCTTCACTTGAAACCCTGTTGGAAACTTCAGGGAGTGGTTTTCTGAACCCCCGCCCCCTACCCTAGGTAAAGAAACTTCTTTCTAACCTTCCAGTGTCTCTCCTCCCAGAGCTTGCTGGAATGGGTAGAGGTCTCTCCCACCAGTTTCCGTTACAGAGGGAACAGGAATTGAAGCCCTTGCTCCAAACACACCCTCTCACCCCATGACATTATTTTCGCCCCTGTCCGGGTGTTATTTTCTCTGGGTAGCCCACAGGGACCTCCCAGGCAGGGCTCACACCCTCCTCTGTCCTCCTTTCCTGGCTCCTGGCTTCCTCTGCTTGCTGGACTGCACCATGCTGGCCACCTCCCATTTCCTCCAGGAGATGCAGGGCGTGTGAGCTTGCAGCTCCCTTGGTCTGAAATGCTCTTCCCAAGGCCATTGGCCCCTTCACCCTTAGGTCTGAGCTTTCCCTTCCTTGAGACAGCATGGCTGGCCATGCCTAAATTCATCTCCAACCCTTCACCCCGCTTATTTCCTTCGAAAAAACACAGTCTGAGTTACTTGTTTCTTTGTATGTTGTCTGTCACCAATTCAAAGGTGAGGTGCTGAAGGCAGAGACCTCGGTCATCTCTGTCCATCTCTGTCCATCTCTGCTGTATCTCTGGCACCTGGAGCAGGATGGCAGCCACACAACTGGGGCTTGTTTTAATGAGAGTGTTGGTTTAACTCAGCATAGCTTATCATTGGGTTAAACAAGATAGGGTTATTTCTCTCTTTGCCTGAAAGTGTGATGTGGAAGGTGTGGGGTGGGTAGGCAACTGTTTTCCACGAGGAACCGGGACCCAGGTTTCTTCTGTTTTGTTGCTACACTGGCCTGCGGGAAGGGTGTGTGATCCAGAAGTTGCTCACATCACTAATTTCCACATCCTGCTGGATAGAGTTGAGCTACTCAGATGGCTGCTCTGAGCTGCAAGGGAAGCTGGGAAATGCAGTCTTTGTCTTGCAGCCCTGTGTCCATCTACAACTTGGTGGGTTTTATAACTCAAGTGGCCGGGCGCGGTGGCTCAAGCCTGTAATCCCAGCACTTTGGGAGGCCGAGACGGGCGGATCACGAGGTCAGGAGATCGAGACCATCCTGGCTAACACGGTGAAACCCCGTCTCTACTGAAAATACGAAAAACTAGCCGGGCGAGGTGGCGGGCACCTGTAGTCCCAGCTACTCGGGAGGCTGAGGCAGGAGAATGGCGTATACCCGGGAGGCGGAGCTTGCAGTGAGCTGCGATCCGGTCACTGCACTGCAGCCTGGGCGACAGAGCGAGACTCCGTCTCAAAACAACAACAACAACAACAACAACAACAAAAGGATATTGGGGGCTTTTTAGCAGTTGCAGTGCTTGATCCGTATTTGATGAATGAATGAATGTCCCCGTCCCAGCCCCCTGCATGTCCATCTAGCACAGCACTTGCCGCACTGTCGTTTAGTCAGGGCTTGCTCATCTCTGAATTTCCAGCGCTCGGCCAGAGCCTGGGTATAATAGATGCGTAGCGGAGGTTGAGTTGAAAAGCTGGCCACTGGACTGTAGAGACTTCCCCCTAACTCTGGGCCATTGGTGAGAGTGAGGGTCGTTTTTGAGAAAACCTTGTTCGTCTGCAGGAAGAGCTTTTCCTTGTAAATGTAGATGAAAATGAAGTGTCTCATCGGGGCAGGTTTTACCAGGAAATAAGCTCCAGGAGCCAAAGCAGAGGTGAGGCGTGAGGGCACGGGAGGCCAGGGGGTCTCATATTTCTTTGGAGCTTCAGATCTTGTACCTCATCTCCCCCTCCTCAAGAACCTTCTTTGCTGAGTGTCAGATGTTTCTGCTTGGTTTTAGGACAGAGGGGGAGAGCTTCCAAGTGGTCCTTGGAATTTATCGGCCAAATAACTTCCATGGTAAGGGAAAAGCTGATATTCTTGATATATTATTTACTTGTAGGTAATGGAGATAGAAGGAGTTTTACTAAGTTCACACTCACACATTCCTGTGAGCGTTCTAAGACAACCAGTTAGACCTCATCCTTAGATTTCTTTAAAAGCCCTTTCACAGAAGATAGTGAGGCTTGCTGGAGATGGGGTGGCCTTCCGAGTCAGGGGGATCTGGCTTTTCAGGTCCTGGCATTGTCATAAAGGAGTTTCGGACCCTGGGGAGACTTTTTGTTTTTTTTTGTTTTTTTTCCAACAGAGTATCACTCTGTCGCCGAGGCTGGAGTGAGTGGGGCGATCTCGACTCACTACGCCCTCTGCCTCCTGGGGTCAAGTGATTCTCCTGCCTCAACCTCCTGAGTAGCTGGGACTACAGGTGCCCAGCACCATGCCAGGCTAATTTTTATATTTTTAGTAGAGACAGGGTTTTGCCATGTTGGCCAGGCTGGTCTTGAACTGCTGACCTCAGGTGATCCACCTGCCTTGGCCTCCCAAATTGCTGGGATTACAGGCTTGAGCCACTGCACCTGGCCTGAGTTTTTTAAACCTCTGAGAAGCTTGGTTGATGCGTCTGAAGTAAGGATAATTATGCCTACGCCCTGAGTTGCAGAAGGGGTAAAATGGTGGTGCCTAATCACAGGTTGACCCCAGGGCCTTTATACCTGCCCTTCTCTCTTCCGGGAAAGTCCCTGCCACCATGGCTTGATAAGTTCCTGCCAGGTAAGAAGCACCTTTCATGACCTGCCAGTATGAACTGGGGTGGTCTCCGTCAGCCCTCTTGTGGAATTCCATCCATCCCTTGCAGCATCGTCCCAGCTCTGAATTCTGTGGTTCTTCTTGTCAGCATTTGTTTCACATGTATTATAGCAGCTGACTCAGGGCCCCTCGAGGGGCCCATTCTGCTCATTGTTGCATCCCCCACACCTCACCCAGTGCCGGGTGTGGAGTCTTAATTGCCCCACTGGTATCGGTTGAGTCAGTGATTCTGTATGTGACAGAGATCAGTAAATTGGAGCCACTTCAGCTGAATCCTATGACAATGGCTTCCTATAACATAGAGGGTATTTATGATCTTTGCTTTACCGCAAATGAGACTGAGCCTCAGAAACAACCATCTGGCTGTTAAGTGGAGGGCCGTGGAGGGCCAAGACTCAAGTCCAGGTCTTTGGTTTCTAAGCTAATCATTCTTTCGCTTATTTTTTAAAATTATTTATAGAGTCAAGGTCTCACTCTGTTGCTCAGCCTGGAGCACAGTGGTGCAATCACAGCTCACCGCAGCCTCCAACTCTTGGGCTCAGGTGATCCTCCCACCTCAGCCTCCTGCGTAGCTCGGAGATCACAGGCGCATGCCACCACTATGCCTGGCTATTTTTTTTTTTTTAAAACCTTTGTACAGCTGGGGTCTTTCTGTGTTGCCCAGGCTGGTCCCAAACTCCTGGTCTCAAATGATTCTCCTGCCTTGGCCTCCCGAAGTACTGGTATTACAGCCATGAGCCCCTGTACCCAGCTTGTTAATTGTAGAAATACCTGTTGGATGAATGGTCTGCAGATATAACGTATGCACACAGTTTATACCTGAAAGCAGCAGCACAGAGTGGTGGTTGCGAGTGGACTCTGGAGCCAGACAGCCCGAGTTGGACTCTCGGCTCCGTGACTTCCTAGCCGTGTGGCCTCAGCCGAGTTACCTAGTCTTTCTGCGTCTCATTTTCCTCATCTGTAACACGAAGGTCTTAATAGTGGTTTGTTGTGAGGACTGAATGAGTTAATGTTTATGAATAGGCTGGAATGGATCCTGATATGCAAGAAACACCACTTAAGTCTTTGTCTTAAAAACTTAAAGCTGTTTCCTCAGCATCGTCTTTCCTGTGAGCTTTTGCAACTGAGGTTCTTTGATTGTACAACTTGGTGGGTTCTGTAACACAAAATCAGAAAGGATGTTGGGGGATGGTTAGCTGTTGCAGTCTTAAATTGAATTGGTTCTGATTGAAACTGTGGTTAAGCAGAAAGAAACAAGAAGCGGGAAGAAAAAAGCCATCACGTCCTTGCCCTTGATAGATCTTCGTGGCTAAAAGATGACACACACGATGTCATTTTGTCTCCTACCAGGAGGCCTGTGGCACCAAAGTCTCGTCTTCTCAATAATCCTTGAGTGGTTTCTGAATTATTAATGGATGTGGTATTAGCAAACCACAAGTTCCACGAAATTGCTCTGGGGCTGGCATTTGACAGGCAATTCTGTTCCCTAATTTTCTGCGTATATCTTAATTATGACTTCGTGGGCTTGTACTTTGTAGTCTCTGGTTTCATCCTCTGGAATCGTGGGAGGCCTGGCTGACTCCCTTTGTCTCAGGGGAATGATAGAACCACTGGTGACTGTGACGCAGAGTAAGAGGAGCCAGGTGCATTGGAGGGGGCTTCACAGTGGGGCCTTCCAATTGAGAGTGATGCGGAAAATGACTGTTGTTGTGATATGTCGAATAGCAGGGGCCTTGCTCCAGACCAGGGATGAGTGTTTTCCTTCCATCAAGGGTGGCCAGAGAGTAAATTCTTCACACCTTGTGGATCTAACGCCTCTGCTTCCAGCACTCAACTTGTCTGTCATTCCAGGAACGCAGCCAGAGATGATATGTAAACAGAACACAGCAATGCTTACTTGTTACAGGGACGGAATTGTGTTGCCCCCATCATTACATATTGAATCCCTAACCCCCAGTGTGACTGTCTGTGGAGACAGGGCCATTAAGGAGGTGATTAAGATGAAACGTTATTAGGGTGGGGCTTGTGTGCGTGCAGAGATGAGACCGTGTAAAGATGCAGCAAAAAAGATGGTCATCTGTAAGCCGTGGAGCGGCCTCAGGAGAAACCAAGCCTGCCGGCACCTTGATCTTGGACTTCGCACCTCTACAACTGTGGGAAGTAGATTTCTGTTGTTTGAACAACCATCTGTGGTATTTTGTTACCACAGCCCTGATAGACTAATACAGTCCCAATAAACCTTATTTACGAAAATGGATGGTGGGCCGGATTTGACTCATGGTAGAGAGTTTGTCACCCCGTGCTCTAAAGGACTGTCCATATTGTTAGTAAATCAGGAGGTCTCTCTTCTGGGTCAGGGGCTGCAGATGTAATGGGGTGAGCTGCATCAGGCCTCTGCTTCTGTGGAAGATCCTTTCTAGTGAGTGAGATAGGCAGTCCACAGATACACAACTGCATAGCCAGGCAGTTCTCGGATACAGCGAAGTGCTCTGAAGAAGACATGGGGTGATGTGATCGGGTGACTGCTGGTTGGGGAGAGGAGATGTTGCTTGAAGTACGAAGATCTAGGAGGGGAGCATCCCAGGCAGAGAGACAGCAAAGGTCAAGGCCAGAAGCAGGAGAGCTTGGCAGATTGGAGGGACTGGCTATAGCCAGTGGGGCTGGAAGAAGTTGGGATAGATTCCCCAGGGACGGGGCTGACTTGTGTCTAAACTCGCATCAGATTCCAAAGGCCTCTTCTGGGAGGCCGAAGCGGATGGATCATGAGGTCAAGAGATCAAGATCATCCTGGCCAACATGGGGAAACCCTGTCTCTACTGAAAATACAAAAATTAGCTGGGCGTGGTTGCGGGCACCTGTAATCCCTGCTACTCGGGAGGCTGAGGCAGGAGAATCGCTTGAACCGGGGAGGCAGAGGTTGCAGTGAACCCAGATCTTGCCACTCACTGCAGCCTGGGAGACCGAGTGAAACTCCATTTCAAAATAAAAGCCCTCTTCTTACCCAAATCAGGATCTTGCTTTCTCTCACCTCAGGGGCCTCCCTCCTACTCCTTCTGTGCCCTCTAAAGGTCCTTGTTTTGCTCCCTGCGCCCCCTTCCACATCTTAATGTCCAGCTCGCTTGGACTTGATTAGGGCAGGCACACTTCCTTCGCTCCCATCCCTCCTTTCTGCTCCTGACTTCTCGGCATCCCCTTCCCTCCTGGCTCTTTCTGCAGCCTTCCCAGGGATGGAACGAGGAGCTCCAGGTTGATGCCCAGTGATCATCGAAGGGGGTGGAAAGTGAGATCTTCTGAGGCCTTGTGGGAAGCTATTGGAGGGGGTTGAGTAGAGACAGGTTTTCAAAGTCTCATTCTGGTTATTGGATTCAAAATCGATCATACAGTGGTGGCTAGGACAGGAGCCCATCACGGGGCTAGAAACCTCACATTCAGTGATTCCTTTATTAAGTGGAATGGAACTTGAATTGTTATTTTCCGATTTTCCTCCTACC
Source organism: Mandrillus leucophaeus (assembly GCF_000951045.1). Classification (NCBI taxonomy): domain Eukaryota; kingdom Metazoa; phylum Chordata; class Mammalia; order Primates; family Cercopithecidae; genus Mandrillus; species Mandrillus leucophaeus. Next base: position 2,899,772 of record NW_012102621.1, on the reverse strand, counting down.
TCCCCAGGTGAGAGGAAATTCAGTTACAGATGATGTTTCTCCCAGACGTTTTCTCTTTCCACCTTCCTATTCTGCAGGTGCCCAGGACCTGGGAGAAGGGAGTGGCGGGCTGTCTTCACGTTAACAATCCATGGGGCAGCTGCTCCAGTGCCCATGCACGGGCCTTTGAAGGCTCTGCTGCTGGCTGTCACTCCCTCCGGGGCCACACTTGGGCACAGGGAACTTCGCCGGCCCCAGATGCACGGGACTCAGTCTGAACAGGTAGCTCCCCTCGTCTCCCTCCTGGCTTCTCTGTGTCCCTCTCTGTCTTGGCTCTTCCGTGAAGCCCTCACAAATAAGCTGTCCTTACAGTGGGGCTCAATGACTCATGGAGAGATGCTGGGAGTTTGGGCAGCTGGGCCCCATGTCCTAGGGTGACTTGAGAACCTGGTGGCCTTTCCTGTGTCTTTAGAACCACAATGGCTTCCCTTCCCTCAAGGATAGGAACTTGCTGCTTATAAAGCCACAAAGAACAAATAACATGGCTTATATTTCTGTGTCCTGCCACCTAACACTCTCACTTCCTCACCCTGTGAGCAATTCATTGTGTATTTAATTAACACCTGACATCAGCTTCACAGGGACTAAGTGTATCTTATGCACCATCATGTGCCTACTGGCCAGCAGACACAAACTGTGAAATTAGTGTAAAATGAATTAAATGAACATTATTAACTGAGTGAGCCTGGATAGGTTCCCTAACCTCTCTAAGCCTCAGTCTCTTCATCTGCAAAATGGTGATGCTGATGACACACCTCTCCCTGTGCTGGGGGGTTGAAATGAGGTAATGCACATAAGGCATTCAGGCCAGGACCCGACTGAGAGCTGAAACGTATCAGCACCTGCCACTTCTACCGGCCTGGGGGAACCACAGTTAGTTTGGATGGGAGTGGTAATAACAGCCTTGGATGAGGCAGTGGTCATCATGCCACCATCACACCGCCGATGGAGAACCGACCTTGTGTTCGGCCCCATGCTGGCTCTTGGTGTTCTTGGCTCTCAGCAGTGCTGTGACTGAGACATCCTTGGCCTGTTTCACATATGAGCCCCAACAGCTGCAAGAGAGTGAGCTGCTTCTAGAGAGGGCAGCAGAGCCAGGACTGAAGTTCACATCCTCCGAGCTCACGCACACCTGGGAGCCCGCATGTTCTTGCTAGATTTTGCAACTGGCAGGCCTTTGTTGAACCATAAGCAGCAGTGGCCTCGATCAGGCTGCTTTTTCTGCCCAGAGGCCCGTTTGGTGGCGTGACTCAAAATTTTCTCTGGGTATTTTGCGTCCTCGCTGATGCATCGTTCGCTGGATGGAAACCAGCAGGTAGAGTGTTGGCTTTCTGCCTCCGGTCAGAGTCGGGAACATGACTTGGATACACACTCCACATGGTGGGAGGCATGACTTGGGAGGGCAGAACCCGGCAGCTTCATTCCCATCCTCTGTTGGTGGGGAAGAGTGAGCAGCCCACAGGTAAAACCAGGGCAGTAGTCAGGGCTGTTTAAAAGTTTAGGGATCCCGGCTGGATGCGGTGGCTTATGCATGTAGTCCTGTTCCCAAACCAAACCAAGGGTTGTGCTGCTTATTCTCATGGCCCAATAACAAGATGCAGATGAACTGGGAGAGAAGAAAATTTTTATTTCTGTAACCTGGTACTGGGAGAAGGCCTGGAAGTTATCCACAGACCAACTCAAAATTACAAAGTTTCCCAGAGCTTGCATACCTCCTAAGCTATCTGTCCATGTGTCAGTGTGCATTCATCTAAAGACCTAAGTGATTGGCCTTTTCTAGTCTATAACTAAGGTCTGAGTCCTGAAGACCTTCCTCTGGAGCTTCAGTAAATTTACTTAATCTAAATGGGTCCAGGTGTGGACGTGATTGCCCTTATCTTGTCTCCTGCTAAATCATGGAGGTTTGGGGAGTCCCTTCAGACCCCCAGTAAACTTGTTTGTGGAGGCCTGGGGAGTTTCTTCACACCCCCAATAACACTTGTTTAATCCTTCATTATCTTGTCATGCTTCAAGGCCCAGGAAAGGCCTGGGCACAACTAAGGGTGGGCTTTTGTTACATTCCAGCCTTTGTATAAGGGCATTAGCTCTCTCAGCTTTTAATATTTAACTTCACCACTCAGTCAGTGCCAAAACAATTGTTACAGAGGCCTGCTGTGTTAGTGAGATCTGGCCTGCCACAATCTCAGCACTGTGGGAGGATCATTTGAAGCCAGAAGTTTGAGACTAGCCCAAGCAACATAGACCATCTGTACAAAAGTAAAGAGTTAGTCGGGCATGGTGGTGCATAGCTGTAGTTCCAGCTACTGGGGAGGCTGAGGTGAGAGGATTGCATGAGCCCAGGATACTGAGGCTATGATGAGCTATGATCGCCCCAGCCTAGGTAGCAGAGCCAGACCCTGTCTTAAGAAAAAATTAGGACTCCTATCCCACCTCTTCAGAGACACTCCCATATAAAAATACAGTGTTTCCAGCTGCCATTTGTTGAGTGTCTGTTGGCTGTGAGCCAGACTGTTCATCTGTGATGTTGCATTAAGTCATCCCGCAGGAAGTGAGGTAGCAATAAGGAGGGCCCATTTCACAGACCAGGAAACTGACCTGCCAGGAGAAGATAAGATGATCTCCGCCATAGCTCTCTGTAGTGTGCTCTGGGCTCTGCGTGACCAGAGCAGCTCAGCCCAGATCCACACCACAGCCCTGGGCGGTCAGTATCACTGCAGCTTTGTTAACTATGGAGACATCAAAGCAGGAAGGGGGAGGGGTGCACACCCTTTGTCTTGGAAATTTCCTGGAAGGCAACAACTGCTTGGGCTCAGCCATAATTAGTTCCTTGGTGGCAGGTTTCTTCAACCTCCCACATGGGAAGAAACCAGAGTAGGTTGTGGAAATGCGGGTTTCAGGAGGCCTTGCCTGACAGCTCCTGGGTGGGCGTGGCTGCATCTTGTCACGGGTCTCCCTGCTCCTGGGGAGCTGCCACCTCTCTGCAGTCACCTTCCAGTGGGGCAGACACAGATGGGTCCTAAAGAGAGAAATGAACAAACTAATTACTACTGTGCTAAGACACAGTACGCTTGAGAGAGAGAGTGAAGGGCCGGACGCTGACTTCCCAGGGGGAGGTCTCCCTCTGTGCAGGTGTCCTTTCAGGATAAGAAGGGGCCAGGCAGCTGGAGACTAGGGCAGGAGCATAGTAGGCAGAGGGCACAGCCTGTGCACCAGCCCTGCGGTCGGAAGGGGCTTGGAAAGAACTGCAGGAGAGTCACCGAGGGCCAGAACCATGCCTGTCTTCCTGCCACAATGCCTGTGTGCCCAGCGTGGGGGCTGGCATGTAGCAGGGATTTATCTATATTTGTCCTGAATGAATGTGAAGACAGGAAGCCCTCAGCCACCATCTTCAGCCCAAAGCGGTGGGAACCAGAAGTCAGAGGCTGGGAACCGTGACACGTTACTGCTGCTTTTTTGGTGACCTCACTGGAAGATACTTAAGATTAACCGTGTGTGTGTGTGTGTGTGTGTGTGTGTGTGTGTGTGTGTGTGTAGGTGAGTGATCCCTCACTCATCCCTTCTAGAATGTTCTGAATTGCCCACCGTGTTCCAGGCACTGTGTCATGCACTGGGGAAACTAAGATCACTCCAGCATAGACCAATTTCAGGGAACTCAGTTTAAATAAATGAGGCCAGTAAGAGAACAGCATCCCCATGCATTGTGACAAAATGACAATGACTCTCTTCCAAACTCAAGAGTCGTGATCTAATCAGAATTGTGTTCCAGTTCTTTAGATAAAAAGGCAATTGGGAGTTTAAGCAAATCTGGGACCTGAGGTCACCTTAGATCCCACATTTGTGTGCTTAAAAGGATGATGGCAGCGTTTACATGTTGATAAACAAGAGCAGAAAAAAGCAGCACGTTGGTGTTTCCTTCCCTGTCCATAGAGTGCATCAGGACCGGGGCGGTAAGGCCTGAGCGAAACCTGTTGAAGAAGATCCTCACCCTCCTCGTCTGGCCTCCTCCAGGAGGTCATCACTGCAATCCCTTTCCCTCCGCCGCCTCCTCTAGGTCTCAGCTTCCCACACGACTTCCAGAGCATCCCTTCTGTCACCTGCCACACTACTCTGTTCCCACCACATCCCGAGCTCACGCCCACCACAGTTACCACCCCTGCTCAGACCTCGTAGTCCCCCTTAGTTCCCCACCCAGGGACCAAAGCCACCTTGTCTTCTCCAGCGGCCCCACCCTCCCCATCAGAACAAGGACACGCCATTGGAGTTGGTTCACTGTGTCCTGGAGGAAGGACTTCCCAAACCCAGGCCGGCCCAGCTGGAGAGAAACATCTCGACCTTTCAGAATTTAGCCCTCACACTTCCACCTCTGGAATCGCAGCGATTCCCAGGCCAGGCCTGGGAGTGAGGACAGGTGACGTGTGTCAAGGGCATATGATGTCATCTGTCATAGCTATTTCTTTCTTCCATGGAACATGGTTGCAGAGCCTGTGAGAGAGCTGGGGGAGGAGTGCTTTGTTTTTGGAGCTGTGCAGGTGATTGAGAGATCAGGGGATGAGCTCCAGTGAGCAGATGAGCTCGGAGAGGGCACTGAGAGCTGGGCTGAACGTGCATGCCGGAGTGAGTGAGTAAGTGGGCCTCCAGCCAGCCTGCGGATACTCAGGTCTTATGAAGGCCCCAGGGAGAAGAAACTTGGGCTCAAACGAATGGCAGGTGTGAGAGTCACAGGTATAGTTGTCAGAAGACAAACACATGCTGCCACCCAGTCAAAGAGCACAGGTCCTGATGGGACTTCCTTGGGGTAAGGAGGAGAGAGAGCCGGGGATATCACAGCTGTGCCAGGGAGGTGGCCCAGCGTGGATGAACTTTGGGATTTGTGTTAGTTAGGGCCCCGATTCTGGCTGACTCAAACATCAAAGCACCTATAGTGGTTCATGTGGTGGTGAAGTCCAGGTAAGGAGGGGCTCCAGAGGAGGTTCAGGTGGTCGTCGGGGTCCCGGTGCTGTGTCTGTGTGACACAGTCCTACCTGGTTCCCTTTACGGGAGCAAAAATGGCTCCAACAGTGCCAGGCTTCTCCGTACCTGCAGGGTGAGAACAAGTGCTTGTCCCTGCGTCCTCAGCAGGGGACCTAGGGTAGAACCCGTAAGGCCAGTCATGATGGTGATGGGAGTGGGGAGAACTCCGAGTGGCCTAACGTATATCTTGTGTTCCACGCTGGAGCCGGGTACGGAGTCAGCTTGCCCAGAACTGCATGGGGTCTCTGGTGGAAATCAGGGGCTATCGTAAGAGAGGGCAGGGAGGGGGCCACTCCAGCACCTCAGTGTTCATGACACATCTCTTGGGATTCTGTCCCATGTAAAGTACAGAGTCTAGACCTGGGTTTGAAAAACTTCTTTGATCACATATCCAATTGTTCGAAAGAATTGTGGTTCACTGCAATATACACTTGTTTGTAGTATACCTAGATTCTTTATAATATACAAAACAAAAATCAGGAACTTACTAAAGATGATGAATAAAAACTAATCTGTGTTGGAGTTCTAACACTCCTTTGAGTAACTTGGGGATCATCTCAAGCACCCTGTGCTGGAGACCACCATTAGGACGCGGTCGCTGGGGACCATCATCTGGATGCAGTCTCTGAGGACCACTGTCAGGACTCGGTCACTGGAGACCACCGTCAGGATGCAGTCACAGGGACTACTGTCAGAATGGGGCCCCTAGGGACCACTGTCAGGATGCAGTCACTGGAGTTACTGGGGGAACAACGCCAAGACGTGGTCACTGGGGACCACTGTCAGGATGCGGTCACTGGAGTCACTGGGGACCACTGTCAGGATGCGGTCACTGGAGTCACTGGGGACCACTGTCAGGATGTGGGCACTGGAGTCACTGGGGACCACTGTCAGGATGTGGTCACTGAAACTGGAGTCATTCCGGTGCTGTGGCATTTTAATGTCATTACTTAAAGTTGAGTCATTCCTTTTCTGCAGTCATGAGCTGTACTGTCTGCCCACCACTACTGATTGAATATTTTCTTTAAATTTTCTCTCACTTTTTACCTAAAGTAAACTCATTTGTAAAGAAAGCCAGCATCATTTGGCATCAATAGAAAAATAACTTCAAAAGTACCATGGTGAATACAAAACAGTGTTTAGTTTCTAGTCAGCCACTGTTGTCTGCTTAGAGGTTTAAAAAAAAAACAAACGGTGAGCAAAGGTTAGTGCGCAAAGGCAGATGAACCCCGACCTGAAAGACTGAGAAGGCATGAGAAAGGGAAGAGCTTTGTCTGGAATTCAGCGTTGTTCACAGTCATATGCAGGCACCACACAAAACGATCTTGGGTTCCGAGTTCCATGCTTGGGGAGACACTGGTAGGGTGATTAAGAATGTGGGCACTGAAGCCAGGTGGACTGGAGTTTGAGTGCTGTTTTTATCCCTTTCCTGTGCCTCACCTTCTTCATCTGTGATGTGGACCTACCTCCCAGGGATGTTGGGACTAGATGGAGCAGTATTTTCAAATGTCTTCACATATGACATGCAGTTGTTAAGTAGTAACTTTTATTATTACTGGTTTGAGTTGTTGTTTAAACTGTTCCAGACTTTTTAAGGAATATTTTCTGTTTGAAAATATAGAGATTGAGTGTAAGTGTTTTTTGAGCAAACCGATCCCAGAGAAGAATCTGACATACTTCCTCAGTTTATCCATGGGGCTGAGATCCAACCAGTCTGCAGAGACCCGGATTGGACCATCACAGTGTACTGGGGTTTGTTTCCTCATGTGATTATAAACTTTCACATGCGACTGGGCTCTGTTCTAGGCATTTCTGGGGGTCATTCCATGGGCTTTGGGGGAGTCCCATGAGTTTACATTGAGGAGAGCATCCTTGGAGCCTCAGAAAACTGAGCAGCCCATCACCGCTGGTCTCTTGGTGCTGCAAAGGCAACTCAGATGCCAGCAAGTTCCATGCCGGGGGTATAATGAGGCATGAAGTCCCAGGAGGATGGGGAGGCAGACAGGAGTGTCCGAACAGGATGACCTTTCTCCTCTCCAGCTGATTCGCGCTCTGTGGAAATGGTCTTGGCATTTCAGTGCTGGCATCTGGCTTTTTTTTTTCCTTTCGTTCTTTTTGTAGAGATGGAGTCAGGCCGTGTTGCCCAGGCTGGTCTCAAACTCCTGGTCTCAGGCGATCCTCCGCCTCAGCCTCCCCAAGTGTTGAGATTCTAGGCCTGAACCACTGTGCCTGTCAATGTTTTCTTTTTAAAACTTATACCAGGTGAACAAAACCTGTTTGCAACCTCTGGCCTAAGCCCGTTTGTGAATTGATCCCCTTCTCTCCTGCTCCCCATGTTGTTGACTTTAAAGCTCTATTCTCGGCCCCTAGCCCATCTCCTAGTCCCTTTGATGATAAACAGTGCCATGAACACAGCTCAGAGCTGACAAATGGGCCTCCTGGTCCAACAGTCCGTCTATCTGGGAGGTTGCTGAAAGCGAAACCTCCCAGGCTACCTGAACATACACTTCTGAAGCCCCTAAACTCCACCAGGTAATGAAAGATACCCAGGGAAATTAGAACAGCGGCAATAAAAACAACATTTCAACCGGGACACAAGCTCTGGGTGACTTTACTCAGGAGGGTTTTTTCTCCCACTGGCCCTTTATATAATTCTCCACAGTGATGGGTATATTACAGCAATCTGGCAAACCAACAGCCTTGTGAAAGACAGAAAACACATAACTGCCCCCGGTTTTTAACTGACTTTCCTTTGCAAGATTTTGCCCTTCACTAGCAATGTATCCCGTCTCCGCACTTCTGCAGGCCGCTCCCTAATGGCAAGAAAGAATAGAAATCTGAAATGTCTGCATTTTGACTATAGCCCTTCCAGTTTGCCCTCTCTCAAAGGCATTTTTAAGAATGAGCAGCATTGTTGAAATGTCACAGACATTTATTTGCATGGTATCATAACAGATTTTAATTTGACGAGGAAACTGCCTAAGAGGAAGGATTGAAAAGCCAGTGCAAGGTGATTTGGAAGAGGTTTGCTTCGCGAAAATTATTTAAATGCATTCTGGCAGCTCCTATTTGAAGGTTAATTGTGATCCCGACTGTTAGGGAAAACCTAATTAATAATAATGGGAAAAAACTACATTTAAGTAATATTAAAGTTGTGACAAGCATTTTATAAAAGTAAGAACTCATTGCTGAAGTTTAGACTTGCTCTTCCAACCTGTGGCCCATTGTTCTCAGGTAGTGAAGCAGATAAAACACATTAATTAAGTATTTCGAAGCACTTTGCTGGTTCTTCTTATTTATTATCTTGTGTGAGGTTGACATCTTGGCAATTTCTGAGAACAAAAGAATACACAGAGAAGTAGATTTGTTCTTTATCAGCGGGATTATATTTAAATATAATTTTTGGCCAGGCACAGTGGCTTATGCCTATGATCCCAATGTTTTGAGTGTCCAAAGCAGGAGAATTGCTTAAGGTCAGGAGTTCAAGACCAGCCTGGACAACATAGCAAGCTCCTGTCTCTAAAAAATTTTTTAAAAGCTATTAGTTGGGTGTGGGGGCATGTACCCGTGGTTTCAACTATGCAGGAGACTGAGGCAGGAAGATTGCTTGAGTCCAGGAGGTCGAGATTGCAGTGAGCTATAATCATACCAGTACATTCCACCCTGGGCGACAGAGTGAGACCCTATCTCTTAAAAAAAAAATCTGTCTGTCTGTCTGTCTGTCTATCTATCTATCTATCTATCTATCTATCTATCTATCTATCTATCTATCTATCTATCTATCTATCTATCTATCTCACTCACTCACTCTGGTGCCCAGGCTGGAGTGCAGTTTTGCGATCTCGGCTCACTGCAACCTCTGCCTCCCAGGTTCAAGTGATTCTCGTGCCTCAGCCTCCGGAGAGGCTGGGACTTACATGCTCGTGCCACCACACCCTGATAATTTTTGTATATTTTTTAGTAGAGACGAGGTTTTGCCATGTTGGCCAGGCTGATTTTGAGGTCCTGACTTCTCAGGTGATCTGCCCGCCTCGGTCCCCCCAAAGTGCTGGTATTATCAGGCGTGAGCCCCAGCTAAATAAATATGTAATTTTTTTGTCTTTTTTTTTTTTTTTTTTTTTTTCTGTCCAGGTGTGAGGGGCAGTCAGGTTGGGAGGAGCCCTGGAAGGGTTGAACCAGGTGGGCATGGCATGGAGGCATGAGTATAGGGCAAGTTGGCAAACTTTCTGTAAAGGACTGAATTGGAAACATGTCCCGCCAGATGGCCCTGTGGTCTCTGTCACATCTGCTCAGCTCTGCCAGTGTGTCTCACAAACAGTCATAGACGATACATAAATGAATGGGGGGGCTTTGTTCCAAGAAAACTTTATGTGCAAAAACGGGCACTGGGGCTGACTTTGGCCCTGGGCTGTAGTTTGCTGACCCCTGTGTGGAGTCTGGAATCTGGTGGCCAAGGTTTGAATTTAAGTCACTCCCAAGTCTGTAACCCTGGACAAGTTTCTCTGTGCTGTTGTTTTCTTGGAGGACAGTGGATATTATACTAGCACCGAGCCTCGTGGTACTGTGGTGCAGGCGGCACTGAGGCTGGGGCAGTGTGGTGGGGCATGGGCCGCTGAGACTTGTGGGAAGTGGGGGCAGCCCCATTTGGTTGGAACGTGGTGCTTTTTATTCCTGTGGGCCAAAGCCTGAGACATTTGGGAAAGACTGGATTAGGAATGGGGGCAGCGGCTGCAGGTGGAGAGAAACACTGAAGGCTTTAGGGGCGGGGCTGATGATGGTGGGACTGACCGGTGGGGCTGATGGGATGCTGGGTTGCTCGTGAGAATCGGAGGTGTCATCCTACAGGAACCACATGACCCATCTGTGGGTCCCTTTATATCCTGTTGGACAACCTCTGTCGTCCCCCTGTAAGTCAATAAAACAGTCCCCTTGACTGAATTTCATGTCTTCTGTGTCAGCCGTGTTACTGTCTTGGTCAGTGTCAGTGAAATCACAGCCCTCACAAAACTTCCTTTCCAGTGATGGGGTCTTTTTAAGCTTCTGACTGACGTCAGCTTTTGTAGCAGGATGGGCGTCCTGTCATTTGAGGAGATTGGATGGTGTGTTAATTAGCTAGAGCTGCCCTAACAGAGTACCATGGGTTGGGTGTCATCACAGAAATGTGTCTTCTCACCTTCTGGAGGCTGCGAGGCTGAGATCAAGGTGTCGGCGGGGTTGTTTTCTTCTGAGGCCTCTCTCCTTGGTTCATAGACGGCCGTCTTCCCCCTGTGGTCTTTCTGCTGTGCATGACTCTGTCTTAATCTCCTCTTCTTGGAAGGACAGCAGTCATGTTGGATTAGGGCCCACCTAAATGACCTCATCTAACCTTAGTTACCTCCTGAAAGCCTCTGTCTGCAGGTACAGTCACATTCTCAAGTACTGGGGGTTTGGATTTGAATGTGTGAATTATGGGGTAACACAGTTCAGCCTATAACAGATGGAGTTGCTTGGCACATGGAAACAGCCAGAGAGAGAGAGAAAGAGAGAGAGAGGAAATCGGAAATGAGGCTGTTGATGCTTGGAGGAAGGACAGGCAGGAAGGGTCCTAAATTGGGTCACCTGTTGAGGTCACTCCCATGAAGTGGCCATTTGGGATTAGGTCTGAGCATCATTCTACTGAGTGCCAGGTGGACAGGGCACTTACTGCCACCGTCCTGCTCATGGCACCGTCCTGTGGATTTCCGCATAATCTCCTTGTGGAGTTGAACCCCACCCGGAGACCATATTCAGACACTGTCACCTGGTGGTACGGGCAGTGTCACAAAGTCAGACTGTTGTGGGTTTCTAAAGCCAGCTTAGGTCACCACTTTCCAGTGCCTCAGGCTACCCATTTGTAAAATGGAGCTGCACGTACCTCTCCCTTATAGTCCTGGGAAGATTGCTTGAGAATCTGCATATGGCACATTTGGCACAGTGCCTCCTGCAGAGTAGACCTCAGTAAACGCTAGTTGTTCTTTTATCCTAGTTGTTGCTTTTATTATTTTACCACTACTCTTTGTATTACGCTTAACCAGAGATGTTTCTAGCTTGTTGATATCTCTTGACCTTTCATCTATAGATGGTTTATTATAGCAACTAACTTGAAAAGTCATGCATTTGTGGTTTCGTGTATCTCAGAAGTAAAGAAAATTCTTCTACAAGCCAAACAGAAAGCCCTTGGCTGCGTCATATCCCCAGTGACAATATTTTTCACAGTGTTAACAACTCTCAGAAGCACAGGCTGTGACCTCCGCCCCAAAGCACTTGACTCTTAGCCAGGGAGAGGCCATGGGGAGGACGACTTCTGGAACTTGAGTGATTCCTGTGTGCGCAGATTCCTCGTTCTCTGTCCCCAGAGGCCTTGGTTCTCTGAACTTCTCGGTCACCTCCACTGTCTTACCGCATTCAAACCTTTCTTGGAAAAGAATTGTTCATCCTTTCACTTGGATGCCCTCTACATTTGAACACGTTTCTATCACAGTCTGCTAAGTCTTATTTTCATCTATGTATCTCTTCCTGAGAGATACATAGATGACTTTTTTTCCTTATTGCCAGAAATGCTTCTTTAAATGATTTAGGCAAAGATGGAATTGATTGGCTCATGTAACAGACAATTCTGAGAACGCTGGCTGAAGGTATGGCTGGATGTGGGAGCTGAAGCGATGTGATGTCAGGACACTGTCTCCCTGATTCCCTGGACTCGGTTTCCTATCGGCTTTATTCTCAGTGGGCTTCTCATCTATGTGACAAAATAACCCCCTGGCCAGGCGTGATGGCTCACACCTGTAATCCCAACACTTTGGGAGGCTGAGGCAGGAGGATGGCTTGAGGCCAGGAGTTCACGACCAGCTTAGGCAACATCGGGAGACCCAGTCTACAAAAAATAAAAAACAAAATTGAGCTGGGCATGGTGGTGCGTACCTGTGGTCCTAGCTACTCAGGAGGCTGAGGCAGGAGGATCTCTTGAGCCCAGGAGTTCAAGACTGCAGTTAGCTGTGATTACGCCACTGCACTCCAGCCTGAGCAACATGGTGAGACCTTGTCTCAAAAAAATATATAAATAATAAAAGTGAAAAAATACCCCAGCAGTCTTGGCTTCCATCTCAGCCCCTTAGCAACTGTAGGCAAAGACCTGGGATGGATGCTGGGTTGCTACTAGCAGCTGTGTCCGGTTGAGCTCTCCACAGGCAGAGTGCTGGCTTACTGGGTTTTGTCATCCCAGCCACTTACATGGTGCCTGACACATAAACTCCAAGATCGAACAATGTTGTTTGGTGAAGATAATTTGGTTCCTCGCTGGGAACTAGCCCTCCTCTTAATGGTTTTTATGATTGTATTTTTAGTGGCATAAATGATTGGAGAGTGGTTTGTACCTGCACAGCCCCATGCAATGAACAGGAGTGTATATTACCTTCGTGTCTACGCATGCCAGCTGCGAAGCATGTTTATCTGCTATGCATTGGCTCACAGTCCACTGGCAACGAGTCTTCTGCCTTAGATCACTCAGGTGGGATTGAGGTGTTGGCACACATGCCAAGTGGCCCTTCTCTTTTCTGCTTCTGTTGAATGACTTGACTTGTATTTTTCAGACCTGTTCGTTGAATAGTACAAAGATCACTCTTCCTCTTTGACAAGGGCTCTTTTTTTCTGAAGGGACTAAGATGCGTTAGCAGTTATTTGTACCCTGTCTTGTTCCAGAAAGCATTTGAGTGACGTATCTTACAGATAGGGGCAGGAGCTTGGGCTGTTGCATCTGAGACACTGTCCTGATGGGCACACTCCTCAACATCTCTGAACCTCATTTTCCCTGTCTGTGAAATGGGGATAACGAAGACCCATTGCAGAATGTTGTTTTGAGAATTAAATAATTTACAGCTTAAGTATGAGTCACTTTTGTTGTTAATTGCGGGAGGCTTAGGGTCAGTGACGTGAAACAGTTGGCCTGGTGCCTGGGATGGAGATGTGCTGAGGACATGGTGGCCCCCTTGTGGCCTTGAGTAAAAGACTTAATCTCTCTGTGCCTGTTTCCTCACCTCGAGACCAGCCTGACCAACATGGCGAAACCCCGTTTCCACTAAAAATAGAGAAAACGGCCGGGCATGGTGGCGGGTGCCTGTAATCCCAGCTACTCGGGAGGCCGAGGCAGGAGAGTCACTTGAACCCAGGAGGCAGAGGTTGCAGTGAGCTGAGATCCCGCCACGGCATTCCAGCCTGAAATGGGCTTGATGGTCATAAGTAATGATAGTCAACACTCACTCAAAGCATCTGTGATGCAGGGTTTCCGTGCGTGAACCGTTTAATCCTCCGGCCAGCTCTGAACCACAGGTGCTCATCATTGTCACCTTTTGACAGAATATGGAAAGTGAGTCCCAGCGGGTTGAAATAGTAGCCTGAGGTGACATGTCCGCAGGCAGCGCAGCCAGGCAGCCGGACCCCAGAGTCCTGGTTCTTAACCAGCGCGCGAGTCCTGGCGGCGCTGGTGGCAGGTTTCAGGGCTGAGGGTGGCATCCTTGCTCCCAGAAAATCACTTCAGATATTTCTAGGCCTGGATCCTATTTGGTCACTCAGCAGCCCAGTGTGGGTCTGGCTGGTGGAGAAGTTTGGGGGCAGCTTCACGTTCAGGTGGAAAAGCTGGTCTTCTCTGTACCTGCCTCTGAAGGCTCCTGGGGAAGAGCCCTGACACAGAACATGGTTGGCCACTCCAGGCACGTTAGCCCACCGGCTTGTAGGCTGCGGAAGGCTTTCTTGGCTGTCATCCACAGACCGGGAGCAATTCAGTTTCTCATCTTCTTTGGACCTGTGAAGCCAACTGCAGTTCCTTGCTTCAGAGCCTGCATCTGTGTTTGGAAGGGGGCTGTGGCTGCACTCCACAGGCTCCTACCTTGAATCCTCTGCTGGTGTGAGCTTGGCAGGCCTGACTGGCCCTTCTCCAGAGAGACCTTTGGCCTCAGCTGCCTGAGCCCAACTTTCCAGGCTGCTGGACTTGGCTGCCCAGTTTCATTCCCAGAAACTCTTACACAGAGATCATGAGATTACAGGACAGAACCTTCTCTACATGCTCCAAGTGGGTCCCTTGGTCATGCATTTCTCAGGCCTAGCTTGGTACCAGAAAAGGATACAGAAGCTGTCTAAAATTTGATTTAATTTTTATTCATTTATACCCGGTCTTGTTCCAAAAAGCGTTTGAAGCAGCATAGCTTACATGTAGGTGCTGAGAGCATGAGCTGTTGTATCAGACAGTGTGTCATTGTGGGCATGTTCCTTAATGTCTCTGAGCCTCAGTTTCCCCACCTGTGAAATGGGAACAACAGAATACCTGTTCCAGGATTGTTTTGTTTTGTTTTGTTTTGTTTTTGTTTTTGAGATGAAGTCTCACTCTGTTGCCCAGGCTGGAGTGCAGTGGCAGTGATCTTGGCTCACTGCAGCCTCTACCTCCTGGGTTCAAGTGAATCTCCTGCCTCAGTCTCTGAAGTAGCTGGAACTACAGGCGCCTGCCACCACACCTGGCTAACTTTTGTATTTTTAGTAGAGATGTGGTTTCGCCATGTTGGCCAGGCTGGTCTTGAACTCCTGACCTCAGGTGATCTGCCCACCTCAGCCTCCCAAAGTGCTGGGATTATAAGCGTGAGCCACCACGCCTGGCCAGAATATTGTTTTAAGAATTAAACAATTTGGCCAAGCACAGTGAATGCCCCAGGAACCTTAGCAGGCAAGTGGTGGCACACGCCTATAGTCCCAGCTACTTGGGAGGCTGTTGCAGGAGGATTGCTTGAAACTAGTAGGTGGAGCCTGCAGTGAGCCGAGATCACACCACTGCACTGGCCTGGGTGACAGAGCGAAACTCTGTCTCAAAGAAAAAAGAAAAAAAAAAAGAAGAATTAAATAATTTACAGTGTGAGCATTACTTACTTCTGCTGTTATTGATGCTGTTATTAACTTTACTATTATCCTCATCCTGGAAGAAAATTGATGGTCAGGGAAAATGAACTTTCACCTGACTCAGAGCCAGGTGTGCTTGTGGTGTGTGCACGTGCATCCTTTTGTGTGTGTGCGCACGCACGGGCATATGCATGCACGTGTGCGTGTCTTCAGCTCGTTGCCAAATGGTTGCATCTGGCTTTCCCCTGCATGAAACTCTGTCATTTTCCATAGATTCTGAGCAAATTAGCATTGGCATCTAGCTGGGTTGCTCATTTGCTAGTCGTGCCTGTTAGGAAAGTCTCGTTAAAGCTGTTTTATTGGTGGCATTTTAAAAATGTGTTACGCTCTGTGTGTGCCTTTTGCCTGTTAAAGTGGTGACTCTGTCCTTCCGCATCCTCGTCGTATTGAAGGCCGTGATCACAAAGCTTGAGAAAGACCCAGTGCTGGGTGGGACGGTTGTGGGCTCCCCCGAGGTCTATGGGCGGGTGCTTCTGACGCTCAAGAACCTCGTCGTTAGGCCCACCTTCCAGGTCCACCTGCATCCCAGCCCCTGGCCGCCACCGGGGTTGGGCATCTCTGTCTTTCTCTTATCCTCCCAGCCTGATCTCTTGTGCTTCCCTGTTCCCACTCTTGATTCTTCTGGCCTCTGGTCTCCTCGTCAGTCCTCACAGTCCTGTCTGCTCCTCTTTCATTTCATCTTGGCTGCTGTTGCCCTCCTTCTTCCTCACTCCATGTGCCGTGGTCCTTCAAGCCTCACCTCCAAGCTCCGTCCTCTCCTGGGCCCACTTTGAGACCCTCATGGCCACCCCTGCTCTTGTGGTGAGTGTGTACAGATGCCCTGCTGGCGATATTTCAGAGGGGAGGAAATGGAACAAGGGAGGAAAGAAAGGAGGGAATGGAGTATTTAGGACACTGGATATTTAGCGGTGTAGTTTTCTTCATTCATGGGATGCTGGGTACTACGTTTTGTAGGCAATCAGTTAATTTTTTTTTTTTTTTTTTTTTTTTTTTGAGACAGAGTCTTGTACTGTTGCCCAGGCTGGAGTGCAGTGGCATCATCTTGGCTCACTGCAACCTCCGCGTACCGGGTTCAAGCGATTCTTGTGTCTCGGCCTCCCAAGTAGCTGGGACTACAGGTGTGTGCCACCTCACCTGGCTATTTTTTGTATTTTTAGTAGAGATGGGGGTTTCACCACATTGGTCAGGCTGGTCTTGAACTCCTGACCTCGCGATCCACCTGCCTCGCCCTCCCAAAGTGTTGGGATTACACATGTGAGCCACCATGCCTGGCCGCAATCAGTTAATTTTTACAACTCTTAGGATGTTGGTGGAGTTTTCCCTGTTTG
The DNA here is from genome assembly GCF_000951045.1 of Mandrillus leucophaeus. Taxonomy (NCBI): domain Eukaryota; kingdom Metazoa; phylum Chordata; class Mammalia; order Primates; family Cercopithecidae; genus Mandrillus; species Mandrillus leucophaeus. Next base: position 2,883,438 of record NW_012102621.1, on the reverse strand, counting down.
AGAGAGAAGAAACCTGAAGCTCAGATATTAAGTAATTTGATCAATTACGTTTGATCAATGATCAGTATGGGTGTGTTGAATTCGGTGTATTCAACAACGTTTATCAAGCACCTGTGATGGGCCTGGTGCTGTCCAGGTGCTGGGCTTGTGGCTGTGATCGAGAGGGTATGATTTCCTCTTCCCCAGGGCTCCCAGTCCAGATTCTCTGATCTTTTCATGGTTCCTGATAAGAATTTCTTCCCAAGCAGGTGAGAAGTCTTATTACTTCAGCCATTATCTGTATCTCTCACAGAGCGTATGTCCTGGGGGCTGGGCAGGAAGGAGGGTCCTACCCTGTAGGATGACTGAGGTAGGAAAGGGCATGTTTAGCCAAGTCCATTCCGGCTGTTCTTAGAGACCCGAATGGAGAATGACAGGTGCAGCTGCCAGACGGATGCATCCCGTGTTTCTGTGCCCTGTGTTTATCTTTGCCATCTCACTGCTATGAATGGAACCTCACGGGGATGTTCGTTGTCTCCCTCTGTGGCTGGTGGGTCTGTTTGTTAAATATCTGGGATGTTTAATTTCTAGATGGCCTTGTAGGGAAGAGAAAACATGGCTCATCCCTTTCAACTAGACGTTGAAACCCTTCAACTCATCCCTTCAAAGACACTGTCACCTCTGAAGCCATCCACTTTACGTCTTTGAGGTTTTGAGTGAAGACAAGTGCAGTAAAATGACAAATGTTGATTTAAAAACCTAAGCAGTCTGGAGATCTTTGGGATGGGATGTTTTAAAACAAAGCACACCACCAAAGAACTTGCTTAGCTTGGGGCAACTTTCACAGCAACTGTTTGTTGGTGGGTCCTTTGATAGGGAAACATTAGAGACTTTGAGGTCTGGGGCTTCACTTTTGTGAAGCTCTGTTTTCCTGCGTAGGTGAGTCCCACCTTGAGGAAAAAATCATCCCCGGTTGCATTTGAATGTTCTTTTGTGTTCAGCACTGTGCAAACCGCTTTGCATGAATGATCTCACTTAATCTCGATGCATAAAACAGGGATATAGGGATGCTATTCTGATGACAAAGTATCCTTCCTCCCGAAGATGAAATCATTATGGGACTCTTTAAATCAAAGATAGGAATCTGGCAACCTGGGCCACATATAGCCCATAGATCTTTTTGATTTGGCTAGTACAGTTTTTAGGATTGAATTTATCGAATTTATTTATTTTATGTATTTATTTTTTTTGAGACGGAGTCTCGCTCTGTCACCCAGGCTGGAGTGCAGTGGTGTGATCTTGGCTCACTGCAAGCTCCGCCTCCTGGGTTCACGCAATTCTCCTGTCTCAGCCTCCTAAGTAGCTGGGACTACGGGTGCCCGCCACCACGCCTGGCTAATTTTTTATATTTTTAGTACAGACAGGGTTTCACCGTGTTAGCCAGGATAGTCTCCATCTCCTGACCTCGTGATCCGCCTGCCTGGGCCTCCCAAAGTGTATTGAATTTATTGACAGTGCTGAACCATCAGGCCATTTCCCATAAAGTTCACTATTTCCAATTTCCCTTGAGTAAATGGAAAGCTCCCACAGCGGTGGGTGTGTTCACTTGGGGCTCAGTATTGGTGGCCCTGTTTTCAAGAGGGCAGTCGTCACCTTGTCACCCCGTCCCCACCTAGCCTGCTTCTCTCGCTTATTTTACCTGCCTGGTCCCTGTAGGCATTTGTGCCAGCCCCTTCTGGTTTAAGTTATCAGCCCCAGAGCCTTTTTAAAAAAAGCAACAGTCTTTCAAACGTGACGTCATACACAAACCTTTGGGCCTGTCATCCATCGAGCCTTCCATCAGCAAATATGCGTCAGAAAACAAACCCTGCTAAGATGCGTGAGAGGGGAGGTTGACTGTCGCTTCACTACTGTTCCTGTGGGAAATGGCATCAACTGCAGCAGGGGAGAGGTGAGCAGGACACTGAGCAGCACTTCCCAGAGGGTGTCCCAGGACAGAGTGGCTGCAGTCTCCAGGAAGGCGAGTCATCGTCTCGCTATTATCTTAGATGTCTGAGTTATAGATCTTTGAGGACCTTGGACTCCAGGACAGGAGGGAGGTAGAGAGAGGAGTCATCCAGACTGGGAAAAGATTCTTTAATTTTACCCGAAGTGAACCTCTTGTTGCTGGGGGTATAAGAACTCATTTCATCAAGCAAAAAAAGCTCAAATCAATGATGTTTAATGATGATTATGAGGCCAGGTGAAATGGCTCACACCTGTAATCCCAGCACTTTGAGAGACTAAGATGGAAGGATCTCTTCAGGTCAAGAGTTCAAGACCAGCCTGGGCAACATAGGGAGTTTCCCCGCTGCTCATCACTACAAAACATTAAGAAAACTAGCTGGGCTTGGTTGCACGTGCCTGTATTCGTAGCTACTCAGGAGGCTGAGGTGGGAGGATCTCTTGAGCCTAGGCATTTGAGGCTGCAATGAGCTATGATGGTGCTACTGCACTCCAGACTGGGTGACAGAGCGAGACCGTATCAGGGTTGGGGGTTTGGGGGAAGCTGGTGGTCATGATGAGAGCAGTCAATGCTCTTTGCATTTCCTTGTGTGCTAGACAGTGTGTTAAGTGCTTTCCCTAGATTATTTCAGTGAATTTTTCACAATAACTCAGTAAAATGGGTACCATAGTTCTCCCTCCCATTTACTAATGAAGACACCAAGGCCCAGCCAGGATCACCACATGCTCAAGCTCATGTGACTCGTTGCTGGCAGGATCAGGATTTGAACCCAGGCAGTTGGACCCTACCTCCACTGCTACCCTCTCCTGCTTCCTGTGGGTCAAAGCACATCCAGGAAGACAGTCTGTCTGGGTCTGTGTTTGTGACAACAGCCCAGCACTTGGTGTCTTTATGAAACCCTTACTAAATCAAACAGGAAGAACCCATTGGTATTTTGGGATATAGAGAAATACGATATTTACATTTTAAATAAATTAGACCCAGAGACAGTGGTGATTCTCAGAGTAGCTAACAGGAGATGGGCATGACTTAATATTGTGGGTCTTCCAGCTTGTAGGATAAAGTTTTGGTTCGGAGCTCACTGTAACACAGTTAAAGCCAAGGTATTCAGAACAGACTCTGCTCAGCATCCTGCGTTGACACAGGAGCCATAAGTAAATTTGATGGCGGAGCTGTTCTTGGCAAGGATTTAACAGCAAATCTTGGAGCAGGTGACATGGAACTCTGTCCCCACTGCCCTGTGTCTGCCACTGTGTTGTTCAGATTGGCCTGGACATGTTGGCACGTTTCGCTGGATGGTCTGTGTTGTTGTCATGCCCATACCTTGAAATTTTATCCCCTCAGAGAAAAGAAATTGGAGTACTGTGTTTTCTCTTTACTCAGGGTTTGCATTCAGAGTGCTGACATTTGTACTTCATTGTGTATTCTGAAGGGTTGGCAAGTGACAAGTCACCTGTCCTTCCATTTTAGAGATGGAAAATCAAGGTATGAGAGAACTCTGTTGGCTGAGTACAGTGGCTCATGCTTGTAATCCCAGCCCTTTGGGAGGCCAAAGCAGGAGGATCACTTGAGTCCAGGAGTTGGAGACCAGCCTGGCCAACATGGTGAAACCCCGTCTGTACTAAAAATACCAAAATTAGCTGGATGTGGTGGTGCATGCCTGTAATCCCAGCTACTCAGAAGGCTGATATGGGAAGATCACTTGAGCCCAGGAAGTTGTGGCTGCAATGAGCTATGATGGTGCCACCGCACTCCAGCTTGGGCAACAAAACAAGACCCAGTCTCAAAAACAAACAAGCAAAAAACAGACACCACAAAAGCCTTGGAAGGCAGAGGGACTGGGCATCATCGGGCACCAGAGCTGGCCAGGCCTGGGAGATGTGTTCTCAGTTTGGTCTGAACCATCGTGGGCAGCAGGTAGTGGTAAACTCCTTTACAGACAAGAAAGTGAGTTTGCATAAAGCATGTCACCTTCTGAAGGTCACCCAGCTGGCAGGTGATGGGGCTGGGAGGCAAAAGTAGGTTTGTTTTCCCTCCAGAAGTTCCTTTCATGTCACACTGACTCCAGGATTGCTGGAGGTAGATCTTTTAATTTTTTTTCTTAGTTTTCTCAGCTTTATTGAGGTATAAATGGTAACTGGAAATTATGTGGATTTAAGGTACGCCATGTGATGGGTGTTTTGTTGTTGTTTTTGTTTGAGACAGGGTCTTGCTTTGTCCCCCAGGCTGGAGTGCAGTGGTGTGATCTCAGGTCACTGCAGTGTTGACATCCTGGGCTCAAGTCATCCTCCCACCTCAGCTTCCCCAGTAGCTGAGACTACAGGCACGTACCATCATGCCCGGCTAATTTTTATATTTTCTGTAGAAACGAGGTTTCCCCATGTCGTCCAGGCTGGTCCCGAACTCCTGGGTTCAAGCAATCTGCTCACCTCAGCCTGCCAAAGTGCTAGGATTACAGGTGTGAGCCGCTGCGCTTGGTCACAAATCTCACTTTGAAGAAGAATACTTGCAAACATGTAACCCATTTGCCCCGGATTTTATTGACGAAGGGAAGGATTATCATTCAGTGATGGTGATGGGGTGGTTTCCCTGGCCGAATGAGAACAGTGACCTCGTGGAGAAACCCTGAGATTTTGATTTTGCTACCACTGTCACATCTTCCCTCATCATCTCAAGTCTGGGGTAGTCCTCTTTAGGACCTGGGTATAAAAGCTCCAAAGAAGCAAACAGGTTGCAAGTGGAAGTTTCTGTGGCCGAGGAACGGTCGTGACACTTCCATGGCCCTCTCACGGCCGCTTCACTCTGAAAGTGCTGCAGTCCTTGGGCTGAATCCAGGTTCTCTTCGCAGTGGCTGCCAGAGGAGTCGATGAAGCACCTGCATTTGGAGCTATTCAATGCATCCTGGAATCGGTGTTTGACTTATTTTCTTAGCAGAAGTAGATTTCTATCTAATGTGTCATCAGTGTTCTCTGGGGCTGAGTCATTAGGGAGGTGGGAGGCTGTTCAATTGTTTAGGCCAGACATTGCCTCTGCAGTTTGCCGAAGGCACGGCTTTTGTTTTCTTTGAAAAGGAAAGTGTTGGAGTCCAGTGGACTTTCTTAAGCAGTGTGGAGGTAATTCATGAGCCCTGGGGTTGAGCGAGGAAGGAAAGTACACTCTGTTCAGAACCCTGGGGATGTTCAGAACCCTGGGGGTAAATAAGGAAGCTCCTCGGGGACCGGGCCAGCAGGGGAACTGCCTTCCTCGGCTGCCTGCCCACTGGGAGGTATTCCCAGGAACAAAGAAGCTCATCCCCTCTTAGGTTCTCATTGCGCATCAGGTGTTGTGCACAGGACCCCACGGGGGTGTCACGTTCTCCTCACAGCTTCAGGAAACCTGTATCATTAAAATTTCCACTTGCAGATGAGAAAACTGAGTCTCAGAAAGGCCGTGTAATTTGTGTGAAGTCACACAGTAGCATTCACGCCATGTCTCCCAGAACCCACAGCCCATACCATATCCCCGTGGGCAAATCAGAAATGGCTGGCTTGATAAGGGACATCATCCTTGACCTGGTGCCTTCCTGGATGGCAGGGGCCTGGGAGATGAGACTCTATGGAATCTCTCTGTGCAGCCCCCTACCCCATCCCCACCCCCAGGCCCACCTTCCACGTGGGAGGCACTTGTGGAATATTGATGGAAAGATGTTGAAAGAAACGTGTTTAACAACATATGGCCCAAAAGCATAACAGTGTTTCCAGATAGAGGATGCATGATGCTGCCCTGCAGCTTAAGAGTCCCTCAGATAAGGAGTGTCACATAGAGGGAGAGGTTGAACTTGTTCTACCTGTGACTGTCATGGACTATCCTAGGACTACACACAGACAACTTTGAATTCAGTGGAAAGAGACATGTGCTATCGTCACTGTTTCATGATGAGTGGTGGCCGGGCATGGTGGCTCACACCTGTAATCTCAGCATTTTGAGAGACTGAGGCAGGTGGATCACCTGAGGTCAGGAGTTCGAGACCAGCCTGGCCAACATGGCGAAACCCCATGTCTACTAAAAATACAAAAAAAAAAAAAAAAAATTAGCCAGGCTTGGTGGCACATGCCTGTAATCTCAGCTACTTATGTGGCTGAGACAGGAGAATCTCTTGAATCTGGGAGGCAGAGGTTGTGGTAACCTGAGATCATGCCATTGCACTCCAGCCTGGGCAACACAGTGAGACTCTGTCTCAAAAAAAAAAGGAGAGATAGTGAGTTTCTTGTGAGTGGAGGTGTTCAAGCAGAAACTGGGCAGTTACTTGGTGGCTTTGAGAGTCAGGATTCTAATCCAAATGACAGAAAAATCAAACTGGGCTTAATAAAAAATGAAACTTTTTGATGGATGAAAACAGGATATCCAGGGATTCGTGTAACCTTTGGCAGGGTTGCATCCAGAGGTCAGATGAGCGAATGTGGATGTTCTCTTCCTGCTGTTGCTCTCTGTTTTCTTTTCTGTGGTCTTCATTCTTAGGAAGGCTCCCTCTATATGTGATGGATCCTAGCAGCTCCAGGCTTATGTCCTATGAGCTTAGCAATTCTGGTCATGAAGAGAGAGTTTTTCTCCCAGTAGCTCTAACAAGATTCTTGGAATTGACTCTTATCGGCCTGACTTGAGTCTTCTGCCATCCCTGAACCAGTCACTGTGGCCACAGGATGAAATACACTGATTGCAGGGTCAGGGCATATGCCCACCAGTCAATGGGGGCCTTTGGTCAGCTTCCCCAGACCACTGGGAAGAGATGTGGTTTCTTAAGAAAAAGCAGGATTCCATTAGCTGAAAAAGAGGGGGATTCATCTTGGACAGAGAGAAAAAGAGAGAGATTCACCATGAGGGCCACTGAAAAAGGGTCTTTTAGCATCAAATGAGGAATTGGAGAAGATCACTTTTTCGATTTAAATCCAGGATGTAATGATCAGGTTTAGATTCTTAGCCAAAAATTGCTTTCTTTTTCATCTTCGTCTTCATCACCATCATCATCATCATCATCTTCTTCTTCTCCATGATCCTCCTCTTCTTCCCTGGAGAAACTAACTAGAATGGAATCTAGCTGTAGAAATCCCGGTTAATTTCTCAGATGTAGAATCAGACTCTGCAAAGGAAGGAGAATTTCGAATGAAGCCTGACATTTTGTTTGAAGTCCTCTTCTCTGTAATGGGGCATAAAGAAAATGTCCCTCAGTCAATGGTCATTCCTAACCTTGGGCTCAAGGATGTAAGCTCAAAGGAGGAAGGAGCTTTTATCTGTTTGTTCCCTGTTGTATCCCCAGTGTCTAGACAGTGCTTGGCATGTAATAGTAAAGGTAGATGGATGGAGGGATGGATGGATGAATGGATGGATGTGGGAGGCAGAATGGGAAGAGCATGGTTTTGCATGAAACAGATTTGTCTTTGGAGTTCTGGAAACGCTGGTCTGTGAGTCATCTGGAGCAGAGTGACCACTTGGGGTCAGTGTGAGGTTATTACCAGTAACTTGCACCTGGTGGCCAGGTAGACAAGAGGCTAGAACTGCGAGAACAGTTGGGAGGGACCAGAAGGGATGATCTCCTCCGTCTCTCTTTCACAACCCTCGCAGCAAACATCTCTGAGAGTCTGATTAGGTCACCCTGAACATGTGGTGTCTTGCGCGTTGAAGCATCTTTGTGGGTTCTTGAAGGCCTGAGATCCTCCAGTGGAGAATGTTCCTCAGTGTCCCGCTTTATAGCCGTTTATGTGGAGTCTTTGCTTTCCATCCACTAAAGGGACCCATATCCTTTGTCTGTCACCATTAGCATCTTTCCTTTATTTACTTCACCATCAGGTTATGAGAACTCATCCTACAGTCTCTTCTAAGCCCCTGTTTCCTTACCTGTAGAATGGGCCTAATGCCTTGAAGGGACATGATGATTACGGTGCAGGAATATTGATAAAGGACCCAGAAGAATGTCTGGCCTGTGGAATGCATCCAACCTGTGGTTACTATTATGATTGGAGCCCAAGGAGAGATTCGAATTGTATTTGGTGCTTTCACAGACAAATTCATTAGAAAGTACTTCCTGGGCCCATATAGTAGACAGAATACAAGCCTTGTGATGGATAGACCTGGGTTCAAATTCTGACTTCACCACTTGTGATTTGTATGACCTTGAACAAATGATTTAATGTGTCTGAGTCCAGTTTCTTCTCGGGAAAAAGGATATCATGATACCTACTTCCTATGGCTGTTGCAAAGCTGCCTTTAACAAATATCTTTGGTCTCTGTGCCTTTCCTCAGACTTTCAGGCCCATTGTGAGAGAGCTGGAAAGATATAGGGTCGTCACGTTGACACGTGTCAGAATAGGGTTGGTTCTGCCACAGTAACAAATGATCGTCAATCTCGGTCTTTAACAAAATAAAAGCTTATTTCCTGTTCATATATGTCCAACATAGGTTGCCCAAGGGCAACAGTGGGACCGTTCTGCTCTACACAGTGACTCAGAAATCTAGGTGGACAGAGGCTCCCATCTTGTAGCCACATCATGGCTATCTCACTTAGTGTGGCAGGGGAGGGATGGTGCAGGGTTGCACACCAGCGGTCCTATGCTGTGACTCAGAAGAGACATTTGTCACTTCCACCTGGAGCTCGTTGGCCCTGAGTCAAAAGCTTGTGCCCTGTTGTGCATAGGGGGCTGGGAAGTTTGGGGAGCAGGTAGGGTGCATGGTGAGCACCAGTATCTCGGCCACAAGGACCCGCTTGTTGTCTCCATGACATTCCCGTTGTAGGGATTAGAGAAGCTCTGGGCTGGTGACTCCATAACTGCCAGGTCATTTCCAGCACAGTGCTTTGTGCCAGGAAGTAAAGAAATTTAGGCTTGAGACCCCAGCTTCATAGGTGCTGCTGAGAACGTGAACTGTTTTACCTCTCCCAGATTCTCGGAGGTAGATGTGGTCTTGTAATGCTGACTGCTGAATAGAAAACAGAAGAAGATCGCATTTGATGAGCCACTCTGTTGGGGGTGGCCCAGGCAGGGAAGCACTGTGATACTTTTGCAGTTATCTTCACTGAGTATGTCATGGGGATATGAGTCACCCAGAGAAAAAGTTTTACTGCCTGTTACCCTCTGCAAGGAAAGAAAAGTCACAGATGTCTGCTGCATGCCTGCTGAGGGCAAGAGTGTATGCTTGGCATTTTAACATGCAAGATCTCAGTCGTATCTTCAGTGTCCCTTGGAGAGAAGAGGTTACAGTCTCCATGTTGCTGGTGAAACCATGAGGCTTAGGGGTGTTCAGAGCTGTACAGAAACAATGGCTGCCCCTGTTCATAGGACACAGCCAGTGAAGTGTGGTCCCAGATTCAAGCCCTTTACATTCCATGTTGTTGTTTTAAACTATACCATCTCATCTTTCCATTGTAATGTCCGTGGGGCTTAAGGAAGTAGTAGGGATGTGCCCAGTTCTGTGTGTCAATCAAAGCTGTAAGAATCAGAACCTTGTGTCTTTTGCGAAGCTTGAGTTGTGTATTGGCTCATTTAGTCCTCGTAACAACGCTGTCATGTAAGAGCTCCTATGGCCACCATTTTTCAGATGTAGAAACTCGGGCCCAGAGAGGTGGAATGACTTACCCAAGGTCACCCAGCAAGTTACTGGCAGACTGGGACAGAATCCTGGCCATCCAGCTCCAAGTTCATCCCCCAGACCACTACCCCACACTGCTCATTCACATTTGAGCACAGTCTTCCCTCTGTCCAGGTGTTGGTGTTCACGAATTACTACTTGGCAGGAATGAATAGCTGTGTACGCCTTCCTGGGCGGAGCAAGCCAGCCGTTACCTGAACGAGGCTCTTGGCAGCTTTACGGGAGTGCTGTTGGGTATGAGAAAGAGACTCTCAAAGGAAAACAACATTTTGATGCTCATAAAATTTAATGTTCTTTCATTTACTTTCTCTTGAAACTTGGACATAATTTATTGAGCCCATGGTTGAAATATTCAGGAGGTCTCTGTGTGTTACTTCGAAAGGAATATGATTAAAAACACACACCAGCCTCCACTGATTTCTCAAGACGTTAGAACACGACAAAGAGCCACATAATTTCAGAATTTACATCTTTATGTGAAAGCCTGTGCTTTCCAGCACCTTGCAGAATAAATGGAAAAGCAGCACTTCAGGGTGAAATATTTTCCAGAAAAGTTTCTGAATTGGTGTGCTAGTGTTAGCCTCATGATACTAAGTAACTGCCTGGGTCCAGCAACCAATTATCGGGGATAAGAAGAAGCTGCCCCAGGCCCTGTGCCAGGCTGGCTGCTCTGAAGTCACATCTTAACCATGTTTAAAATCCTGCTCGACACGATGGGGCCCCACTTTATAGCCGAGGAAATGGGAGCAGATGCATGACGGGGCTTGGGTGTGAACCTGTTCTCCTGCCGGCTGACCTCTGCCTGCCTCCAGCCTCAGCTTAGTATCACAAGCCCCAGGACAGGTAGCTGCCTCCCCTTCATGTTTCTAGGGACCTCAGTCTTCCTGCTGTGCCACTGGCCACTTTGAGAACTATTGGCCACCTAGATCCCCAGGAGATAGGGAGCTCTGTGAGCACAGGGGCAGGGTCCTTGCCACACTGATGCCCAGAGCTCAGTTCAGTACCTGGTACACAGTTGGTCAATAAATGTTTGTTGAATGAATGAAGAAACATGAATGAATGACTGAATAAGCAAATGAATTGGTGCTTCTAGGCCTGTGCAGGGAGGTGCATTTGACCTCTGATATGGCTTGGCTAGGTCCCCACCCAAATCTCATCTTGAATTGTAGCTCCCATCATTCCCACATGTTGTGGGAGGGGCCCGGTGGGAGATAACTGAATCATGGAGGTGGTTCCCCTCTACTGTTCTTGTGGTAGTGAGTCTCATGAGATCTGATGGTTTTATGAGAGGTTTCCTCTTTCTCTTGGCTCTTGTTCCCTCTCTTGTCTGCCACCATATAAGACGTGCCTTTCGCCCTCTGCCAGATTGTGAGGCCTCCCCAGTCATGTGGAACTGTGAGTCCATTAAACCTCTTTTTCTTTATAAATTACCCAGTCTTGGGTATGTCTTTATCAGTAGCATGAGAACAGAACTAATACGACCTCACAAAGGGAGAGGGTTTATAAAATAACCGCAGAGCGGAGAGAGATTGTCCAGCATGGTGGTGTAAGAAAGGACTCTGATTCCAATCCCATGGCCTTTAGTGTTAGCTTTGCCTGGGACTGAACCTCCGTGAGCCTCTGTTTCCTCAATCTGTAGGTGGAACCACTAGCTAGAATATAGAAGCCACCAGGGCAAGAGTCTCTCTTGTTTGCTGCTGTATCCATAGTGTTTAAAACAGGGCTTGGCAAATGATAGATGTGGTAGATGCTCAATAGATGTTCGTGGAATGAATGAACGAATGAATCTGAGAATTTTCAGATATTGAAGATAAGTTTCTTGAGGAGCCATGGACGGGTCTCGTATGGATAAGTTAACACAAGGATGGGGCTTATTATTGGGTCTGGCGTCCAATACATGCTCAGTAAATGTTTGCTCTTGATGACAGTGGCCTCACTGTATCCTCCTCTTCCTCTTTCTCCTCCTGGGCTGCCTGCCTGGCGGGCTGGAGAAGGCCTTCTGCACTGGGGAGGAGAGGAGGCCAACGCTGCGCTGCCTTCTAACTCCCAGGTCCTGGGAAATCAATAGCCGCCCTCTGCGAGCCAGCCTGTAACCACCGTGCTTTTGAAAGGAGGGGCCAGCAGAGCCTTTTAAAGTAATTCTGGCCCCATTTTCACAGGCCTAGCTGAGCTCTGTGTTTTGTGCTTGTGATGGAACTATAATTATACCCATTGTGTGGCACCAAGTAAACCACCTCATATGCTGTGTTTACAGAAAGAAGCCTCTTCCCCCTTTTCCGTTGACCCTCCCATAGTCGATGCAGCAGAAATAAGCCCTGCAAGTGTCTGCTGTTGTCAGTGGCTTTGGCAGTGATCCCGGGTAACATACGTGGAGTTGGGTAAGATCCTGTGCCCTGTGCTAGAGCTGTGAACTGCCCAGGAAGCATTACCATCTGCAGAAGTGCATGCTACACCTTCTTCTGGGGGAGCCTCATGTAACACATAGAACATGGGTCTGGACGTTAGCTACTGCAGCCATCGCCATGAGACCATGGGCAAGTGTTCTAGTCCCTGTGGGCCTCAGTTTCCTCCCATATAAAATAGGAACAACACCAGCCCCTAGTATGATGTCTAAGGCTTCTGTGTGCAGTTGTGCTGGTTGTACACTGCACAACAGCTTATGGCTCTGGGGGGACCCGTGGGAGCTGTATCTAGCTGTGCTCCACTCCCTGAACTCAGGTCTCATGGGGCTGTGGCCGGTCAGGGCGCTCCCTTTTATTGCACGAAAGAGCCTTTATGTCAAACATGATGTACTTGACATGTAGTAAGTGCTCAGAAAACAGTAACTATTGTTGCCACTCATACCGGAGGATGACCTATGGAAGAGGTGGATGAATGGATTGAAGGCATTGGGCAAGGAGATCAACTGAGATTTGAGTGACGTTGTGAAGGGTGGATAGAATTTTAGGATGTGTGCATGGTGGGAAGGTGGGGGTGCAGCCGTATTCTCATTCCATCCATATGGGTCCTTCTCTTGAAATGTTTTCTCCCCTCTCCTCCCACCTCCTCTCCCACCAGTTGCTTTTATGCCATGCCAAGAAAATTAGTGGAAAGCTATTGAAGAATTTTTTTTTAAAGTTTGGATTGTAGACAAATGTGAATGTGGACAGAACAGTAGAATGCACCTCTGTGTGCCCAGCACATAGTCCCGTCAACTTCAGCAGCCACCAACCCAAGCCAATCCCACTCCCCCACCCCCGCCATTCCCAGTATTATTTTGAAGCAAATTGCAGACATCATGCAGTCTAGTTTGTAAATGTTATTGAAGGGTTTGAAGCAGTAAAGGGGTGTGATCCTTTAGAAAGATCATTTGAGCATCAGCTGGTGGCGGGGGCAGCAGGGAGGCGGTGGTGTTTCTCTAGGTGGGAGGGGGCTTCTGAACCTAGGTTTGGCAACAAGGATGGAGGAGCGGGGACAGACCTTGGAGACATGAAGGATGTAGATTCTACAGGACCAGTGGCACTGGACGCTTCTGTTGGTGCCTCTTTGATGGATAATTATGGTAATTAACCTTTATGGAGTACTTCATATATGCCAAACCCTGAGTTAAGCACTCGTTTCTTTTATTATTTAAACCTCACAAAAGCCCTGTGAATTTTGCATTGTTGTTAATGTAATTTTATGGATGAGAAACTGAGGCCCAGAGAGGTGAAGGTACGTTGCCCAAAGCCACATCTAGGAAGTAAGGAATGGTGGGTTTTAATCCAAAACGTCCTGGCTCTAGCTCACCCCCTTCCGTACTGCTCTCACAGGACAGGTGTGAATCAGAGAACCCGCTCAAAGACCCTCACAGCTGCATCAGTGCCTCTTGCTTGTTCTTAGAGGAACACACCTTTCAGCAGAGGGCTGGGGCTCAGGCTTTTGTTTTTGCTTTCTTTCCCCTGTTGTGGCTCATTTGTCTCAAACAGCCACCAGGAAGGTGACGGCTGCTATTGTAACATGGTCATTTCTGTGGATTCTGCCATGGCTCTTGGAGGGCTGTTGGTGTGGGGCAGGAGAGCATCAGTGTCTCCAGGCTGGTAGCAGCTGCTGCTGCTTTGTGAAGCCTCCCTCCCTGGCTTGCCTGTGTATTCTCCAAAAGGCCATGTGTTGGGAGAAGTGATGACCAACACTGGGGACTGAGACCCGGCAGCTCTGTGGCCGAGCTATGACAGTTACCTAAACTCTGCTTCTCAGAGGCGTCCCCTTACTAATTGATCTGTTGTTAGTGATAGGTGTTTTCCCTCTTTAAAGTGTAATCCCATCCTGATGTGTGTAAGCATTACCTCTTGCCATCTCAGTGTTCTGAGTGCAGAGGGGCTTGTTGAAGAGGCGATCAAGGGAGCGTTTGAAATGTGAAGTTACCACCAGGGTTACTTACAAGCCTCTACTTAGTGGCTCTGCAGACAGAGCCCGCACAGCACTGGCCCGGTGGCACTTCAGGATGATCTGCCCCACAGGTCTCAGCTGAATTTATTGCATGGTAGCTTTATGGTGTGGCATTGAGGAGGATGAGTCCCAAGATTCCAGAGCACCTGGCTCATCAGGGCAAGCCCAAATAACTTCCTGGGGCCAGCCCTCCACACACCTGAACCAAAGCAAAAGGTGGATTGGAATGAAGAAAGAAACAAGAGAGACTCCAAAGATGGTAGACGCAGGACCATGAGCTCTGGAGCCAGACTGACCACCTCCCTCCCTTCCAGACTGCATGACTTGGGACATTCAAGTCACCCTTCTGAGCCTCAGTTTTCCTCATCTATAAAATGGGAGTAAATCTCCACCTCCCAGGCTTGTAATGTGTGCTAATGTGTAAAACACAGAGCGCTGTCAGACCCATAGTAGGTGCTCATTCTGTTACATCGTGTCCTCATCATAGCAGGTACTGGTGACTGCCTGAACTCTTTCATCCCTTTGTACCTCATGACAAACCTGTACAATAGGTTACAGTATCCTCGTTTGACAAATAAGATACCAGGAATTAGAGCTAGGTGCAGTGGGTCATGCCTGTAATTATAGCCCTTTGGGAGGCAGAGGCAGGAGGCTCACTTGTGTCCAGGAGTTCAAGACCAGCCTGAGAGACATAGCCATATCCTGTCTTTACAAAAGAAAAAAAAATTAGCCGAGCATGGTGGCACATGCCTGTAGTCCCAGCTACTCAGGAGGCTGAGACAGGAGGATCGCTTGAACCCAAGAGGTCGAGGCTGCAGTGAGCCGTGATTGTACCACTGCACTCCAGCCTGGGCCACAGAATAAGACTCCGTCTCTGGAAAACAAAATTTAAAAAATAGGGTACCAGGAATCAAAGACGTGTAATTCTTTTTTTTTCTTGAGACAGAATCTTGCTATGTTGCCAGGCTGGAGTGCAGTGGCATGATCTCGGCTCACTCCAACCTCCGCCTCCCAGGTTCAAACGATTCTCCTGCCTCAGCTTCCCGAATAGCTGGAACGACAGGCCTGCGCCACCACGCCCAGCTCATTTTTTTGTATTTTTTTAGTACAGACGGTGTTTCACCATGTTGGCCGGGATGGTCTTGATCTCCTGACCTTGTGATCTGCCTGCTTCGGCCTCCCAAAGTGCTGGGATTACAGGCTTGAGCCACTGCGCCCAGCCTAAGACGTGTGATTCTTTATACAAGGTCACCCAGCAGTGAGTAGATAGGACCTGGATTTGATCTCCAGGGGCCTTGTTTTTTCTCGTTGACGTGGAACATCTGGAAGTCATGTCTGCCAGTCGCCTGGATTGTCTTCACATTGGGATTTTCGTTTGAAGCAATTCTCTGTGTTACCTTCATCTGAAGCAAAAACCATCTTGGAGAAGGCTTACCCTAGCTGCTGGGGAGCTACTAGTCTCTTCTCTGGGAGTCTCCTTTGGCGTTGGATTGGCCGAGGTTCTTACTCTCGGTGCCCCTTCCCTTACTGCTAGGTCCCTCTAAGGGGGATGTGGGAGCAGCCAGAGGCTACGTGGTTTTTCCCCTCTGCCTGCTAATGGCAGTCATTCGCTATGGGGTTGACAGCTCCTTTCCCCGGCTCTGTGTGTATGTACGTGTGTGCGTGACAGTGTCCCTTACCTTCGAGATGCCCCCAGCCCTCCGTCCGTGGCTCAGCACCCTTCCAGGTCCTCTGCTCTTCACTGATACCTTGAGATGCCAGCTCAGCATCACAGTGGTGGCGTATGCTGAGAGGGAGGAGAGAAGAGTGTGGCCAAGAACACAGGCTTGGGAATCCAAATCCTGCTTCTGCTGCATACTTCCTGTGTGGCCTTGGGCAAGTTGCACACCCTTTCTGTGCCTCAGTTTTCTTAGCTACAAAATTAGGAACAGTAACACAACTCACCTCCCAGGGGAGTTGTAGGGTTCAGGTGAGTACTGCTTGGAGAGGACGTGGAACATTCCTGGTGTGCAAGGAGTGCCCCTGAGTCTGCCCTTCCCCCCAACCCCCCGCCACTGTCACCATCGCCCCTCCGGGAAGACAGCACCCTCATTTTACAGAACACTTCTCCGTTGCTCAGCTTGTTTAAAAGTCTTGTGGCCTCCCAGTAGAGGAGCAGAGAGTGCTGAATTAAAAGCAGGAAGCTTGGTGTGTAGTCGTGGCTCTGTTAGGGAATAAAAGGAACTGTATGGCTTTAGACAGGCCACTTGCCCCACCAAGCCCACGTTTCTTCCACTCTCAAACGGGCGCAGTGTTTCTCTTCCTGGGTTATTTATTTGTGGTCTGAAAGGCCATGTGACAAGAAGAGCATGGGCTTTGGAGCCCTAATAACTGGGATTCAGATCTCACTGTCACTGCCTGGACCCAGAGTGCCAAGGTCAAAGAGGTCAATGGCTACTGGAATTGCGTGAGGATTTCCTGTGAGTCTGTGTCTGGTGCTAGATCTGGACACCTATTATTTCTTTTCTTTTTCTTTCTTTCTTTCTTTCTTTTCTTTTTTTTTTTTAAATAGAGTTTCGTTCTTCTTGCCCAGGCTGGAGTGCAGTGGTGCGATCTCGGCTCACCGCCACCTCCGCCTCCCAGGTTCAAGCGACTCTTCTGCCTCAGCCTCCTGAGTAGCTGGGATTACAGGCATGTGCCATCATGCCTAGCTAATTTTTTGTATTTTTAGTAGAGATGGGGTTTCTCCATGTTGGTCAGGACACCCATTATTTCAATTAAAATTTCTAGTTTTCTTAGTTTTCAAGGCTGAATGGACACTATAAGACAGTGTAGAGGTTGAGCATCCCAAATCCAAAAACTATAAATTCAAGATGTTCCGGAATTTGAAATGTTTTGAGCGCTGACATAATGCTCAAAGGAAATGCTCATTGGAGCATTTTGGATTTCACATTTTCAGATTTGGAATGCTTAACCTGTAAGTATAATGAAATACTCCAAAGTCCAAAAATTTCAAAATCCTAAATACTTCTGGTCCTGCGCATTTTGGATAAGGGATACTTAACTTGTATATGCAGCTAAAAGAATGACGGGTGTTGTTAGCATTGGTTTTATCTTATTTTTCTTTTCAGCTCTCTTGAATTTTATCCAAACATGGCTGTAGTTTGCCTTTTTTTTCATTATTTTTTATCCTTGTTTTTCATAATTATTAATGCAAGAGATTGCTTCAAACACAGCACTTAGAGGTCAATTCTTCTCAAACTATAAGAACCAATTTTCTTTTTAAAAAAGCTTTTAATTCATTGTGGACTGATATTTTTATAAATTACCAAAAAACAATCTAGAAAAGCCCTGAAGCTGCTGTGTTCACAGCAATATGAAATTGCTTGAAACATTTCTAAACGCTTGCTTCCAGTTCCTTTCCTCCTCTGGTCTCATACTGGTAGAAAACAGGTGGCACACCCACACCAGTTTGTGGGCCACCCTGTGCATGTCCCTGTCGTAGACTCACTTGCTGTGTGTGTGTGGCACTTGCCGTGTCATTACTGAGGTAGCAACGCTGCATGTGACAGTTACAATTGGCCCTCTATCTGCGACTCTGCATCTGTGATTCAACCAGTGGAGGAGTAAAAATACCGGGCGGGGAGAATGCATCTGTACTGAACGTGTACAGACTTTTTTCCTTGTCTTTATTCCCTAAACAATACGGTATAACAATTGTTTACATAGCACTTACATCATATCAGGGACTGTAAGTAATTTGGAGAAGATCTAGAGTATACAGGAGGAGAGAGGTGTGTAGGTTCTATTTTAGATACTACACCATTTTATAGAAGGGACTTGAGTGTCCGTAGATTTTGGTATCCGTGTGGAGTCCTGGGACCAATCCCCCACGGATAGCGAGGGATGACTGTACCGCCCCCATCCTGCTGTGGGCAGACGGGGTTCATGCCGTTTTCTTCTGGCTTGTAGCTTTGTTCGCATCAGCGAGAGTTCAGAGGTGGAGAGCTGACAAGTGGAGGAGCTTCTGCGACATCCCCATTTTACAAATGAGGAACAGGAAAACAGTTTTCTATAAGTAGGGAATGGCCCAACTGCCGTTCAAAGCTGAGTCTGTGAAATGCTCCCTTTGTGTTTACCAGTGGCTGTCAGTTCTGACTGATCATTACAGTCAACACGGGCTTTAAAAAGTATTCTTTGAGGTCCTTCCCCTCAGTCTACTGAATCAGAATTTCAGGGGCCAAAACCTAGAAACCCGCATTTTTCAGAAGCCCTTCCAGTGACCAGTGATCAGCTTGGATTGGGAGCCACGGGTCCAAACCATGTCACTTTCCTCTACTCTGCGGTACAAACCAATTGTTCTTAACCACCAAAGAGATCAGCTTCCTACCATATCCAAGATGGAGTGCAAAGAGCACAGATAGTAGGGCCATTAAGGTGTGGGTTCCAATCCCCACTCTGTCATTTCCTTGCCCTGAGATTTGAGGCTTACGAGCCAACCTCTCTGCGCCTTATTGGTAAGGAAAGCATGCCCGCCATGCAGGGGGTTGCAGGAATTATATGAGCTGGTGCACCTAATGCCTGTAAAAGGTCTAACACTTAGTTGGTGCTCTGGAGCATGTGAATGCAAAGTGGGCGCTGTCTAGGTTCACTTTTTAACTAGACAGGTGTAATGCCATCATCATAGAAACAGGCTTCAGGCCTCTCCCCACAACCAGAGTAAACAGGGCCAGAAAACGGGTTGTTTTATAAAACTTACAGATTCTAAGGCATCGAAGTGAATAATCTTGGAGAGTTTTGAGTATGTGACCCAAAGAGCCTCAGTTGCTATTGAAATTTGGGGAGTGTCTTGATCGAATTAATCAAGAAGCATCTAATTTGTTAGCCGGAGGAGGGTGAAGCATGATTTACTTGAATGTGATTAGATGGAGGGAACGTTCTGATATGAAACGAAATGCCAGAGGCGTTTTTGAAAAACTTATAATCCTTTCATGATTTGGCAGGTAATTATGATAATTCCCGGTATTTTCACAGACTTAAAAGTTTTCTCACAGCAACATTGTTACCGGAGATCATGTTTCCTGATACTCCAGCTGGAAGGAATTGCTCCATCTCCTAAAGCCCCGAAGGCATCATTTTCCAAAGCCCAACTCAAATGTCACCTTCTTGGTGATGCTTTCCCCCATCTTTTAGACCAGGGTTACCAAATAGGTATCATCTTGCTGGTCAACACACTGATTGATCAGTTATGACTGCCTAGGTATCTTCTTGAGGAACGGGCGCAGTGATTGATTAGTGCTGTCTGCCAAGGGAACAGCGGGCAGGGGAGTAGTGGAATCCTGAGATACTTAACCAGTCCCCTTTGATGGGCATTTAGGTGGATCCTAGCCATTTGGAGCTAAGCTTGTATTTTGAGCTCACTTGCAAGTAGAGAGGCAAGATTTCTGCCCAGCCATGATTTGTCAAATCAAAGGTGAGTGATTTAAAAAATTTGATATACGTTGCCAAATAGGCAAGTTACCTAAACTTCTTGAATCTTCTACCTTCTCTCCAGCCCAAAAGATGAAACCCAGATGGTGACGCAAAGTCTTTGCATCTCATTAACTGATAAGTTGTGCACCTTCCAAGCACAAGTTCAGAACCACAACTTCTACTGGCCAGATGGTGTCCTTGGGCCTCTTGGAGAATGAAGGCTTCATTCCTGGTCCTCTGTCCCGTGCTGGGCTGGGTTTGGGGCTGTGTCAGCCCTGGTCAGTGTATCTCCACCTGGCATTTGCTTTTGACTTGTCACTGTCATAGTGTTGTCAAATGGCATCTCCTCCTTAGCTACCTGCAGATTGATTAATTTTCATGAAATACAACTAAGGGTAGAAGGAAGCACATCAGACTCTCAAACTGGTGATGTTAGGACACAAGTGCCTGGTGGGGATATAGGCATTGGATATGGCTTGGGAGGCTGCCTGGCATGTGCCAAAGCTCATTAGAAAAGTGATTCCTGAATGTTAACTCTTGGAGGGGTGGGCCTTCCCTGATACACTGTCTTCTTTCCGAGTCACTCTATCATAATTTACCAAATGTCAAAGGATGTGAACTGTGTGGCTCTCCTTCCTCCTCCCTAAGATCCCAGCACCATGCCTGGAAGATGGTTAGCAGCTCTGTGGTGCTCTTGCTTCAGGGCACACTGAGTGCTCCCCACAGCATTTCTAGCTCCTCGGTGTGGCACGTCATGGCCTTTCTCCACCTGGCCCCTGGAGAACTGCTTGTCTGCCACTTCTTCCATGTCTCCTGTCGTGATCATCCATGACATAAAACCAGCTCTCATCTACTGGGAACTTATCCTGCCCCAGATTTGCTGCCAAGCCTGCTAAGTGCGGCATCTCCTGCCATCCTCACAGTGGCCTGGTGAAATGGGTGTGGCTTTTAATGCCCATTTCACAGATGCACAGCCACAGGCTCGCACGAGAACACACACACAGTCAGTAACTGATCTAACCCGGGCCCATCTTGCACCAAGGCCTGACGCCTGCACCACCTCTCTCCGCCTCCTGCCTGCCAGCCTCTGGTGCCAGCATTTGCACCTGTAGTTTCCTCCACTGGTCATACCTTTCTCTTCCTTGTCTGCAGGGTGACCTCCTAGAACTCAGCAGGTTTATGGAGCAGAGAAGGCCTGTGAGGGCTGAGTGAGTTAGTGAGACCCCCAGATGGAGAAAGGGGATTGGAGAGAAAGGCTGGGGCTGCATCTTGAAGGAGTTTGGATTTTACTCTTAGAGCTGTGGAAGCAATGAAAGTATTAAACAGCAGATGACAATATTAGATGTTACTTTGGGGAGATCATTGTGCCTGCTTGGAGGAGAATGGATTGGAGGGCACCTGTTCTCTCTCTGTCCTATTTTCTGTGGCTGTTGAAAAATAAGAAGGTCAGATGAGAACCCGTAAGTGCCCTCAGAGCCTAATAAAAATTTCAAGAGGCAGTGATTGTGCAGCCTACTTTTATTTTTGTGATAACAGGAACTATTTGTGATTTCACATTCTCTCTTCTGAGGCTCTTTCTGAGTCCTGAATTTATTTCTAGTTATACTGGAGTTTGGAAATAGTTATTTGAGGAACAGTAAGCTCAGTATGGTTTACGTAAGATGAAAGCTGTTTATACCAATGGCTGTAGGTAGGGATATGTAATATAAAAACTCAGAGTTTCAGAGCTTAGCTTAGTAACAATGAACATTGTAGTTTTAATGGTTTCTGGAAATTATTTTTATCAACTTTTGTCTCTTAAATTGCATCGGATTTTTCCTTTTCACTCCCCAGTGAAATGAAAGATTTGCCTGATGTGGTCAAGTTCTGCTCTTCTGGCTGCAAAAGAGAACCAGGGTTTTGACAGCTTACGGTAAACACCACTTGAAGCTGGGATGTTTCGATGTTTTCTGCATTTATGGAAAATTGCAGTAACACTCTGGCTCCCACTGCAAAACAAAACAGAAACAAAACATAAAACCCTGCTTTGCTTTGGAAATGGCAGTGGCATTTATTTAAGGCTCACATTTTGTGGGGGCACATTGGCAGGTATTTAGCAGTAATATCAGCAGCTGTGGATTTCCAGCTTGCTGCGTGGTGAATGGATTCACAGCCCGGAGGAAGCTCGTGGAGGGTTTATATGATTTCTGTGTGTGGGGGGCACACAGGCATTATTAGCAATACTGTATTTGTTTGTTAAAGGCCAAAAGGCGATCGACTCAAGCTTTTCTTATCCAAAAGGAATAAGGCAACAAAGGAATATTAATTTTACATCCGTACAAAGAAAAAATCTGTCAGAAAGGTTCAGTGACTTATTCTGCCTTTGTTAATTGCATGGTTCTTGCAGTATCTTTTGTGTTATTTTCACTTACTATTTCACACTGGTTTGAAAGCCTCTGTACCTCAGGGACAGAAGGGGGTACCTTTGGAGGGGAACTCACAGAGCAAGTTAATGGAAGCCTGATATATTTCATGTTGATTGCACAATGGCTCCCTTGTATTTCAGATGAAGAATTTTAATTCTTTATAAAGGGTCTACGTGGCTTCTCTCACTGATGAATGGGAGCTCAAATAAGGAAAAGTAGAAAGAACGAGAAGGAAACATACCCCACATACCCCTTTGGCTATCATTCATATCTTGGTGGATTTTCTTCTGTGACTTACCCTTCATACAACAACAACAACAAAAAAGGAGGGCTCCCTTTTATTCCTCCTGAGATAAGACACACATTAGTGACCCCTGTTTTTTCACAAAGCTTTTCCCTGTGTCCCTCCTTTATTCTGACAGTGTCTTCTATAGCTCATGTAAAGTACTTATTGCAAATGGCCTGGTATTGTTTTTACACTGCATACAGTGTAGTTAGTGCATAGGTGAGGCCTGGGGCATTGGAGGGGTGATCTCCTGGGAAGGGCAGGGAGCTAAGGGCCTAGGTAAGGATCTGCCTGACCTGGCATTCTGGGGATTTCTCTTAAAACATGCTTGCAAGATTCTTCCTTCAGGGTTCTTGGAGAGTGTAGCAGGATTACGTCTCACATTTTTCTAAAATGCTTAAGTAAATTATAGTTGAATAGTCTGTACCTTAAGTATAGACTGTCCATAGCCACCTCCAGTTTTATTTATTGGGGATCAGCTGAGAATATCGAATAACTCAATTTGGAAAAATTTAGCAGCTCACAGCAGGCCCAGATGGGTTGCTTGTGGGCAGAGTGGATTGGTAGGACCGCAGTGTGTAGCGAGGGCTCCGGCGTCAGTTTCTTGTGAGATGTTTGGCCTTGGGCGAGCTCCCTATATTCCTGAGACACCGTTTCTTTTTGTGTAAGGTGGGAATAATAACATCCACCTCAGAAAGACAGTGTGATGAAGCTGCAAAGAGCGCTCTGGGAGGATTTAGCCTGACAGGGAACAAACAGTGACTTCAGGGTAGCTGCACTGCTGTGACTTCATCTGTCACCATTGTTGTCACTATCCTTGATAAAGCTCTGGTTCTGTTTTCTTGATTTTCTGAGCCAAGGACCTGATAAACCAAATGGTCAGTTATTCTCGTGCCGTTAGCAAAATTCTTGACAAGTATAAGTCAGCTGCGGAAGAATGCCTTTGCTAGATAGAACAGCATTCATTTATTAAGAATCAGGCTGGGCGTGGTGGCTCACGCCTGTAATCCCAGCACTTTGGGAGGCCGAGGCGGGTGGATCACTTGAGGTCAGGAGTTCAAGACCAGCCTGGCCAACATGGTGAAACCCTGTCTCTACTAAAAATACAGGGCATGGTGGT
>NW_012102621.1:2847169-2859913 GCF_000951045.1 Mandrillus leucophaeus | reverse complement strand
ATGGTTCACAGGTAAGCGGTGTCATTGACTCCAGCCCCAACAGCCTAGGGATGTTTTGCTGACAGGTGTCAGGAAGGAGAGTCCAGAGAAGGCGGGATCGGTCCCTGGGGAATGTCCGCCTCTAAGTCCCACCTTTCGGTGCTTGTGTTCCAGGTGGCAGAGATGCATGGTGAGCTGATTGAGTTCAACGAGCGCCTGCACAGGGCCCTGGTGGCCAAGGAAGCCCTTGTGTCCCAGATGAGGCAGGAGCTCATCGATCTCCGGGGACCGGTGAGTGTTCCCCCAACCCTTTGTATCCGTCCAGCTTCTGCTGCCCACAGCCCAGGAGAAAAGCATAGAGACTAACAGAGCAAGCAACCATGTATCCACCGGCCAGATTTGCCCACATTCACCTCTGCCACATTTGCTATTTATTTTTTATGGGGAGGGGGTAGAATAAGTAAAATGTTACAAGTTCTGTTGAAGCAACATTTCATGCTTCTCTTTCTAGTCATCTGTAGTTAAAATTGGCGTATAGTTCCCCCACCCATGTTTCCATACTTTCCTGCATGGATAAATTTCCATGAGCAGTAAACACTCTTGGTTTTGTGTTCTTAACTTTTACCTCCATGACATTACTTTTGTATGTATCTGTTTGCCACTTGTCTTTGCTTATTTGTTTTTAATTCAATATTGTGGTTTGAGGAGTAATCCACATACATCAGGTACAAGGCTTTTCAACCACAGCACTGCTGATATTTTGGATCATGTAATTCTTTATTGTTGGGGTTGTTCTCAGCATTATGGGATGTTTAGCAGCATCCCTGGGTTCCACCTACTAGAGGCCAGTGGCTTCACCTCGCCAGGTTTTGACAACCACAGATGTCTCCAGATGTCGTCAAATGTCCTCCGGATTTCAGAACCTGGTAGAATCACCCCTGGTTGAGATCCGCTGATCTAGATCACTTGCTTGCTTGACTCTGTAGTTCTCTGTTGAATGAAATACCACAATATTTTTGGTTCAGTTGTGTCTTTGTAAACATTTAAGATGTCTCCACTATTTTGCTATTACGAACCACAACGCTGTGAGCATCTAACACTTGTCCTTTTGTGCAGACATATAATAGCTTCCTCATTTTACAACTTCTTTATTATGTAAAATGCCCACATTTAGGCAGGCTGTGTCATGCACACTTGTATCTCCTTTGTCAGGGTGGACAGTTATCTGTCATGGCCAATTGTGTTTCAGGTTATCTACGTCTGTTTCCTCCTTCTGTATCATTTCAATCAAATTCTGGGTATTATTTCATGTACAGACATCTTTGTGTTTATCTCTAAAAATACGAAAAAAATAAATACAATATCCTTATCACCCCCATTACCAGTAATCCCTTTATGTCATCACAGTCAGTGTTCAAATTTCCAATTGCGTCATACCTTTGAATAGCTTTTTTGATACAGGATCCACGTGAGATCCATGCATTGTGATTGGTTAATATGTGTCTATGTTGCTTTTCCTTTAAATTTTAAGAATTAGGGTAAAATATACCTAACATAACTTTTACCATTTTAACCATCATTAAGTGTACAGTTGAGTGGCATTAAGTATGTTCACACAGTATGAGGCCATCGCTACCACCCCTCTCCAGAACTGTTCCATCTTCCCTGACTGAAACTGTCCCCGTTAAACACTCAGTCCCTGCTCCCCACTCCCCCAGCCCTTGGCGACCATTCTACTTTGTTTGCCTATGAATCCACTACTGTCTTAGGTTTCTTTTCTTCAGCAGAGTCTTCTCTCATCTCTCTCTCTCCCCTTCTCTCTCGTAATTTGTTTACTGAAGACACTGGATTTGCCTTACAGAGGTTTACACCACCTCAGTTTTGCTGTTGGTATCTCTGTAGTGCGATTCGATATGCTGCTTCATTTCCTGTATTTCCTTCCATTAGAGGCTTGGATTCAGGTTTAATTTTGCTGATGATATGACTCTGTTGTTGGGCGGTGCTTTCTGTCGGGAGATGCATATGTTTGCTACCTTTTGTGATATTAGCAGCCATCTGTTATCACTTCCTGGGTCCATTACACAAACCTTTCTTTAAGGTCAGTACCTAAGTATGAAATTGCAGAGTTTTAGTGTATGGCATCTTAACCTTTACTGAGATTCACCATTTTATAAAGTAAAAGAACCTATTTATTATCCCTCTGTTTGTGTGCAAAAGTTCCTGCTGACACTGTTACATCCCTGCTGTGATATTTTATATATTTGTGTTTTCATCCGCTGTTCTGGCCCGTAACTCCCACAGCCCTTGTTGTAAGGTTGGAGGCACTTTAGGCCTCAGAAAACAGAATCTGTCTGACCTTCTCCTGCCCTCTTTTCACCTCTTCCTTTTCCTACCCAAGGCAAGACTCTACTCTTCCCCTGCTTTCCATAAAGAAATTGACCCACATTGTCTGTTTGTAGGTCGCAAGACTCCCATTTCAGAAGGGGTCCAGCCCCACCCCCGGGAGGAAAGAGTACTGCACAGAGAAGCCAGGAAGGATCTGGACAGACAGGCGCTGCAGGGTCTCCCCACTCAGTCTGTTAGTCTTAGACCCTACCCTTTTTATCCAATCACGTTGCTAATCTTGATTATCCAGTGATGTCTCCATAAAAGGCCCAGGAAGACGAGGTTCAGGGAGCTTCCAGGTAGCTAAACAGGTGGAGGTTCCTGGAGGTTGATACACGGGGACAGCGTGGAAGCTCCACACCGCTTCCCATACCTTGGCCTGTGCATGTCTTCACTGTATCCTTCGTAATATCCTTTGTAATAAACCAGAAACTGTGTTTCTCTGAGTTCTGTGAGCTGCTCTAGCAAATTAATGGACCCCAAGAAGGGGATGGTGAGATCCGCATTTTATCGCTAGTGAGTCAGAAGCACAAGTCAAACAACCTGGGGATTGTGGTTGACATCAGAAGTGAGGAGCGGTCTTGTGGGACTGAGCCTTACCCTGTGGGATCCGATGCTACCTCTGCGTAGATGTGTCAGAATTGAATCAGAGGATGCCCAGCTGGTATCCGCTGCAGAACTGATTGTTTGCTGATAGGGAGAAACCCCCACACATTTCGTCCCAAGAAGTCGTCTTTGTTGATGGTTGCAGTGTGACAGCAGAAGGAAGACGGTTCATGTTTTCCCACTCGTACCTACCAATGCCTTTTTGCATGAAATTAACTTGTGTTTCCCTGACCACAGATGAGGTTGCCCATCTTTTCATTTGCCTGTTCCCCATTCTGGGTTCCACATCTGACTTCTCACAGCCTTTGTCCATTTTTCTACTGCACAGTATTGGACTTTCTTGCTTTCTCACTGTTTTTGTATCTCCTTTGCAGTTACATGTATTTTACATATCCCCTCCTAGCCTATGACTTAATCTTTCACTTTAAATAAAAGTAGAAAATTTAAAACATATGTAAAAGCACAGGGAATTATGTAACAAAAACCCATGTCCCTGTCACTCAGCCTCAGTAATAATCAACTCAAGGTCATTCTCACTTTGCTCATACTCTGCTCATTACTTCTCAACTCAGATTATTTGGATGTATATCCAAGCCATCTTACACTTTCATTCATAAATACCCAATATTTACTGCTAAAATATATTCACAATACCATCATCACACCTTTTTTTATTTTATTTATTGTTTTGAGACTGAATCATGCTCTGTTGCCCAGGCTGGAGTGCGGTGACGCGACCTCAGCTCAATGCAACCTCTGCCTCCCAGGTTCAAGCAATTCTCATGTCTTAGCCTCCCGAGTAGCTGGGATTACAGGTGCCCGCCATCACGCCTGGCCAATTTTTGTATTTTTATTAGAGACAGGGTTTCACCATTTTGGTCAGGCTGGTCTCGAACTCCTGACCTCAAGTGATCTGCCCACCTTGGCCTCCCAAAGTGCTGGGATCACAGGTGTGAGCCACTGCACCTGGCCTCACGCCTATTTTTAACAGTAATTTCATGATATTATGAAATACCCAGTCAGTGTTCAATATTCTCCAGTTAGCTCAAAAGAGTTTTCCATGTCTTTGTGTTGATCAGGATCCTGATAAAGTTCATATAGTGCAGTTGGTTGGTGCCCCTCTTCAGGCTCTTTTAATTTGTAGATTCCATTGCTATGTCTCTTTTTTTTCCCTTGTCTTTTTTGTCGTTAGTGTGGAAGATACTTGGATCCTTGAACTGTAGGTTTTCCCAGGTAGGATTTTGCTAATTGTAATCCTATGGTGATGTTTGTCATATTCCTCTGTCCCTTACCTTTCCTTTAAATTGGTCATTTACTCTGGAGGCTTGACGAGCTTCAGGTTTGGTTTTTTTGCCACAATGGTGTCACAGGTGGTGGTATGTGTTTCCATCAGGAGGCTCATAAATGTTGGTGTAGGAAAGTACTATTTGAGGAGCCAGTTCACACCGGACCCCATTTGTTTCAGTGGGGCCAGTGTGCAAATGTAATCCCCATACCCCCACCCCCCACCATATTGAAAGCCTAATAGTGCAGTCCCTGACTGAGTTTGCTTCCCTAATTTCTGACACTCCAAGACTTTGTACATGTTTTTGTGGATTTCTTTAATTAGATAGTTAGGAGTTTCCTTAAGGGGAAGCATATTTAGGAAGGACCTGTTGTATACTAAGAACCCTTTCAGGGAGGTAATATCATCTCCATTTTGCAGGTTTACTGAGGTTCAGAGAAGGCTCCAGTAATTCTGTGAGTGTGTATGTAATAGTGCCTGGATTCAGACTCAGGTTTAATTTCAAATCCCATTTTCTTCAAGCTATACCAGCTCTAGAGAATTGCAGGAACAGGTATGGGAGAGGGAGCCCCTTGTGTTACCCATTTCCCCCAGCCAAGGTTCCAGCATCCCTGCAGTGGCCCTGCCACCTGTGTTGCACATTAGAGACTTGGCAACATCTAATCTGCCTCCTCTGAGAAAGGACAATGGGGTGTGGGGATGGAGGCCTGGCCCTGACCTGTCTCCCCGTGTGAGTGGAGTAGGTCTTGAAGGTGGGCCAGCCTCTCCCTTGTCCCTGCCCAACACCAAGGGTCCCAGCCTACTCCAAGGCTAGCCTTGCAAGAGGGGCTCAGTGGGCAACCAGGAACCAGACAGTGGTCCCATTTCTTAGGACAGGTTCAGTTTGACCCTGTGAGTGTCAGGTAGTAAATGGTAGGTGACTGTTGTCACTGCAGATAAATTTTTGGAGAGCAACATCAGTGTATCATTCTCATTGTGAATAATAAAGATGCCCAGTTAACCAGTACAAATGAATAACTGCTGATATTAATAGCTAATATTTATTAATTGCTATCAGCCAAAAATTTGGCTTCCCTCTTGAATGTTAGTAATTCATTTAATCCTCACGTGGCCTCATAGTAATTACTATTATGATGCCCATTTTGCAGAAGACAAAGCTGAGACTCAGAAACGATGTAACTCTCCCAACATCCCACACTGAGAAGTGGCAGTTCTGGGTCTGACTTAAAAAATTAGATTTTTGTTTTTTTAAATTTATTTTTTTCTTAAACTTTTTTTCATATTGTACAATAGGATATACTAATGGTAATATTTTTGCTTTTAACAGTTGGAAAGTATCAAAATTTTTAGATTCATGACAGACCTTGGCATCCCCATGCTAAAAAGTTAAGTAGTAAAAAGGGTAAAATAAATCTCTTCCTGTCTCTGACCCCCTGATTTTCCTACCCAGAAGCAGTAACTGTTACCAGTCTTGGGTTTCTCTTTGCATACATGAGTGACGCCTCAGCACGCTGTTTTCACGCGCCTATACATGTTAATAATGAGTAGCCTGCTGAATGCATTCTTCTGTGTCCTCCCTTTCCTCATTTAACAGTATGCTTTAAAGATCTTTTAATTTTACTTCACGAGTAGAACTGTCGTTCATTTTAAGAACTGTGTCTTGTTCCCTGGGGAAAACCATAATGGATTTCCCCAGGCCCCTGTTGGATGTTGCATGGTTTCCCGTTTTTGTTTTTACAGTAATGTTGGGCTAGCATCCTGGGTGGAAATCCTCACTGTAGATGAAATCCTGCCTTTAGACTGGAAGGCTGGCTGGCAGTCCACAGGGCTCAGTTAGACTGGGTGAAAACCCGGAGATCTTGCCCTGCAGGACTCTCGGGGCTTTGGAAAGGATGACCACCTCCTCCCAGCCTCCTCCACCTGCTGCCGGAATATCGCTTTTGAGGCCCATAATCCTTTCAGAGATCACGATGTAATTCCAACAATGTGTTGGGCATACCAACGAAGTATTTTCCTCTTTTATGACTTTGACAACTGAGTTGCAGAAGGATTTTGGTCGCTGCATCCCTGCCCCACCCCGCCCCACCTATGTCTCCTCATGCTCCCCCAGGGTGCTGGACCTCCTGCCCCGTGCTGCCTCCCACTCAGGGCCTTCGCTCCTGGCGTTACCTCGCCTGGAACACTGCTCAGTGCCAGAGCTGCATTTCAGCTCCACGCTTCCTCAGAAACCCTCCCTGACGCCCTGACAAGGTCAGATTTTCCATGTCGACTATGATGCCGACATGTGTCTCTCCCTTCCTGTCTTAATGTAATGTTACATTGATTTATCACTGATCAGTGTTATCTCTCCCGCGTCCACAAGGGCAAGTTTTTGTTTCTTTCTGCTCCCTTTGGGTTTCAGTGATTCACACGGTAGGTGTTCAGTAAATGTGAGTTGACTCACTGAGTGAATGAGCGAATGAATGAATGTCACCAGTAGGCCCCCAGGCCATGCCAGCCCACCTCTCCTCTGTGCTATGCTCCTTCTGCCTAAGTCTGATGCCCTCCAGGACAGAGACAGTCATTTACACAGAGGCAGTTCTCATGGCATCAGATCCTTTCCTCCGGCAGGCTGTGATGGCCAGAAGCGAGGAGCAAGTAAAACAGTCATTAAGGACCTGAAGGCTATCAGAAGAGCTCGCCGTTTGGACCGGGGTCCCCAGGGGATACCCCATTATTGCCTCAGGCCTGCTTTGGTTATCTCCCCAGAGTCAGACAGCCAGGGCAGAAGGAAGAAGGCCGTTTCCAGCTCAGTTTTCCTCCTGGAGTTGTCTTTTGCTTTTTTTTTTCCTGGCTTTTCACTGTGAGAGACGTGTATTATGGGAATCTCAGCCACTTCTCTCTTCCTTTCCATGGGGCCTGGATCCCTGACCACACTGCATTATAATGGCTTCCTCCCAGACCCCAGGGTGTTCGAGTGACTCAGGGTCAGGACTGTCTGCTTTAGGTGGAAACCCAAAGCTCCTCTTCTGTCTGCTGGGAATAGACATGGTGCTGACCGTAGCGCGAGGTTCTGTGAGGTTCTGCCAGTGAAACAGTGCTCTCTGTGCTGGCCCTCATGACCCATTTCCGACTCCGATCCCCCGTGCCTAGCACCATGCCCAGCATGTAGTAGGTGCTCAGTAAATGTTTGCTACATGATGAGTTCATTTTCATACAGAGAGGCTGAGCGCATAGACCAAATGAGAGTTCAGAAAACAGAGACGAGCAGGGTTAGTGTCCTTTCGGTGGTATCTTTTTCTGATACAGGTTGAGTAGCTCTCTTCTGAAATGTTTGGGACCACAAGTGTTTCAGATTTCTTTGCATTTTGGAATATTTGCATTACACTTGTGGGTTCAGCATCCCTAATCCAAAAGTCTGAAATCTGAGGTGCTCCAAAATCTAAAATTCTTTGGGTGCCAATAGGATGCTCAAATGCTCATTGGAACATTTTGGATTTCAGATTTTAGGATTAGGAATGCTTAACTTGTATCACTATATATACTTTACTTTTTTTTAGAGACAGGGTCTTGCTCTCTTGCCCAGGCTGGAGTGCAGTGGCACCATCATAGCTCACTGTAACCTCGAACTCCTGGACTCAAGCAGTCCTCCTGCCTCAGTCTTTGGAGTAGCTAGGACTACAGGTGTGTGCCAGCAAGCCTGGCTAATTATTTTATTTTATTTTATTTTATTTTTTTTAGAGGCAGGATCTCACTACATTGTCCAGGCTGGTATTGAACACCTGGCATCAAGTGTTTCTCCTGCTTTGGCCTCCCAAACTGTTGGGATTACAGGCGTGAGCCACCAGACTTGGCCTGTGTATCCTTTTAAGCTAAGACACTTATTTTTAAGGAAAAGGAGTTTGGGATTAAGGATTGAATTTGTCTCTCTCTTTTTTTTTTTTTTACTGTGAGTATTTTTAGGACTCTTATTATGTTTTTCCCCTTTGGTATAAGATGTGAATGAATGCTGGAGATTTTTACCTTTTAGCAGGATTTGATTACAGTCTGGGAGAACAGCTCCTAGTTTGAATAATAAATAGAGACAGGGAAATAGAACCTTGTAAGACTGCAAGTTGTAGAGGTCAATTAAAGGCACAGCGCAGTGAAAGCTAAAGGTGAAGCCACTCATTAAATGCAATTTGTTCCCGTGGCGGATGCAAACACGAGCTCACTTTATATAATGGACATTGGATTCCTCTTTTTTTCAGCCTCTTTGGCAAGGCTCTGTTTCTCTGTCCCTAGTCCCGTTTCTGATCATCTCCACTTAAGCAGAAAAGATGGTCTGGCTTGGTATGACTTACTGCCTGTGGAACCACTGCCCTGACTCCAAGCATCCATGCTGTCGGCTCCTTCCCCCGGCCCCCACTCTCTCACTCGTCCCCTCCCTTGTCTGTACCACCCTTTGGTAGAGTTTTGCTGTGTGTTTGTTGTGCATTTTTTTTCCTTGCACCCTCTAGACAGTCCTTATAATTTTCTGGTTAGGCTCATTTTTCAGCTGAGCAAATGAGGTACAGAGAGGTTTTGTGGCTCACCCAAAGGCACACAGCTTCTTGGCAGCACCTGAATGTAAACCCAGGATTCTGTTGTTCCATACCACCACACTGCTCACTCTTTTATTTTACGTTTTCCAATTTCAAGCAAAATTTGGTGTCTGTTGTGCTCCAGGCACAGCACTCTGGATGGGTTTAAACATTCAGATGCTTCTGTGGTGAAGCTCTCAAACATGCCCATTCTTGATCTGCAAAGTGAATCTCTCCCTTTCTTATCTCTCCTTCTCACTTCATGCATCAGGAGTTACGTACGTGTGTGTGTGTGTGTGTGTGTGTGTGTGTGTGTGTTTAGCATACTCATGACATGGTGTTTATGTCAGAAAGGTTCTTCAGAGGCCGGGCACAGTGTCTCACACCTGTAATCCCAGCACTGTGGGAGGCCGAGGCAGGTGGATCACTTGAGGTCAGGAGTTCGAGACTGGCCTAGCCAACATGGTGAAACCCCGTCTCTACTAAAAATACAAAAATTAGCCATGCATGGTGGTGTGTGCCTGTACTCACAGCTACTTGGGAGGCTGAGTCAGGAGAATCACCCTTGAACCCGGACAGTAGAGGTTGCATTGAGCCGAGATCACGCTGCTACACGCTCCAGCCTGGGTGACAGAGCAAGACTCCACCTCAGAAAAAAAAAAAAAAGGCTCTTTGGAAACTTGTAATCTAGAGAAGGCAGAGTTTCCCGAAAGCAGAACAGTGATTGAGTGGGGGGTTTGCATAGTTGCTTCATGTATTTTTTAAAAAGGAACTGGGGTTCTGTGATGCAATAAGCCTGAAAAATGTTGGATTAAAGATAGTTAGATGGTCTTCTACACTGTGCGATTTCCCTCAAGGGTCACACACCAGGGTGCTCCATGACTCTCCAAAAGGGATGGGCTAGGTATAGTAGCATTTCCCAAAATTATTTCCCCAAGGAACACTATTGCAGTCATTATTTCGCAGAATTATTTCCCTGAGGAACATCTTCTCTTAGAAGATGGTCATGGAACTATTTTCCGAAGAGTGCATTTGGGAAAGGTAGCGCCATTGAGTGTCATGTTTTTTATTGATGTACTAGCTAGCGGGGAGCTCATCAGAGCCTACCTTATCTCATGAGCCTGCCCTGGCATGGAGTCTGCAGGGCCTGGAGGAGAGGAGGTGACATAGCGTGGCTGTGGGGTGCAGTGGGCCTGCCTGTGTTGAGTCCCAGGTCCAGCTGGCCTCCCACCCACTCACCAGCCTGGTCAGGGTTTGATCTAAACAGCACTGCCTTTCCCAGGCACTTTGGGTCTCTGCCACCTGGGCTGTCTCTTACCTTCTGCATTTTCTCCCACTCTCTCCGTTTCTCCTCCTGTTTTTGTATCTTTGTTTCTTCTTTGGTCTCTGTGTGCTTCTCTTTTTGTTGTTCTTTTGTGTCTGCCTTTCTCTCACTCCCTTTCTCTCCTTTTGTTTCTCTCTCTGCTTCTTTGTATTTGTCTCTCTCTCTCTCTCTCTCTCTCTCATTTCCTCTGTCTCTCCCCCCGCCTGATCTATCTCCCTCTGTGTTTGCAACTCTCTCCCTCTCCCTTCCCTTCTGCTCTCCCATTGTCTCCAGTTTAATAAACATTTACGTTGCTGTATTTTGCCATGATAATTGCTATTCATTGCAATTGCCTGAAAAACTACAAAGCCTTTCCATCTCCCCTTCATCATCCAAGCCTTGTGTGTTTTGTGAGGGTCCCTGTGGAGTGGGCCATTGCCTGCCTTCCACCGTATGGCTGGCCCCTGATGAGTGTTTCTGGAGCATTTTGTGCTGTGGCGCTTGCCACTCTGCAGTACCACTTGGTGTTGACTTTTCCATTTTCCCCTGTGGACCAGGAGCTTCCCTGAGACAGAGACTGTTGTCCTCATTTTCCTACCCTCAGAGCCTGGAACACGTAGTCACTCAGGGAGCACATGACGTATACATCTGAGTGTGCACCTGGAGTATCTCTGGCAATGCTCTGTTCACTAGCACGTTCGATTATCGAGAAAGCTGCCTTCCCGTCCTGCTCGATAACACCCCATGTGGGTCCTCGCTGTGAGCCGTCTTTGTTTCCTGGGGCACCTTGTTTCCTCTGAGATGACTGAGCTGATGGGAGAGAAAGATGAGTAATTTCACATCCAGGGATGAGATAGATGGAAAAACCCCATCCCAAGTTTTGTAATAAGTTTCGCTTTAAAATAAAATGCTCCCTGGGACTTTCTTGGTATCTTTAAAACCTTCGGAGGGAGTGATCTCATTTGAGGGCTGATGCTATTTAAGTATGGAAGCTTAATAAGAAATCTATTTTTCTGCCGGGTGGCGCTTGCCGCATAGCTAATGATCAAGTACCAAATTGTCTGCTGCCCCGCGGCAACGTTAAACTTCGTGTTCCAAATTATAAGAGGCTTTTTAACTCAGCGGTTGGACATCCCTGTTTTAATCGTCTGCCGTCTTGAAGGAGATTATTTTTAAAAGTGCCATTTAAGAGGGGCTACTAAAAATATATCTCACATAGAGGCTTAACTCAGAAATATTAGTCTTTGACACAAAATCATTTGGAAAAATGCTTGTGGAACCCACTTTAAACCTCTCAGATCCAGAGAAGAAAAGCCTGTCTTTGGGCCTAGCTGTGTTTTCCTTCCCATGGCCAAATACCCCAAGTGATCACATGCTCCTTGCTGTTCATGCAGGTACCTCTTGCACCTGGGGGGAGTTGGAAGTATTAAACTCACAGATCTTTCTTTTCTGATGCTCCTGTGTTAAACTCTCATCCTTTACCTGGCTTGCTCATCACCATGGGTCGTCAGTTCCCCCTGGGGACCCGTGACGGTCTGGACTCTAGGGTTTGAGTGGATAGAGTCTGGTTATCCAAAGCATCCAGGTGTGGAACTTTACACTTCCCTGAAGATCAGAGTTTCGTGTCTGTGGGCAGATGCAGTGTATGCAAGCTTAACTTTAAAGTTGGTCCTGTGTTGATTCAAACAGAAAGCATTGTCAAGGTGCAAAATGATCAAGATTTAGAAACTTGGTACTGTGTAACGACTTCAGCTGTGAGTCGAGGGAGGCATTTTCCACACTGGATTACGTTGCCTGTCAGTCACTTGTGTTTTGTGTGACTGTTTTACGCAGTGTGAGGCAGACTGCGGAGATGTAGTGGATATGGAAAATACAGTCTCTGCTTTTGAAAAGGTCAAAGCCCAGAGTATATTTCGTGTGACTTGTGTCTCTCTGGCTTCACTTCATGGGGGTTTGGCATGGAGACAGAGGTCCTGCTTGGAGAATGCTGAGGTCTTGCCTGCTGTGGATCCTGAAGGACTAGAAGCCGGGATCGGAAGGCAGCTTTTGACCCCTCCGCCCCACCTGTCCTGTCTTCTCTTCTCCAGCATATGTTTGTGAACACGTGGTTTGAGTTTGCCACTCACAGCCTCACCTGCAGGAGAAGTGATGGGCAGTGACTACCAGGATGCTTCTGGGGCTCACCTGCCCCCTGTTCTCATTTTAATTACCACCCAGTCCTTCTTGAAATGGCCTCTTTGTTCTTTGAATTTCATCTGAACCAGGTGCTCAGATTTGGATTCATCAAAATCCTGAGCTCATGACCCACATTCGTTATTGGTGCAAGAAGGCCTGCTCTTATTGAATACAAGTAAGCTTCCTCTGATCTCATTCTTTGTCTCTTATGGAAACTGCCCCAGATTCCACTCACCTCTCCCACAGGGAGGAATCTCAAGACCGTGGTTCTTTGCTCCTTCTTGGTATGCATGTTATTAGCATGTTCGTTTTTTGTTGTTTTTTTTTTTGAGACGGAGTCTCGCTCTGTCACTCAGACTGGAGTGCAGTGGCGCAATCTCAGCTCACTACAATCTCTGCCTCCCAGGTTCAAGCAATTCTCCTGCCTCAGCCTCCTGAGTAGCTGGGATTACAGGCGTGCACCACCACGT
>NW_012102621.1:2845167-2845989 GCF_000951045.1 Mandrillus leucophaeus | reverse complement strand
TGAGGCAGGATAATTGCTTGAACCTGGGAGGTGGAAGTTGCAGTGAGTGGAGATTGCGCCATTGTACTTCAGCCTGGGTGACAGTGAAACTCCGTTTCAAAACAAATAAATGAAGGCACGTCTCTGCTTCCTTGTCTCCCGGGCCATCATTCACATAGACACTTTGGGTCAGGCAGTAAGCAGCACCAAGGGTATCTCCTGGCATGTTCTAGGAGGCTTCCCCATCTCCCTAAAATGAATTTATATAATCTCCTAGTAAAAGTCAATGCTGTTTTGCTGTGTGTTTCATGGAGTTTGATTCCCTGGCCAGCTGGTCTGTGGGAACCAGAGCAGATTGTACCTAGATTCATTGCTTTCTCTTTTTCTGAGCGACCAGCACGTTATGTGATTAGATGGGAATAGATACGTTTTGGTAAAGGAATCCCTGATTTAGTTGCAAAAAGCCAAACTATTGGCTCCCCTTGACTTGTTCTTCTGGAAATGACCTCTTCTTGAGGGGTGGGCACCATGTTAGTATTACCTACACCCCAGTGTTCCTGGGATGCGGCTTTCTTGCCCATGAGGTCTGCAGAGCTGCGGTCCTGATTTCTGAGGAAGGTGATTTTGTTTATCAGAGTTCAAATGGTGTTCTCCCAGATATTCGAAAACGGAGGGCCTCGTCCACCCCAAAGCAGTGACTGTGGTTTGGGATGCAACTGATGTTGCCAGCCAGACACTGGGGATCAGCCAAGGCTTTAGATAAAGTTGGAAGAACTTCAAGCTTCTTTAGACTCACCCTTCCTTCCTTCCTTCCTTCCTTCCTTCCTTCCTTCCTTCCTTCCT
>NW_012102621.1:2843754-2845117 GCF_000951045.1 Mandrillus leucophaeus | reverse complement strand
CAGCTCACTACAATCTCTGCCTCCCAGGTTCAAGCAATTCTCCTGCCTCAGCCTCCTGAGTAGCTGGGATTACAGGCGTGCACCACCACGTCCAGCTAATTTTTGTATTTTTAGTAGAGGTGGGGTTTTGCCAGGTTGGCCAGGCTGGTCTTGAACTCGTGGCCTCAAGTGATCCACCCACTTTGGCCTCCCAAAGTGCTGGGATTACAGGCGTGAGCCACCGTGCCCAGCGACATGTTCATATCTTAATAAGATGTCATCAGCATGGAAAAGGGGTTCCTGTGCCTGGGGCAACCACATGGGACTCCTCTAGAAGCTGGTCTAGGCCAGGTCCTCTCCTCTACATGGTCAGATGATTACACTGTCCTTGACCATTTCATGTTTGTCATCCTAAAAATGTGGGTCCTCCCAGTGCTTTCCATTCTGTCTCAATGCCACCTTGTAAATCTCAGTGGCCATGACACATCCATCTAGATACTAATTTAATTTATTCAATTTCCGCTAAATTAACACACACAGTATTTCCAGGGATACATAATAACCACATGATTATATTAATAGTTGTATGAACCTTCTAACTAAATATACTTATTCCTTAATTTAATATATTTCTTTACCTTCATTAAGAGTTCACTTCTGGTTAGTCATACCTTCCGCGCAAGTTGGATCTGATGTTCTTTATATTTTTTGAAAGATTTCTTCTTATTTTAAAAAATCTTTCTTTGAGACCAGGCACAGTGGCTCACGTATCTGTAAGCCTGTAATAGACATGCCTGTAATCCCAGCACTTTGGGAGGCTGAGGTGGGCAGATCACCTGAGGTCAGGAGTTTGTGAGCAGCCTGGTCAACATGGTGAAACCCCGCCTCTACTGAAAATATAAAAAATTAACTGGGCATGGTAGCATGTGGCTTTAATCCCAGTTACTTGGGAGGCTGAAGCAGGAGAATAACTTGAACCTGGGAGGTGGAGGCTGCAGTGAGCCAAGATGGTGCCATTGCACTCCAGCCTGAGAGACAGAGCAAGACTCCATCTCAAAAAGAAAAGAAAAGAGAAGAAAA
Organism: Mandrillus leucophaeus; assembly: GCF_000951045.1. Taxonomy (NCBI): domain Eukaryota; kingdom Metazoa; phylum Chordata; class Mammalia; order Primates; family Cercopithecidae; genus Mandrillus; species Mandrillus leucophaeus. The sequence goes on along the minus strand of NW_012102621.1, from coordinate 2,844,058 downwards.
CAAACAACAACAACAACAACAAGGTGGCTGCGTGTGGTGGCTCACACTTGTAATCCCAGCACTTTGGGAGGCCGAGGAGAGCGGATCACCTGAGGTCAGGAGTTCGAGATCAGCCTGGCGCCAACATGGTAAAAACCCATCTCTACTAAGAATACAAAAATGAGCCAGGTTTGATGGCAGGTGCCTGTAATCCCAGTTACTTGGGAGGGTGAGGCAGGATAATTGCTTGAACCTGGGAGGTGGAAGTTGCAGTGAGTGGAGATTGCGCCATTGTACTTCAGCCTGGGTGACAGTGAAACTCCGT
>NW_012102621.1:2833336-2842914 GCF_000951045.1 Mandrillus leucophaeus | reverse complement strand
TCTCTCTCTCTCTCTCTTCCCTTCTCCCTCCCTCCCTCCGTTCCTTCCTTCCCTCTTTCCTTCCTTTCCTCTTTCCTAAATAGAGACAGGGTCTTTCTCTGTCACCCAGGCTGGAGTGCAGTGGTGCAATCATAGCTCACTTGAGCCTCAAACTCCTGGGCTTAGCCATACTTGCACTTCAGCCTCTAGAGAAGCTGGCACTATAGGTGCATACCACCATGCCTGGCTAATTTTGTTGTTTTTAAAATTTTTTTGTAGAGACAGGGTCTTTCTATGTTGCCCATACTGATCTCGAGCTTCTGGGCTGAAGCAATCCTGCCTCAGGCACCCAAAGTGCTGGGATTACAGGCGTGAGCCACTGCACCCAGCCAGATTTTTATTCCTGTTCTGGGAAAGTGGCTTCCTTTCTTTTCTCCCGTCCAGGGTGTCACTGCCTATGCCAGCCTGAGTGTGTGGGCCTCCTGTGGGAATCGCCACCCTGTCCTGTTAGAGCAAAGCTCGGAGCCAACTCTTGCCCCCAGTGCTGCAGTGCAACGCAGATATTTTTTAGCTTTGCTTTAAAAATAATATGGCAGATGGTGAAGCAGGACCTGACTTTTGCCTTCGCCCTCATGTCTTGCCGTCTGCTGTTTCTCCACCGAGTCCTGTCCCTCAGCATTGGCTCTTCCTGTTCCTTCTACTTCCATCGCTCTGCCTTTTTACCATTTGTCTTTTGGAAGACATGCTTTCACATTTTTTCTAAGTTACATAAATAATATAAAAATACATTTCTGAAAGAATATAAATAATGCAAAACTATATAGAGTACAAAAGACAAGTGTTCCCTCCTAGCGATCCTGCTATGAAGCATTTGGTATATACCCTTCCAGGTATTTTTTATGCATTTGCATATAGGCAGGCATATATATACACACACACACGCACAACACACATCTATTGTTAACACAAAACAGATCATTTATACTGTTCCGATCGTTTTGCGACTTTGCATTCTTCAGTCATGAATATATGTCGACTTCCTCCTTTTTCACACTCTTCCAAATCTTCCCCATCCTTCAAGGTCTCATTCATTCTTTGACAAAGCCCCCAGTGGCCCTGTCAATACTGCGTTTTGGTAGGTATGTTTCCATTGTTCTTTAAATTCCTGTAATCCTTTTTCCCTCTGGACCGCTGGTTTTATCTAATCTTATGTTGTTCTTTGTTTATTCATTAGTTAATTAGTTCTGTTGAGCTACACCCAGTCAATTTGTCTCCCAAGAAGTTTGTCGTCCAGTGGAAGACACAGACATACTAAACATCCTTGCCGTGGAGGTTGATGAGGGCGTGGCAGATGGCAGGCTGTTGTCGCACAGTAGTTGAATGAAAGAATGAGCAATGAGTGAGAAATAGAATTATGTAGGTATCAAGTATAATGATAGCACAATGGTGGGGTTAATTACCTGCTGGGGTATGTCATGGCAGGTTTCAAAGAGGAGACATTTAACTTGAGTTTTTAAGGATGAGTTGAAGTTGATCAGGAAGATGGGCCTGTTAGGCAGCAGAAATGGTGGTATGAATTGACATGGTTTGTTCAAAATATTCTCATTACTAGTTTCATGGATGTATCCTTTGGCTTCTCCATGAGATAATGAAGTTCTTATAAATGGGAGGGTCATTTACACTCCTACCTGCAGACAGGTATACTGGCACTTATTACGTACCAAATCCTATTCCATGAGCTGTACATGTAGTAGCAAGCAGTGATGTAGGTTCTCGTGTCTCCATTTTAGAGATGAGGAGACTAAGGCACAGATAAGATAGGTAACATCCCCAAGTCTCCATGTCCCCATGACTAGTAGGAGATGGAGCTGATAAGTCTCTTTTTAGAGTCTTCATGTCCTCCCCTTTATTTCTTTACACTTTGTATTTTTAATTTTTTTAAGAGACAGTCTCGTTCTGTTGCCCAGACTGGAGTGCAGTGGTGCAGTCATAGCTCACTGCAGCCTCCAACTTGTGGGCTCAAGCAGTTCTCCCACTTCAGCCTCCTGAGTAGCTGGGATTACAGGCATGCACCACCACACTTGGCTAACTCTTAAATTTTTGTAGTGGTGGGGTTTCACTATATTGCCCAGGCTGGTCTCAAACTCCTGGGCTCAAGTGATCCTCCTGCCTCGGCCTCCCATAGTGCTGGGATTACAAGTGTGAGCTGCTATGCCTGGCCCATATCCTCATCTTGAAGTGGGACTGGGAATGCCCACCAAAGAGAGTTGTATGAGGTTTACATTAAACAGTAAATGCCTCTAAATCATCCAAAGTAGGGAGTAAAATATCAGCTTATATCATAAACTTGGTTAAAATAGCATTCTGCTGCTCTATTTTTCTTCATAATACTAACACTGCTTGGCATAGAGTTGTTTATTTGCTCTCTTCTTTGTCCATTTTATGTATGACTGTGTCCCCAGCACCTGATACAGGGTATAAAGCATTTGCCGAATGCGTGAACCTCAGTTCCCACTTCTCACCTTAGCATCCTGACTACAGATGCCCAGAACACACGTGGGGAATTTGACTGAAATGAAGCACTCCGTGCCTGCCCCACAAACCACCAAGGGACTGTGGGTTTATTTGTGTCTCAAGATGGTCAACACTGCTGTTTTCATTTTTTACTTGCTGTCAAATATAAAGAGGTATCATATGTTGCCCGCCTCTGATTTTCCTGATGTCTCAATTTAAATGGTTTCCAATTTGGGTATGAAATTATCCATCAGTCACAAAGAGAACGGGTGCCTTCAGCAGTGGCTGTGTTGGAATAAGCCAGGGCTTAATTGGAGAAGCTATTGGTGGAGGAGCAAGGGCTGGCTGGCAGAGGCTTGTCCCTGCTCCTCTGGGTCCGCTCTGGAATATCACTTCTTCCCCTGGATGGTGGGCTGTGTCTAGCCCATTCCTCAAGATCCAGTTTGGATGACACTTCATCTGTTTATTCATTGGATGCTCATAGTGTCTTCCGTATGCCAGGGACTGACCTAGGCATCAGCGATGTAGAGAGCAGGCCTTGGTCACTGTCCCCTGGACTCACAGTCTGCAGCCTGGTGGAGGAGACACCATGTGAGCTGAGCTACGATGACTGAATCCAGTCCCTCACCAGATGCTGTAACCTACAAATGTCTGTCGCTCAGAATCTCTTTATTTTGGTCAGTCACTTCCACAGAGGATTGTCCGAAGAGATGCATCTGTCAAGCTCTCGGGTCTGTCTGTAGAGTGCGAGGCGTGTAGCCCTGGTGATAGTAGAGTGATGTTAGATGGCTCAGGGTCAAGTGCTGAATAATATGGGCTGCTAGGGAAGGTGTTCCCCTTTTCTTTTCCTTTCGGCCATGCTGGTGTGGTCTCAGTTTGGTGCTAGTCCGGCTTTAACTCCTGGAGACCCTGACAAAGTGAGTTTAGGTCTCTGGGTCATGTTGCCGTTGGCCACTGGGAAGTTCCAAGCTCTCAGACGCGGCTGCAGTAGATGCCGCTCAGAACGTCCAGATGCCTTGATGCCAAGGCTCAACCCCCGATCGGCTGCAAGAGAATCTCTTTGATGGGACCTGGGCACCCCTCATTGTTTTGCATGATTCCGATGCTCCTGGGGTTGAGAACCACTAACACTTAGGATTTAATCACAGTTGGCTTTCATCAGATCCAGTTGCCTTCTAGTGATACTGGCTTTCTATTTGCTAGAGTGATATATACTTGCCTTTTAAAGTAAATGTTAAAAGTGAAAAAAGATGAATGGTGTAATCCAGCCGCTCAGGAGGATCACTTGAGCCCAGGAGCTCAAGACCATCGTGGACAACATAGTGAGACCCTGTCTTAAAAAAAAAAAAATGAGGGGATTGAAAAGGCAACATTATTCAGCAACAGTGCAAGTCGGGGGTGTGTGTGGCAAGAATCCTGGTGGTGCTTTGTGATGCACCGGGGTTTGGGGAACACTCCTCTAGATTTTATCTATGGATTGCAGTTTTAGCCCCCATTATTTTGACCCCCATAGACTCATTGGGAATGATTTGGCATTATGCCAATGATTCATTAAGTGCGAGCACCAGAAATAGCTAAAGGAAACTCACTATTTAGCGATTGTGTCTTTCTCCGCATAACAAATTGTCCCAACACTGAGAGGAAAAACGACACTTGACAGTGACAACATTTACCATCTCACAGTTTCTGTGGGCTTGGAGTCCCAGTGCCACTCAGCTGGTTCTCTCTCCAGGGTATCTCTCAGGCTGTACACCGCAGCCTCAGCCGGCGACTGCAGACACCTCAGGGCTCCCCTAGGGAAGGATCCGCGTCCGAGCTAACCCGTGTGGTTGTTGGCGGGATTCGGTTTCTTAAGGGCTCTTGGACTGAGGGCCTCAGTTCCTCTCAGGCTGTTGGCTGGAGGCCACCCCAGGTTTCTTGCCTACCCAGATCTCTTCACTGTGGCCAAAGAAAGCAAAAGAGAGAGAGAGCCCAAGTAAATGGGAGTCGGGGTGTTTTGTAGTCTAAGCTTCAGAAGTAACATTCTGGCCGGGAGCGGTGGCTCACACCCATAATTCTAGCATTTTGGGAGGCTGAGGTGGGGGGCATTTGAGCTCAGGAGTTGGAGACCAGCCTGGCCAACATGGTGAAACCCCTTCTTTACTAAAAACACAAAAATTAGCCAGGCGGTAGTAACACATACCTGTGATCCCAGCTACTTGGGAGACTGAGGCAGGAGAATCGCTTGAGCCTGGGAGGCAGAGGTTGCAGTGAGCTGAGATCGCGCCACTCTACTCCAGTTTGGACGACAGAGTGAGACCCTGTCTCAAAAAAAACAAAACAACAACAAAAAAAGTGGCATTCCATGACTTCTACAATATTCTACTATAATCTGTTCATTAGGGCAGAGGCAAGTCACTGGGGCCAAGCCACACTCAGGGGATTGCCCAGGAGGTGAAGACCAGGAAATAGAGCCACTGGGGTCTGTTTTAGAAGGCTGCACACCACAGGAATATCACTGAAGACAACCCCCACACCACATCCCTGGCATCTTTACTGGCCCCCCGGAGCGAGTTCTCACAGGCTAAATGCCAGGTGAAGCCGAGCAATCACTAGTTATTTTATGGACAAAGTGAGCCTTATAACCGTTTTTGCACTCCACTTTGGTCACAAATCATCTCAGCCAAAATTACTGTTTCCCTACAACTGATTATATAGGAATGATTGATTGGTTGTATTGAAAATCTATGGTAGGGGCCAGGCATGGTGGCTCATACCTGTAATCTCGGCACTTTGGGAGGCCAAGGCAGGTGGATCATTTGAGGTCAGGAGTTCGAGACCAGCCTGGCCAACAAGGTGAAACCCATCTCTACTAAAAATACAAAAATTAGCTGGGCGTGGTGGCCAGCACCTATAATCCCAGCTACTCCGGAGGCTGAGGCAGGAAGAACTGCTTGAACTTGGGAGGTGGAGGTTGCAGTGAGCTGAGGTCACAGCCCTGCAGTCCAGCCTGGGCAACAAAGCAAGATTCTGTGTCAAAAAAAAAAAAAGAAAAAAAGAGAGAGAGAAGAAAGGAAGGAAGGAAGAAAGGAAGGAAGAAAGGAAGGAAGGAAGGAAGGAAGGAAGGAAGGAAGGAAGGAAGGGAGGGAGGGAGGGAAGGAAGGAAGGGAGGAAGGAAGGAAGGAAGGAAGGAAGGGAGGAAGGAAGGAAGAGAGGGAGGGAGGGAAGGAAGGAAGGAAGGGAGGAAGGAAGAAAGGAAGGGAGGAAGGAAGGAAGGAAGGGAGGAAGGAAATTAATTCTGTGGCAGGAGTTTCAGGAGACTGACTCACTCTGGCCTTTTCTTCAACAATGTACTTTATTTCCCTTCTCTTTACTCTGTCTGTTTGCCCCATTCTATCCTACATTGTATATTTTCTTACATGTCTGTAATTTCATGTCTTGAGGGTTGGTTTGGGGAACTTGGTTTCTGTGAATTTTACTCCGTCTGGGCTGTTGGTTTCTGAGGTCCAGAGGTTTTTCTGGATCTGGAGTTTTCTAACCAGGAGAATGTGGGCAAGGCTTCCATTGAAAGCCCCAAGTCAGCCGGAGTGAACATCGGGATCAAGGACCTGGGGACCAATGGCCAGACTTTCTGTGTTCTCCAGGCCTATACAAGCCTTTCTGCTGCAGTAACTATGTGGTTTCAGGCAAGGAGCTTTATGTCTCTGAGCCTCAGTTTTCACATCTGTTAACCAGGGTGTAGTATATTAGTCAATGTAGGTTGAGTTACACTGCAGTAACAATCCCATAATGTCATGAACAGAAAACACATAGATTTCTGTCTGTTTCACGTCACTTATCCTTCGTGAAGTTGGCTGGGCCACTCCTCTGTGTTGTCACCATCCTCACCCACAGACCCAGGTTGTGGCAGAGGGGCAGGTGACATTGGCCAAGCACACTCTGACTCTGAAAGCTTCCACCCAGAAATTACATGTAACATTTCTCTTATTTCAGTGGTAAAGCAAGTTCCACAGACACATCTAACTGCAGGTGGGTGGGGAGGGGCAGTCTTCCAGGCTCCTGGAAAGACAGAGCATAGTTACTTGTGAGTGGTCCTGATCACTCGACGGGCGGGTTATGAGGCTTCAGGCAGGTCATAGATGCAGAGCTGTGCGCACCCGGTACCTAGTAAGCACTCAGCAGATAGTAGTGCTGATGGTGGTTACAGTGGTGATGGGAATGGTGCTGATTAGAGAACTAAAGCTTATCTCGGGCCTGCAGTTTACAAAACCTTGGTCTTACTCAGCCACTCATTTAGCCCATGTGTGTTGAGTTTTTCAGTGTCCCGAGTTGTAGGTACTGTGCTTTGAACTCGGGATCAAAGAGAAGACTGCCATGGTCTGTGGTCTTGAACAGCCCACAATCTCTCCTTGGCAACAGGGATTGAGGGTTTTCATTTGGGTTTTCCTTTTCAGGCCTTGGCGTGGTTAGGAAATCTTACAAATGAAAGAAATGCTGGAGCTGGATGAGACCTTTGGGATCATGGTTTTTGTATTAGTTAGGATGATTTCAGTGGAAGAAACAGAGAGCCCAGTACAAACTGGCCTCTGCAAAGCAAGGAATTCGTTATGTTAGATACTAAAAAAGTCCAGAGGTAGGTGAGTGCCTCAGTGCATTTTGTGTTGCTACAAAGGAATGCCTGGTGCTGGGTAATTTATGAGGAAATGGTTTATTTGGCTCACGATTCTGATGACTGCAAAGTTCAAGATTGGGTATCTGCATCTGGTGAGGGTGTTTCCACTCGTGGCAGAAGGCAGAGGGGAGTTGCTATGTGCAGAGATCACATCAGTGAGAATGGAAGCAGGAGAGTGGGGAGGTGTCAGGCTCTTTTAGACAACCAGCTCTTGCAGAAACTAATAGAGGCCGGGCGCGGTGGCTCACGCCTGTAATCCCAGCACTTGGGGAGGCCAAGGTGGGCGGACCACTTGAGGTCAGGAGTTCGAGACCAGCCTGGCCTACATGGTGAACCTTGTCTCTACTCAAAAGACAAAAATTAGCCAGGTGCGGTGGTGTGTGCCTGTAGTCTCAGCTACTCGTGAGGCTAAGGCAGGAGAATCACTTGAAACTGAGAGGTGGAGGTTGCAGTGAGCCGAGAGGGCTTGGTCCCCAGCACCCAAACACCGCTCATGAGGCCCCGCTTCCAACATTGGGGAATGAATTTCAACACGAGGTTTGGAGGGGACAGGCATGCCAACCATAGTAGCAAGTGTCAGCTTCACGGTGACCCAGAGGCCTGAGATATCATGGAAACCTGGTCCATTTCTGCCTGATTCTGTTCTCACTGCTCCATTTCACTCCCCCAGCCCAGTCCCCTCAAGGAAACAGCAGTAGCTGCAGTGTTCTTAGACTGTTTAGACTCAAGAGAAAGAGCAAGTCTCTGCCCAGGGTTGCCAGCAGAAACCCCCAGATTCACTCTGAACCATATGAGAGTAATTGACCCATCCTGAACCAGTCACTGCGGCCAGAAGGACAAGATATGCTGATTGGCCGAAATCAGTTAGTGCTCACCTTTGGATCACATCTCTTGGAAGGATGGTTTCCCAACAGGAGAGTGGAGGTGGGGCAGCAGAGAGCCATAGTCTCCCCACTTTTCCTGCCCCTTCTTTTCTTCCTTTTCTTAAAAAATAGATAATGAACTTATTTATTTTTGAGACAAGGTCTTTGTTTCTCAAGCAGAGGTGCAGTGGTGAGTCACTACAGCCTCACCCTCCTGGGGTAAAATTATCCTCCCACCTCAGACTCCCAAATAGCTGTGACCATGCCTGGCTAATTAAAAAAAATTTTTTTGTAGAGATAGGGGCTCCCTTTGTTGCCCAGGTTGATCTTTAACTCCTGGGCTCAAGCGATCTACCCGCCTCGGCCTCCTAAAGTGTTGGGATTACAGGCATGAGCCACTGCGCCCAGCTGGGGGGCACCATCCTGCCCAGGCTGATCTTTAACTCCTGGGCTCAAGCGATCTACCCGCCTCGGCCTCCTAAAGTGTTGGGATTACAGGCATGAGCCACTACTCTCAGCCGTTTTCCTTTCTTTAGGGAAGAAATTGAAGCTCAGAGCAGGGAAAGACTTGGCTGCTGCCACTCAGCTTATTAGAAGTAGGGCAGGCTGTGGGTCCAGGACAGTGCCCTGTTGCTGCATTGACTCTGTTCCAAAAACATCTTCTCAAAGAGTCATCAGTTTCAAAAGGGTATTGGGGAAGCAGTGATAAAGTGAGGTGATTATAAAAGGGATGTTAATTGCACTATGCCTGGCATTTTCAATTAGTAGAACTTTGTCATTTATTGCTTATTGACAGAAGAGATGAGAAATGAGGCTCATTTCTCTCTGGCAGGGCTGCTGCCTGGGTTTGATCTCTGTGAGGAACAGGTCAGGGCTCTAATTGAGGGTTTTGGTGATTGGCTTCCTAAGTCATCGATCCCGGTGAGTGGGGCCTGCCCAGCAGTGATGAGACTGTTGTTTAGCTGATGATGGGAGGCACTGGTGTGTGTATCTGGGGGCATGTGTTAACTTTTACATATGAATATTTCTGGAAGGTACTTTTTTGGAATTACTGCTAGCTTCAATATTGAATGTCACAGAGCAAATTGTCCAGGAGGCACATTCTGCTATATGACCTCTTGGTGTTTGAAGACAGAACTCCTAAGAATTCTCTCTTACTTTCTGCTACCAATACCCTAATCTCTTAACCTTGCAGAATGGAATTATCTGGAAGCTGCACCAGCACACGAGACCACAGGAGGAGTCCTTAGCTGGCCTAAGGGCTGATCAGAATGACCTTGGTCTTGGTTCCAGGGGTTCAGAAATATAAGTGGATCAGGAGGGTACTGGCTTAGAGAATCTGAGGTTGAGGAAGGCCACTTACGTGTCCAAACTGTTCTCATCTACCCCCCACCACCCAGCCACCCACCTATCATCCATCCATTCATTCCCCCCAACCCACCCACCCATCCCTTCACCTGTCATCCCTCCACCTATCCACCCACCCATCATCTACCCACCATCCACCCACCCGCCTACCATTCATCCACCCATCCACCCACCCCTCATCCGTCCACCTATCCACCTACCAC
>NW_012102621.1:2782558-2832354 GCF_000951045.1 Mandrillus leucophaeus | reverse complement strand
CACCCATCATCCATCCACCTATCCACCCAGCCACCCACCCCACCCATCATCCATCCATCTATCCACCCAGCCACCAACTCACCCATCATCCACCCACCGGTCATCCATCCATCGACCCATCCATCATCCATCCACTCACCCATTATCCATCCACTCACCCACCCACCCATCATGCATCTTCCCATTCACCCCTGTGCCTATCATCCATCTACCCACCCCACCCAGCCATCCGGCATTTCTAAGAGCTTGTAGAGTAGTGGATATGGCTGTGCAAATGAATTTAGAAAATGATTTGTACGTAAAGTCATCACGTTCATCATGAGGAATATGTCTTCAAGCAGCTTCCAAAACCCAGCCATCTGAAATGACCGCCCGTGCCAATGAATAACACTCGGGTTCCACATCAAGGGAGACAGCAGCCCTCCCTGACCCCTGCCTCTCATTCACTCAGGAGGTATTTGCTGTGCACCGTGAGGCCCTGAGATAGACGACACCAAACTCAGAATGCGGGGAAGTAATATTTTCCTGCTTTCTAACTGAGAAAAGTGAAGGTCAGAGAGGTCAGGTGCTTTCCTAAGATAGCAGAGTCATGGTGTGAGCCTCGCTCCGTCTGACCCTACAGCCATGGTCTTGCGAGTTGAGTTACAACCTAGTGTGTGGACTCTGGAGCACATGCTGCCTGCTTCCAGTCCTCACTGTGCCACTTAGAACTCTGTGCCCTTGAGCAAGTTAAGTCAACTCTCTGAGTCTATTTACCCATCAGTAAAATGAGGATGATCATGATATCTACTCCTTGGGAAGATGATGTTTAAAAAAATGCTTAACGTGGGGCCTGGTGCTGGGCATGCAGTTACCCGACATTAGCTGCCAGTGTTAGTTTCTTAGGGCTGCTGTAACCAATTACCATAAACGTGCTGGCTTAAAACAACATACGTTTATTTGCTTGCAGTTCTGGAGGCCAGAATCTGCAATCATGGTGCCAGCAGTGGCAGGGCTGTGTTCACCCTGGAGGCTCCAGGGGAAGATCTTTCCCTGTCTCGTCTAGCCTCGGGTGGCTCCAGGCATCCCTTGGTTTATGGCCATGTCACACCGATCTCCGCCTCTGTCTTCACCTGGCTTCTCCCTGGTGCCTCTCTGTATCTCTCTTATAAGGACACCTGCCGTGGGATTTAGGGCCCACCTGGATAATCCAGAATGTTCTCATCTCAAGAGTCTGAATTACATCTGCAAAGACCCTTTTTTCCACATTGACAAGTCACATTTATAGGTTCTGAGGCTTAGGATGTGGACGTATCTTTTTGGAGGACGCCATTCAACTTACCACAGCTGCTATTATTTAAAAAATGTGTTTAGAAGATACAAGTAATACATGAATATATTCTCAGTATAAACCTTTAGACATTAAGTTAAGCATCTCTTTGGCCACCACTGTCACCTCCATTTGCATCCCCCGAGGTCACCATCGTGATGAGCTTGGAGCTTATCCTTCCAGACCTTTCTATTGGGGTAGAAAGATACATGACATCTTTACATACGTGGATTATTGTCCTGTTGCCAAGCACTGGGATAGGTCTTGGGTATTCTGAGATAAGACACAGCATTATAAGAACATCATTTGAAAAAGCATCTTAAACACTTCGTTACATACATGACAGTTCGGGTTAATAGCATAGCTGATGAGTAACTTTCTTTTTTTTTTTTTTATACAAAGTCTCGCTCTGTCCCCCAGGCTGGAGTGCAGTGGTGCGATCTTGGCTCACTGCAACCTCCCCCTCGCGGTTCAAGCTGTTCTCCTGCCTCAGCCTCCCGAGTAGCTGGGATTACAGGTGCCCACCACCATGCCCGGCTAATTTTTGTATTTTTAGTAGAGACAGGGTTTCACCATGTTGGCCAGGCTGGTCTCAAATTCCTGGCCTCAGGTGATCTACCTGTGTCAGCCTCCCAAAGTGCTAGGATTACAGGTGTGAACCACCACGCCCTGGCCTAATGAGTAACTTTCTTACTAACATTTAAAAAAAAAAGATATGCCAACTTTTTTTTCCTTTTTTTTTTTTTTTTTTTGGTATCAAATACCATATCTTATTCATTGTTTCTATTTTTTGTACGCATTAGCCGTACCATCCTCCCCCCCTCCTCCCTCCACTGCCCTTCCTAGCCTCTGGTAACTATCATTCTACTTTCTGTCTACGTGAGTTCAAATGTTTTCATTTTTAGCTCCCACAAATAAGTGAGAACATGAGATGTTTGTCTTTCGGTGCCTGTCATATTTCACTTAACATAATGGCCTCCAGTTCCATCCACGTTGTTGCTAAATGACAGGCTCATTTTTTGTTAATGGCTGAATAGTACTCCATTTTGTATATGTACCACATTTTCTGTACCCATTCATCTGTTGATGGACATTTAGGTTGCTTCCAAATCTTGGTTGTTGCGAATAGTGCTGCAGTAAACACGGGAGTGTGGATCTCTCTTCAATATACTGATTTTCTTTCTTTTGGGTATATACCCAGCAGTGGGATTGCTGGATGATATGGTAGCTCTATTTTTAGTTTTCTGAGAAACCTCCAAACTTTCCTCCATAGTGGTTGTACGAATTTACCTTCCCATCAACAGTGTACAAGGGTTCCCTTTTTTCTACATCCTCGCCAGCATTTATTATTGCCTGTCTTTTGGATTCAAACCATTTGAACTGGGGTGACACGATATCTCATTGTAGTTTTGATTTGCATTTCTATAATCAGTGATTGGAGCACCTTTTCATATACCTGTTTGCCATTTGTATGTCTTCTTTTGAGAAATGTCTATTCAGATCTTTTGCCTAGTTTTTAATTGGATTATTAGATTTTTTTCCTGTTGAGTTGCTTGAGTTCCTTGTACGGTCTGTTTATTAATTCCTTGCCAGATGTGTAGTTTGCAGATATTTTCTCCCATTCTGTGGGTTGTTTCTTCACTTTGCTCATTGTTTTCTTTGCTGTGCAGAAGCTTTTGAACTTGATGTGATTCCATTTGTCCATTTTTGCTTTGGTTGCCTGTTGGGGTTTATGTAACTTTCTTAGAAAGTCTCCGTGACCCACAGACTTCTGGGGTAGTAGGAATTAAACCCATGATCTCCATGCAATGTAGGCAGTGGTGTAATGGACACATATAAAAAGTGCTGTGGAGGCCAGGCACAGTGGCTCATGCCCATAATTCCAGCACTTTGGGAGGCCAAGGCAGGTGGATCACCTGAGGTCAGGAGTTGAAGACCAGCCTGCCCAACGTGATGAAACCCCAACTCTACTAAAAATACAAAAGTAGCTGGGCATGGCGGCACACGCCTATAGTACCAGCTACTTGGGAGGCTGAGGCAGGAGAATTGCTTGAACCTGGGAGGCAGAGGTTGCAGTGAGCCTGAGATCACGCCACTGAACTCCAGCCTGGGCAACAAGAGCGAAACTCCGTCTCAAAAAAGAAGAAAAAAAAGTTCTGTGGGGACACAGGGGAGAAGGGATTATCAGTTCTAAAGTCTTTGCTTATTGGGGGACACCTAAGCTTTGTAGGCTTTGAAAGAATAAACCTTGGCAGACCCACATCTGGGGACTTGTGGAAGGAAAGAACCCGGAAGGGATGTTGCCTGCAGCAGGAAGTGAATCCCGAGTCAAGTTGTTCCTAGAGGACCTTGATTATCATCCTTAAAGAGTTGGAGTTTCTCTCATGGGGCGGTGGGATTCACATTGTGTCCCGCAGGGCTGTAGGGCTCAAGGCAGGGGAGAAATGAAGGAAGGAGGAGGCCAGCACTCCAGGCCCTCACCCGGCCTGTGTCCCCACAGTCTCTGCTTTCTGCCAGGTGACATTTGCAGGAGCCAATGAGTGGTTTGAGGGGGCTGTAGTTACCTCCCACCCTGTGTCCATCAGCTGTACCCAAAACTTCCCAAATAAACATGCAAACGAAGGAAAAGCCTGTGTGCTCTAGGCCACTTAGCTGTATCGACAAGTCACAGTAATAGGCATAGAGTGACAGAAAGACCTGACAAGATGCCACTTGGCTTCCTTTTTCAAGTAACTCTGTAGGATTTTCCCACATAACGGATACAGAAGGAATTTATTGTTGGGAAATGGGGCAGCAAGATGGACAGCGTTCTCCAGGACCCATGGGATGCGCGGCCTCCTGGGCTCCGGCCTCACCAGCTCCAGAACAAAGGTGGGGATGAGGACTGAGGGACACATCACGTCTCCTGACAGCAGAAGATGATGTCTGCGAACCCAGCTTAATGTGCATGGCCTTGTCCCCAGGCAGGGGCAGCCTCAGCTGGCCAGGTGTCCCCGTCACTGCAGAGTTCTGTTCTTGGACTGGCTGCACAGGGAGACTCCAGGGCACCAAAACATCTTCCTGCCTCACCCTCAGGCTCTCTGAGCCAGTACCTCCTGATCCAGGTCTATTTCTGAACTCCGAGATCTAAGACCAAGGTCATTCTCATCAGCCCTTAAGCCAGCTAAGGACTCTTCCTGGCTCCTTGTGTGCTGGTGCAGCTTCCAGATAATGATAGCCAAGGTCACACTTGCTGAGCGCTCTGGTGATTCAGGCACTCTTCTTAGTACTTTATGCAAATTATCTCATTGAGTCCTTACAGCAAACCTCTGAGGGAGGTGGAATTACCATATTCATTCCACGGAGGAGGAAGCCGAAGGGCGAAGAGGTGGAGCCACTCGCCCTGCTCACAGCTAGGAGGAGGCAGTTCGCAATGTGAGCTGGGTGGCTGCTTCTGCCTGCACGCCCTTCACTGCTCTGCCCACCTGCTGTCCGTCCACCGACCACCAGATCAGTGTCCCAGAGAGCAAGTGCGACACTCTTGCCAATAGCACAGGGTTCTTGGTAAGATGCCATTCAAGAGAAGGAATCTGCTTTAAAAAATAAATAAATAAATAAACCTTGAGACTGCAGGGAATGGAAAACCCATAGATGCTTTTTCAACGTGAGATGAATCTTTCCCAAACAGGTGGCAGTGACTATGCCTGCTCCGTGTTAATAAGAAAAGGGTTGAAGGGTGAAAAATTAAACAAAAAAGCCTTCTTTTCCAGAAGACAGGAAAGAGCAAATAAGAGAGAACCACACCTAAGTCGGGTGTGGTGGCTCACGCCTGTAATTCCAGCACTTTGGCAGGCCGAGGTGAGCGGATCACTTGAAGCCAGGAGTTCGAGACCAGCCTGGCCAACATGGTGAACCCCTGTCTGTACTAAAAATACAAAAATTAGCTGGGCGTGGTGGCATACGCCTGTCATCCCAACTACTCTGGAGGCCAAGGCAGGAGAATCACTTGAACCTGGGAGGCAGAGGCTGCTGTGAGTCGAGATTGTGCCACTGCACTCCAGCCTGGGCGACAGAGCGAGACTCAGGCTCATTAAAAAAAGAGAGCCACACCTAGATTCCCATTACTGATCCATTGAAACCGAGTTAGCGATTCCATTCCTGCTGCCTTGTCACTGACTGGGAGGGAAGCTGGCTGCAGCAGTTCTCTTTGTTCCTCATTACACAACCGTATGGCCTAGGAGAGGCCGAGAGAGAAGGCTGCAGCTTGCTCTGGTGCCCCATTCTTCCCAGGGCTGCAGCACCGGTCTACTTGGAATAGCACTCGAGCCTTGGGAGAGCGATGAGGAGAAATGCTGGCGTCTCAGAAGTGGAGGACAGGTTCCCATCCAAGCTGAGCTGAGGGGACGATGGCTCAGGTCAAAGCTGGCTACACTGCCCTTGCCATTTGTTATCTTTTTAGTGCAGGGATGTGAAAGGGAGGGGCTGGGGAGGGAGGGTGAGAAAGGCTGTTTTATTGAGTGTTTATTATTGTGGACCCGGCAGGATGCCAGGTGTTTTACAAATAGGACGTTGCAGGTGGGTGAGTACTGGCCCTCTTTTACAGATGAGGAAACTGAGGCTCAAGATTTTCTGTTAATAAGTGTTGAGGCCCGAGTCTACTTGACCTTAAGCCATCTGACGTTAAGACCCTGTGTCTTCTCCGGAAGACCTTGGTAGCCAAAACGAATCAGTGAAGAGCTTGATGAGAACATTCTTCCCCTGTCTCCATGCCTCCATGCCTAAAGCAGCCTCCGGAATGTGGCATTCTCTCTTGTGACTGGTGGAAATTAAACTCTAAAGAAGAACCCTGGAGGAAACATTCCAGAGTTGTTTTGCTTTTATCTGCAAATTAGCAGCCAACACAGAGCCTTTTCATCCACAGATATCATCATTGTGCTTATAATGTTAAAAATACAGTCCACGTGTGTGGTTAACAGCAAATGACCCAGTCATACACATGCTGGGATTGCCAGAGCATCTTCACTTTCCTTTCGAGGCACCACCTTTTGCAGGTGCTGAGCTTTAGGGCTTCCTTCTTTCAGAGGAGGTGAGCCTGGATTCTTTTTCTGCACCCATGTTTCTTCTAGGGGAGACAGCAGGTGTTATAGAAGGAGCACAAATTGGGATTGAGCCACAGTTGGCTTTGAATTATTGCTGTGTCTGTGGGCACATCACTTAGCCTCTCTGAGCCTCTGTAGAGTATGGGAAACAGGTTACTCAAAGAATGACATGAGTGGGTGCAAATAAATGTCTGACTCCTTAACGTCTTGACATTCCTTCTCTATCAAAGCCAGGGGCCTTGTTTGATTCTCAAGTCCCTGACATGTTATAAAGCTGTGGAGATCACAGATGTATTCCTCCCTACCTAGACAAATGAGATTTCCCTGAAATTACAAATGATTTTTCTACGTCTTTCCAGCTATCAGTTAGGAATTGGCAAACATTTTCCGTAAATGCCCAGATAGTAGATGACTCTGCGGGTCACGCTGTCTCTCTCACCATGACTCCACTTTGCTGATGTAGCCTGAAAGTGGTCATAGATGATGCATAACCGGCTGTTGAGTGTGACTGTGTTCCCATAAAACTCCGTTCACAAAAAGAGGCTGGATTTGGCCCAGGAGCCATAGTTTGCCAATCCCTGATGTAGAGTTTGGAGAGGTACTGGATTTAGGTGCCAGAAATGCAAAAGTGAATGAGTCCCTGCCCCGGAGGGTTCTCGGTGTAACACACTTGCATGTAGTGCTGGTAAGGGATATTCTTTTTGCAAGAGGACGTTTAAGGTAACAGGAAAGGCAGGTACCTTTGGTTGTTCTTACAGGCTGGCATCACTAGCCGATCAACCCAGGTGTATCTAAATCTGCTCCTGCCTGTAAGGATGAGCTCCTCAGACCTGCCGCTTAAACATCCTTGATATCTCTGAGTGCTGTTAAATGCTGCTCGGTGGTCCCAGGCCAATTTTTACATCACAGTTTTCCTTGGGATTGTAGTGTGTCTTCGGAAATCCTACATCCACTCCCCATGTTACTGTGACAGTAGCACGAGCCAGTTCAGATTCTCGGTTTTGCACAGTTGCCTTTCTTTGGCATCATCTGGTTGATCTGTGCCTCAGTTTCCCTGGCTGTTCAATAGGAGTTAAGGATGAACTAGTGCATGAGAACTGATATGATTTGGCTGTGTCCCCACCCACATCTCATCTTGAATTGTAGCCCCCATAGTTCCCACGTGTTGTGGGAGGGACCTGGTGGGAGATAATGGAATCACAGGAGCTATTTCTCCCGTACTGTTCTCGTAGTAGTGATTAAGTCTCATGAGATCTGAGGGTTTTATAAGGAGTTTCCCCTTTCTCTTGGCTCTTGTTCTTCTCCTGCCTGCCACCATGTAAGATGTGACTTGCTCTTTCTTTCTGCCATGATTGTGCGGCCTCCCCAGCCATGTGGAACTGTGAGTCCATTAAACTCTTTCTTTTATAATTACCTTTATCAGCAGTGTGAGAACAGACTAATACAAGAACATTTGTTCCATGTTTGCTGAACTTAAAAAAAATCATGTTTGTGTAACCCTTTAAGAGCAACTCATCCTTCGCAACTCAGTAGGGGGCATGGGTCAATAGGGAGAGCACAGGAAGGGCTCTGGCCACTGAGCCTTGAAACATCTCCTAGAAACCCTGGGACCTGGGAGGAGAGGCTAAAAACACCACAGATGTGGGGCAAAGCAGGAGAAGCCTGCAGCCCAGGGCCCCAGCCACTGTAAGGCTGCTCATTTACTCTTCAGACCGTTCCCCTCATGTGAAGTGGGAGCAAGTTTGGGTTAGCTGAATACTCTCCACTCATTGCGGTAAGTCTGAGTGTTTCACCAACTGGTTGAAAACTCATAAGTTAAGAATAGTTCTATATTGGTAGCTTCAGCCTGGAGGGATGCTAGGCAGTTGTTGATTTGTGCTTTTCTTATAGGTGATTCTTAAAAGTCTGTTGATATAAAGGGGATGGCAGAGAGTTTGACACGTTACCCCTTGTGTGCAGTTCAGGGGTGTGTGTGTGTGTGTGTGTGTGTGTGTGTGTGTGTGTGTGTGTGTGTGTATGCACGTGCGCGCAGCCTCCTGGCGGTTCACCTCTTGTCTCCCATCTCTGCTCTGCAGCCAGGGTGACTGACTGAAGTGTGAGCTGGACCAGACTCTCTCTTGCTTAAATCCCTCAGAGGTTTCCCCCGTTGGAGCACAGACCAAAGCCATTCTCATCTCCCTCATGCTTCAGGCTCCTCCCAGACGCCTCCTCCATCCCTGTCCTCCGTGGACTTTTCACAGCCTTAACTGTCTAATGAATTGTGCTGACTGCTGTGTGGAGGCCGTCTCTCCTGGTGGATTGTATGCTTCGCGAGCCCCGGGGCTTCCTCTCCCCCGGCACCTGCAGAGAGTCACTACTGAGTGGAATGTAGCGCAAATCTGTGGAATAAACATATGCATAACTAGTGTGCATTTGTGGAATGGAGCATTCAGCCCCTCACTCCGGGCGAGGGCTGCTCAACACCCAAACCGCCGTGCCCTCAGTGGGGTTTCCACAGAGCCCAGAATGTTTCTCCGCCAAGTACTGGGCTGGGGCGGTTCTTGCAGGATCCTATTGGAGCTTCCCAACAACCCCACCCAGGGAAGCTTCTATTGTCCCTATTTTCCAGGAGGGAAGTAAGGCCCAGAGAAGAGGAGTGGTTTATTATCGGCCACACAACTGAGTCAGGGCTCAGGCCCGGCAGACTCAAGTCTTGTTCAGTCTTTAAAGTAAAACAACAACAACAACAACAAAACACTTATTTAGAATGAAGAAGTAAATCACAACAGATTATCTTTATTTGTTGTTTAGAGATGGGGTCTCACTCTGTCACCCTGGCTGGGGTGCAGTGGCGCAATCACGCCTCACTGCAGCCTCTCCCTCCCGGGATCGGGCAGTCCTTCCACTTCAGCCTCAAGAGTAGTTGGGACTACAGGAGCATGCCACCACGTCCAGCTGCTTTTTAAATATTCTGTAGAGATGAGGTCTCCCTGTGTTGGCCAGACTGGCCTTAGTCTTCTGGGCTCAAGCCATCCTCCTGCCTTGGCCTCCTGAGTTAATGGGATTATAAGCATGAGCCACCATGCCCAGCCTTACAAATTATCGTTGTTAAAGAGCTGATACATACCACAAATACCACAGAATCCAGACAAACATCATAGTTTAATTAATCAACCATCAGGCACATTTCTCTGATCCGTTTTCTCCTACATTTTTAAGCTGCATACTCTGATAGCCTGTTTAGAAGACAGTACTGTTACATCATTTTCTGTACAGAGAGTAGAAAGATAATTCAGTCGTTGTTCCAGCATGATGGAACAAAAACTTTCCAGCATTTTGCTTGAAATTTTAAAAGCAATTATATGAAAGAATTTTACAGTGAACACCTGTATACCTACCACTTAGAGTCTACCATTAACATTTTGCTGTACTTTATCATCGTTTTTTTAATCCATCTATCTGTGCATGCATCCATCCAGCCATTCATTCATTCATCTGTCCATTTTATCTTTTTTGGGATGCATTCCATGGTAAATTGCTGCTATCGGTACATGTTTCTTCCAAAATACTTCAGTATGCACGTAGAACTTTGCCATCACCGCAGAATGGCCCTTCATGCCATTTCCTGGTGTTCCCCACTCCACTCTCCCTGAGGCATTCACTGTTCTGATTTTCTTTCCACCACAGACATGATAGTTTCTTTCTTTTGATTTAAAATTGCGTGATTGTTATGTTGATTTTTTGAAAGGTTAACAAGTCATGTACGTGGTAAAAATTTATAAGGTCTAAAGTTTTACAGATAGGATTAAATCCTCCTCTCTCCTTTGACCCTTGCTTCTCAGTGCCTTGCCTCAAAGGCATCCATGGCTAGCAGGTTATTATGTGTCTTTATAGAAATGGTTCCTGCGTATAGACACGTGTGTCTCCCGACACACTACTTCTTCATGAGGATAGTGGTTCACCTGACACATTGTTTTGTGTCTAGCTTTTGTAATTTGACATTCTATCTTAGAGATCTTCTCCTCCTTAGAGGGGATGACTGCTGTTCTTTTCGTAACTGCACAGCCTGGCTGTGACTGTGCTGTATTTTATATCACCATTTCATTCCTTGTTTCCAGGCTTTTATTACCCTAAGTGATGTTGCAACAAATGTCTTTGTATCCTTATCTCTGTGCTTATGTTGTCCATCACTCTTTATTTCTTGGAAAGAAAGTAGATGTCCATTCTTAGTGAATTAGTAAGTTCAATTATTTCCCCATGCCCTTTGCCTCCAACCCCTTCCCTACTCCAGCCATTCATTCATCCATCTGTCCATTTTTACATCCGCCTGTCTATCCATCCAATGGGAACATTCACTAAGCAGTCAGATGTGCCTGCCTACCACCTTGGACTCTGAGAATATTGTCCTCGACACCCCCATTATCTTTTGGGAAAAACAAACATGTCAAAAACTAATTCACAGAAGTGTGATAGTCTTTGTTTGTGTGAGGTTTCAGGGCTGCCCAGAGGATAAAATAAAAACTCTTTAAAGATCTTATTTGCCAAGTTTTTACTCCTAGCAAAGAGTCCTTGACCTCGGCTGTTTTTAAAAACCACAGAGAACAGAGAACAAAAACAACAAAACAAAAACCACAGAGATATGATACCTCTAGTTGTATGTTTGTAAATCAAATGAAAAAACTAACAGAGAACCCTGAAAGTGCTCCAGAAGTGGGCTGGCTTTGTCCTGAAGGGCATGGATAGCCCAGGCTGACTTTATGATCTTATCATCAGACCTGAGCCTGTTGCTTGGCTTGACCAACCAAGCTGAGAGACAGAACTGTGCCATTTCCCATTATGTTCCTTATTAAAAGATGAGATGAGAAAGCAAGCTCATTGGTGGAATGGAAAAGTTGTCATTTTTTTGGCAGTAAAAAGGGAGAGCTAATTGCATAAGGGCAGGCTATTTGAAAACAGGAATGAGTGAGAAAGCGACTCTGGAAAACAAATTATGGCTGTCTCTTCATGATTGGAACAAAGATTTGCTGGCTCCATAGATTCTTCCTTGTTGCTTTTCTTTGGAGCAGTGAATCTGAGAACCTGGTAATTAGAAGGAAGAAAATAAGATTCTCTTTCTTTGATTCTTTCGTCTCCAAACTATCTTATCCTTCCCATGCATCAAGATTTTGAATTTGCCACAAAGCAGTCTAAAAATCTGTTGGCATTTCAGGGTGGAAACATAGTGTATCTTATGCTTCGTTTTTTCATTCATTCATTCATTCATTCATTCATTCATTCATTCAGTGTGTTAATTCAGTGCCTACATGTGCTGGGTTCTTGGCCAGGCTGCAGTGTGTCATGCTGAACAGGTGGGTGTGGTAAGCACATATAGAGCTCTCTGAGCTCACAAGGAAGGTTCCAGTCTGCAGATAACCAGCATGGAGTCATTACAGGCTGAGGAATGTGAAACGTAGAGGGTTGCATTGGAGACACTGCTTAGTTCTGGTGGTCTGGGAAGGTGCCTCCTAGGAATTCATATTTTGGCTGAGTCTCAGATGAGAAGAGCTAACCTTACAGAGAGGCTGAGGAAGAGGAGAAGGGAGCTGTAGCTTACAATAATACTTGCTTCACAGATTGTTTGAGGATTTACTGTGAGACCGTGAAGTCCTTGGCACGTAGTAATTGTTCAACACATGCTGGCCTCTCCCCTTGCCTTTGCTGATTTTCTTGAATAGGGCAATCAGAGGCTGGTTGTCATGAGGTAGACAAGGAAGAAATCAAGGTTTACGGAAGCCAAGTGACTTCTCAAACCATCAGAGGAAGCCCAGGATTAGAACTCAAAACGTCTGCATTTCCGTCTGTTCCTGAGAGCTTATGTACTTGGCTCAGAGTCTGGAGGCTGACCTGTGTACCCAGAGATGGAAAAGGACCTGGGACTTCCTAGGGGCAAAGCCTCCTAAGTCATCCTGCAGCAGCAACAGGAAAATAAAATCAGAAAACCCCCAAGCTTTAAGGAGGCTCAAGGTTTTAGACCCAGTTGTACATCGTATATGTCTACTTTGGAGCTATTGAGTCCTTTCAGACTTTCTTCACCCATCAGAGGTCCGTTTACCAGCTAAGGCTCTTGAGTATGAATAGGGTTACTTCATTTCCTAGGCATCCCAGAGGCAAGATGTGAAGAACGGAGACTTTGTAGTGGGAGGCAGTATAGCTTAGCAGTTAGAAGTGTAGGCTCTGGAGCCAGACCACCTGCATTTGAACTCCACCTATGCTACTTACTAGCCAAATGACCTTGGGCAAGTTACTTTTATGGAGTATATATCGCTGTATGTGAAACTACCCCAAAACTTAATGGCTTTAAAAAAAATGGCTATTTTTTAATCTCTCATGATTCTGTGGGCTGACTGAGCTCAGCTGGGTGGTTCTTCTGCATCATGTGGTATCGATCAGGGCTTGACTCAGCTGGACATCCAAGATAGCGCTCTCATTTATCTGGCAGTTGGTGCTGGCAGCCCACTGGGACCTCAGATGGGATTATTGATCAGAATACCTCGTATGGCTTCTCCACCTGGAGAAAGCCTGAGCACCTGAAGTCACTGAGGCTGAGTGAGAGGCTGCTGAGTAGACTGAGATTTGGTTTGGGCTCCTGACATCTTTACTTCCTCTGTGTTTATTCACAGTGATCTCTCTTGTCCTTGTCCATGAAATCGGGAGCACACCTCTGCCCACCCACTGTGGAAGAGCTTTGTGGAGTGGGCAGCCTTTGATGATACTGGTGGTGGTGGTGTCATTCTTACACACCCCTCAGGACTAGAAGTGAGGGCAGCTGCAACGATAAAAGGGTTCCCTGTTCATCTTCAGTGCCCCCTTACCCGGACCCTTATTGTGCTAATGGGAGGAGGCGTAATTTTTTTTCTATGGCTCTGGCAAATTGGCTGATTTTCTTTTTCTCTCCCTCTTCTGTCTTTCCTTTTTATTTAAATAAATATTTATTCAGCACATAATGGATACTTTTCATTCTTTTTGGCGGAACCTCTAGTGTCTTCCCAGGTTTGAGGACTTGCCAGTCAAAGTGGCAGGGTGGACCTGTGTCAGAGTTCCACATGGCACTGGGGTCAGAGTTTCATGACTAGGGAGAAAGCTGTTGTCCTGGCCTGTACCTGCTCCCCACCTCCCTCAACCCAGGAAATCCTGAGTCAGGGGAGATGATGGAAACTTCTTTGCTGATGCAGCCCAGAAGTGGATTCCCCGTTGGTCTCATCTACCATTTCACATCCTTGTGTGTACAGCACCAAGGGTGTTTGCTCCGGCGTGATTCAGGAATCCTGGCTGCTCTGTTGCTCTAGTAATAGGATCCGCCTTTCCTTGCACCTGAAGACTGCCACGTGAGTGCCCAGACCACAGGCATAGGGTGAGCTGCCTTCTCTGCAGGGTCAGGGAGAGGCGAATGGAGATAGCCATGTTGCTGATGGCTGCTTTGTGCCCCATATCGAGGGTAAACTAAAGAGAAGCCTGCATCCCAGGGATGTGTTCTCCAAGATTCCCCAGACTTCAGGAGGTCACAGGGGATGTTTGTGGCCAGTATCAGTAAAAAGTTGATTTTTCTTACAAAATAATCTCTTCTCCACACTCTTTATTGCCAGAATATAAAATAAAATCAGCTCTCTAAAGGGCTGCTGTCAAGTCTAGCTAATATCTGGCTGCAGTCTTGAAAAACAGTGAGAAAATACAAAATTTGATGTTGAATAAGCTCGGCCTTTAATTATTATCATGCATTTGCTACAGTGCCTGGCCTTGTTATCAAGTTATGTTCCACGGAGGTTAGAAAGTTCCCAAATTCTTTTTCCAAGCAGCCTCCCTGGTACTCATGTAGGCACACAAAATCTCCTGGTTTACTGATCCCAATAATGCCACGTAATTAGAAGAAAAGCCTCTAAGTCAGAAGGATTGAACAACTCCTGGGTACACATATCCACTATTCAAAATGTTCCCTGAAAATCACCACCCCTGAAGGGAAACTTTTACCTACACAAAAGATACCTTGTTCCAGAATTAGTCATTTTTGAAGAAGCCCTTTGTTTTCTATAATTGTAGATTAATGTCTGTCCATAAAAAATCTGCCTTGTGTTTAACCTTGGTCCTTTTGGTTGCCTTCTGCCTGTGCTCTGTGGGGTAGATACAGCAAGACGCTCTTGTGATTGAGTTTCCTGGGTGCAAACTCTGTTCACTTCCATTTGGAAATGAGGCTGCATTTAAAGGCGGTGGCGATTGTGTGTAGCAGTGGAGCTGGTGTCCTGATGGCCTGTGAGTCCCCCTCCAGCCTGCTCACTTGATCCCCATAGCATGTCCAGAAGAGCCTTTCCCAGCCTCAGTGCTGAGGGGGAAACCCAGAGAAGAGGAGTGAACTGCTGGCGTCCTGGCCATTTTTTTTCTTTTTTTTTTTTTCTGAGACGGAGTCTCACTCTGTCGCCCAGGCTGGAGTGCAGTGGCCGGATCTCAGCTCACTGCAAGCTCCGCCTCCCCAGTTTACGCCATTCTCCTGCCTCAGCCTCCCAAGTAGCTGGGACTACAGGCGCCTGCCACCTCGCCTGGCTAGTTTTTTGTATTTTTTTTTTTTTTAGTAGAGACGGGGTTTCACCGTGTTAGCCAGGATGGTCTCGATCTGACCTCGTGATCTGCCCGTCTCGGCCTCCCAAAGTGCTGGAATTACAGGCTTGAGCCACTGCGCCTGGTGTCCTGGCCATTTCTACTGGGCTCCACATGGATGTAAAAGGGGAGAATGGGTGTTGTCTAGAAGGTGACATGGCTTTAGAACCCTTCCTTTGCCCTTTTCCGTCCCTGATGCATAACTTTTTGGAAGGCACTGTCTCTGCCACCTTGCTTTCTGGATTTGAGTGACACGCATGGAGTGGGATGAGGTGGAAAGGGTATATGATTACTTAATAATGTGATATGCACTTAAATTAATACATATCTGCTTATGATTATGCAGTTAATATGTCTTCATTGTAGAAGGTACGGAAAAGCTCAAAATAGAAAATACAAATTCTCTTAATTTTTTTTTTTTTTTGAAACAGGGTCATGCTCTGTCACCTAGGTTAGGGTGCAGTGGTGTGATCATAGGTCACTGCAGCCTTGAACTGCGGGACTCAAGTGATGCTCCCACGTCAGCCTCTGGAGTAGGTGGGACTACAGGCTTGTGCCACCATGCCTGGCTAATTTTTTTTCCATTATTTTTAGGAGAGACACGGTCTTGCTGTGTTGCCCAGGCTCGTCTTGAACTCCTGGGCTCAAGCGATCTGCCCACCTCGGCCTCCCAAAATGTTGGAGTTACAGGCATGAGCCACTTCACCCAGCCTCCACTGTTGATTGAAGGAGAGCCTTCTAATGTGTCCTAACCTTCAGTTTCCTCATTTCTTCTTGAAGCCTTCAAGACTACTTCAATCTTACTTTCTTTTTTCACCTTTTAGCTGACTTTTCCTATTTGCTGAGGGTTTATAGCAGAAAAGCTTTGAAGTTGGACAGATCCATTTCCTAAATGTGTGACCTTGGGCAAGTTTTACAGCCTCCCTGAGCCTCGGTTTCCTCATCTGTAAAGTGGGGAGAATAATAGCTGTCCTCAAGTTCACTGTGAAGCTTGCTGGGGGTTGTGGGTAGTGTGGGAACCCCGAGAGGTGAAAGGTGTGAAGTTAGTGTCCTCTTTTTTCCCTTCACTACCCCTCACCCTTCTCTGTTCCACTTGGTTTCTCTTAGTCTTGATCCTCCTTCTTAAAATTCTAGCCAGTTTAATTTCTAGCAGATCAAAAAAAGAAGCTCACTCCATGGGTATGAGAAAAATATCAACATTTATTGAACGTCTACCACTACTGGGTATTTTGCTGTCTGCTTTACATAATAATTGCAATTCTTGTGACAACTGTGAGAATCAGTTTCCTATTTGAGGGGGAGCTGAGGGTGGGTGGCTTACTGGGGGTCACGTGTACCTGTGAATGCCTGCCTGCCCTCACCCCCACCTCCACAGTGTGTGGTAAGGACCCCTAAGCGGTACTGCTGGTAGGCTCCACCATGCCACACAGTTTAGTTTCTCTCCTCTAGTCATCATCTCATGTGGCCCTTCTAAGTCAGAAGGAGAAGCCGTATTCTGCTGCCTCAAATTGCTCATACATTACGAGGGGAAAGGATGGAGCCGTTGTGGATGTGACTTTGGCCTTTTGTGTTTACCTACTGGGTGTGTCTGTGTGATGTTCATCATGGTGACAATGGATGTTTTTTGCATTGCACCTTGATAACTTGCATCTCAGATCGTAATTAGGCCTTTACCGCTCCAAAATTACATGCTCTTAGATGCCTGTGATTATCTCAATAGAATTAACAGTCCCTTGTCCCTAAAGATAATTGAGATCTCTCATGGTGGCATATTTTTATTGCTGCAACATCCTCTCCAACCATCCCTCCACGCAGTCTCTTACCAATTTCCAGTGACTGCTTTTTCACTTCATTCTGAACAGGAAATATTCAGGGATCTCTGAGAGGCAGAATTCGTCTGTGATTATGCAAACCGTGGTAACCATTGTGCATTTTCTCTCCCCTCTCCCCCTTCTCCCGATGGTAGGTGCCTGGAGATTTGAGTCAAACCTCCGAAGACCAGAGTTTGTCGGATTTTGAAATGTAAGTCCGCAGCCTGTGCTTACAAGGGATCCTTTGGAAACTGGACTCTGTTGTTGGCTTCTGTCCCAGAAGACCACAGAGGGAAACAGAAATGACTGTTCAGACCCACACCAGGTTGCTGTGGTTCTTGTAGAGCTAGTAGCAGTCATTCTCCTACGGCCTCAGTCTGGCCCTCAGATGTGTTTTATCTCCCCCTTGGGTATTTAAAAACTTTTTTTTTTTTTTCCTTGGCCGACATTTAGAAGTTGGAAGCTATCACATAAAACTACAAATTTCCTTTATTTTCTTTAAAAATTAGACGTTTGTCCCTGTGAGGCCACAGTCTGCTGGAGCTGAGTAAAAGCTAGCCCCTTTGCACAGGGCATGTGCTGTCCAATTGACCACAGTCCCCGCTCTTTGCTATTGCCTGGAAGTGACCGACTTCACTCGTTGTATTATCTGTGTGGCCCTTGGGTTATTGGAAACAACAGTAGTCAGTGCCTTGGTTGGATTTTTGATTGGATTAGATTCGATTTGGTGCCTTTGCTGAGCACCGCTAGGGAGAGGTTAGTTGGTCTCAGACTATTTTTTTTTTGAGACGTAATCTCTCTCTGTCGCCCAGGCTGGAGTGCAGTGGCACGATCTCAGTTCATTGCACCCTCCGCCCACCAGGTTCAAGTGATTCTGCTGCCTCAGCCTTCCAAGTAGCTGGGATTATAGGCACACACCAGCACACCTGGCTAATTTTTGTATTTTTTTACTAGAGATGGAGTTTCACCCTGTTGACCAACCTTGTCTCAAACTCCTGACCTTAGGTGATCCACCCACCTCAGCGTCCCAAAGTGCTAGGATTACAGGCAGGAACCACTGCACCCAGCCCTGATTTTTGTTCAGGATTTCTTGGGCTTTGGACAAATAGATCCTTTAGGCTGGTAAAGGAAATGGGATAAGTTCTCTCCTCTCTCATTCAGCTCTGGTGAGTTTAAGGTTCAGCACCCCTTGGGAAGAAAAGCCCCTTCTCGAGCAGGCAGGGCTGGGCCTTGGAAAGAGCATTTCTTCAGAACCAGACTGGCCTGCATTGAAATCTCAGGCATCAGTCCAGCCATTTGACCTCACTGGGCATCACTTTCCTAATCTGTGAGGTGAAGGTCCTGATGTGAACCTTGCAGGGCTTGTGGTAGCAGTAAGAGTGAGATTATGAAAGGCATGAGGGCATCACAGGGCTACTTGTGTTGGGGCAACTACTGAGGTCGGGGGTGGAGGTGGCCGTTAGGCTGATAAGGTGGAGAGGCTGAGGTTGGGTGAGAGGTGACGAATGAAAATCAAAGGTGAATTTGCCTGCTGTGGGCTTGTGGCAGGGGGAGCACAGCGTGAAGAGGCTCCTGGAATGGCAGTCCTGTGGAGGACAGCGGTGGAAAGAAACTGGGAAGACAGGAGAGAGCCACAGAGAGGAGTCCCAGACACGAGGCTGGAAGCACTCATTATTAAAGCAAGAATTCACCCAGGTCCTGCTGCAGGCGGGTGTCCAGGCAGGTCCCCGATAGAGGGGATCAGTTAACCATGGTCCCTGCCCTCAAGTGGTCTCTGCCTGATCCAGGCCACATTGTCTCTCCCCAGAGATTTGGAACCTCCCCCAACCAGTTTACTGATCTACACTAAAGCCAGAGGGAGCAATGGCACCATTCCCCTCTCATCATGGAGACCGAAATGCTTCGTGGAGCTTGCAAGGAAGGCCCTCACTCATCTCTGGCTTCGTCCCCAGCCTTTGCCACTCCTCTCCCTGCATCAGCCACTCTGGCAGTTCCAGTCCTCTAACCCACTTGGTCTTCTCCCTTTAGGGTTATTATTTTACCCACTTAAACCGCTTGTACACAGCATCGCCTCTGGGCTGGACACTGTTCTAACCCACTCAGTCCCTACAACAACCTTCAGAGATGGGTATCACCTCACAGATGATGAAATTGAGCTGGGATTCAAACCCAGGCAGTGCTGGTGTAGACTCAGTGCTCTTCACAAATGTTCATTCTCCTGCCTGGAACACCTTTCTTATCCTTAACCTCCCTTCCCCAACTTGGCTAACTCTAAATATCCCTTAAAGCCTGGCCCAAACATTGCTTCTTCAAAGAAGCCTTCTCTGGTGTCCCAGACCAAAGCAGGCCCTGGAAGTCACCCTCCTTAGATCCAGTGTTCCTTGGTGGCACTTAAAATAATAGTAAATAATTTATCTGTAACAGCTGTTGGCATATCTACACCTGACAACAAAGCTTCAGAACATATGATGTAAAAAATCAACAGAAATGAAAGGAGAAACAAACAGCTCTACAATAAGAGTTGACCTCAGTACCCCACTTTTAGTAATGGATAGGATAACTAGATAGGAGATCAGTAAGGGGTAGAAGAATTGAACAACATGAGAAACCAATTAGATATAACAGGCTTATGTAGAACATTCCCCAAACAGTAGAATGCACATTCTTCTCAAGTGCACATAACTTTCCAGGAAAGACCATATGTTAGGCCACAAAACCAGTCTCAATAAATTTTTAAAAATTGAAATTATCCAAAGTATCTTCCTTGACCACAAAAGAGTAAATTTTTTTTTTTTTTTGAGATGGAATGTCACTCTGTCGCCCAGGCTGGAGTGCAGTTGTGTGATCTCGGCTCGCTGCAACCTCCGCCTCCAGGTTCAAGTGATTCTCCTGCCTCAGCCTTACAAGTAGCTGGGACTACAGGCACGTGCCACCATACCCAGCTAATTTTTGTATTTTTAGTAGAGATAGGGTTTCACCATCTTGACCAGGCTGGTCTTGAACTGCTGACCTCAGATGATCTGCCTGCCTCAGCCTCCCAAAGTGCTGTGATGACAGGTGTAAGCCCCTGTACCCAGCCCACAACAGAGTAACTTTTATGGAGATTTGTCAGTCTCCCATGTTAAAATTGAATGCTCCATGAAGAAAGGGCTATGTCTGCTTCTTTCATTGCTCTATCTCCAGTACCCAGAGTAACTTCTCAATAAATACTTGTTTAATGAGTGAGTGAAGGAACAAAAGGATGAACAAATGAACTAACACCTAGGAGGGAGATGGTCACGTTAACAATCAATTCTGATACAGTGTGGTCAATGCACTGAAAGAGAGAACCATCTAACCCAGACTGGGGTATCCTCGCTCTAACCCTGGGAGGTCGTCCAGTCCTCACCAATCCAGAAAAGTTAATAAAAACCAGAGTGCTAGTTATATTTCTGCCTTTGTAGCCTGACACAGAAATGAAAGGAGAATGTTCTAGGCACTAGTACAGTTTCAGGGACCTTTCCAGGAGGAAAGTGATTAGATACACAAACCAGTTTTGATGGCTCAGAATTGCAAGGTGCGAATTGCATTGAGCCCTGGGGAAGTGGTCAATGGGGTTTAATTTACCCCTCAAAGGAGGTCAGCTTCTCAGCTCAGAGATGAGGAGAAATGCTGTTTCAGCAGAGACCCATTACCTGAAGGGTTATTTTCATTGTGAAAATGAAATGGTCTTTACTCTAGAGGTTGTGAGAACATTGAGTCGCGGAATCTTCCATCACCGGTGTCTCAAATTGTGTTCCAAACCCAGAAGGCTGGCGAGTTTTTATGAGCTGCTCTTTAGAGAGAAGGAGAGCTCAGGAGAAAGCATTTAGCCCTGGAACAGCTCTAATTAGAGGCGAAGGCTGGGACCTTACAGCCCTTCCAGAATGGTGCAGTGCCGTTTTGATAATTACTACAATTGATCTTGAAGTTTCAGGGACAGTCAGCTTATTAACTCTGTGTAATTTGGATCCAGCCAGGTACAAATGTGATAGTGACTTACAAGTTAAGTTTAAAGTCATCACATAAGACAAAACAATCACAAAACCAAAGTGTCTCTTAAACATGCCTCAAATAGCCCATGTGAGGTGAGAAATAAATGATTTTACTCTAAGTAAAAGCATGGAACCGTTCATGGCAGGTACTCAGTAAATTATTTTGCATTTGACTTTAAACCTCGGTGTACTGGACCTATATACACAGTGTTTTTGGAAAAGTTGAAAGAGAGGTATTTGTACCCATCAGCCTGGTTTTCTAACTTGTCATTTTCTCTCGTTCCTCCCTCCTTCCATCCTAAACAGCTGTCACCCTTGTTGCCATGAGTGTTGGTCTCCTGAGCTCATTTGTGGAGTCTGATCTTAAAATGGGCTCAGGGTCTAAAGTCAGCTCAGTAAGGAGGCAGCGTGACTGCTGGGTACTCCAGAAACGCTGAGCATTGCTGTGTGTGACCTCCTGTGATCGCGTCCTTGGGGCTTCCAGTTATTATCCTCATTTTCAGATGTGGAGACTGAGGTTTAGATACATTATGGGCCAGATCACTCCGTAAGAACTGAAGGGAGATCTTTCTCATTCCAGAGTACAGGGGGTGTGTGTGTGTGTGTGTGTGTGTGTGTGTATGTGTGTGTGTATATATGGAGAGGGAGAGACAGAGGCTCAGTGATAAGACTTAAACTTGTCCTTTAGCTTGCCATCAGGTGTGATGTTAAGTTGTCATAAATTGCTTGTGCATAATACCTCGTAGAGGAGAAAATTGTCTCCTTGCCTCTTTTTTATTTGTTATTGTTTTGTAAGTTAAAATGTCCAATGTTGCTCTCTCTCTCTTTTGGTTATAGATCAAACCGGGCGCTGATCAATGTCTGGATCCCCTCCGTGTTTCTCCGGGGCAAGGCAGCAAATGCATTCCACGTGTATCAGGTGAGTGCCTGGTTTTCAGGTGGACATCACAGCCGGGTGGAAAGACGCCCATTTGTCATGCTGTAGTGCTTTGCCTCTTGGTGGTGGGACAGTATGATTAGGAAGCCATGGCCCTCCATACACCCACATCGTAACTGCCCGGAGGCCTTATGTAAGAAGTCTGTGGCTTTCTGTGGGCAGGAGGATACAGTGGGCCTCTTCGTGCCAGTCAGGCTCGTAGTATGGCTGCTGTGGAATCTCAGCTCGGACTGCATGAGCAGAAACGGAGATGTGTTGGCTTGTATTGCATCTGAAAAGTCCAGTGGTAGGTCGGGCCTTGGGCGTGGCTGGACCTGCCACCAGGAACCTGCTGTCGTCTCCTGTATCTGCTGCTTGGTGACCCTCTCAGGCCAGCTGTCTGTGGATTGACAGGATGACCCCAGCAGCGCCAGGTTCTCAGCCCGTCTGGATGGGCGGGTCTCACTGGTCTGTCCTGGATCTTGAGCCTCTTCCTACACCTTGAGGTTGGGTGATGGACTCTGTGACTGGCCTGGGTCGGTTCGTGTGACCACCACTGGCCCCAGGGTGGACGTTTACCTCACCAGACCACATGTCTGAGAGTGGAGGGAGGACATTCCCCAAATGAGAGCCAGAGAATTCTTTCCAAAAGAAGGGGCAACCGACGCTTGACAAGCAGGACCTGTGGACGTCACCTCTGCTTTCTTGGGGTTAGTGATAGCCGCACCCAGGTGGGCATTGAGTATCTGCGGCAGCGAGATGTGTGTCTGTTGAGGAGGTGATTTTACCCAATCAAGGGGACTCCGGTTCTCCATCTCCTCTCTGACTTTCCGAAGCTTCTTTTAGCCCTGCCCACATGTCATCTGCATGTCTGTCTTCCTTCTCCTCTATGTTACCACGAACTCTGATTTCCAGGCTTTTGTGCACCCTTGTTCTGGGACTGCTTTGTTCTCGGTGCTGAGCCCCAGCTGTTTCCTGCTTCTCCTGTCTGCTTGTGCTAAAATAATTGTCTTTAGGTTTTGTTTTATTCCCTATGAGCTCTCTGCAAAGCCTTGGATTTTGTTACCATTTTTCTTAGTGAGAAATTGACTTATTGAAGAAATTTTCTTGGCTATTAAGATATTTTTTCCCCAAAGAGTGGGGTGTTGAAGAAAGAACACTGAACTTGAAAGCAGAATCCCTGGTTTAAATCCTAAGACCTTAGATGAGTCTTAGTTTCTTCAGCTGTAAAATGGAGACAGTAATCTATCTTGTAAAACTGTTTGGAGATTAGAAATACCTGGCGTGCAGTAAACACTCTATTCATTTCTCCCTTCCCAAATGACCGCTGGGGTTGGTCTCGGGTCTAAGCATAGTATGCACATCTTACTGGAAATCTTAGGGACAGATGAGCTAGACTTTGGCATGAGAAGGTTGTTTTAGTTGACACGTTCAGCTGGGCAACAGTCGTAGGAGAATCTTGAGTGTTCATGTTGTTCCCAGCTCCGGTTTAAAGAGAGAATTAGATATTATAGATTTTCAAAAATCCTCTTCTCTTTCTTTCTCCTTTTATCCCCCCCAAACCCACTGCCTTATTTGACCCTTCAAGTTCTGCTTTGTGGTCATCAGAGAGCTGGAAGGTGCAGCCTGGAGGATGAAAACAGCGCAGCAGATGGCTTTATTTTAGAGCAAAATTAAAACATGTTATCACTTGAGAGATTTCCTTGACCTTTCAGTTTTGACTTTTCCCTCCTCTCACCCCATGAAGCAACTTGGCAATTTTTAGCTCCTGAAAGTCAGCTATGAAATGAGAGGGACCTCAGCAAATATGCCGTTGCCTGGGAGATGGTTTCCGCAATGGCCACCGTGGCAGTGAAGCCACTCTCTCCCCATCCTTCGCTGTGTGAAGCTCTCATGGGCGCAGCCCTGCTTCCAGCTAGTGCCAGGCCTGGCCGCTCCGCATCACTGGGAGCAACTTCATTCCACGCCTCTGGCCTTCTGTAGCCTTCCCTGGTGCTGGGGTGTGTGAAGTGGCGTCTCTTCCATGCAATTATTTTTCTCTTTTTAGCAAATGATGCTTCTGATTGGTGCCTGCAGAGCAAAATCAGAGCATCTGTTTGGAAGCATTTTAGAAAGCTTTTATTGCCATGTTTTTACTTTATATAAATGATATTGCATAAAAGGTGACTCATTTAAAAGACTGGTACTGTTGAAGAGTACTTATTTTAGAATTTAAAAAGTATGCTGGCCGGGCATGGTGGCTTATGCCTGTAATCCCAGCACTTTGGGAGGCTGAGGCGGGCAGATCACCTGAGGTCAGGAGTTTGAGACCAGCCTGGCCAACTTAGTGAAACCCCATCTCTAATAAAAATACAAAAATTAGCCGAGCGTGGTGGTGGGCATCTGTAATCCCAGCTACTTGGGAGGCTGAGACAGGAGAATCACTTGAACCCAGGAGGCAGAGGTTGTAGTGAGCCAAGATTGCGCCACTGCACTCCAACCTGGGTGACAAGAATGAGACTCTGCCTCAAAAAGATATGAGATAATTTCTAGAGAAACATCTAAAAAAGAATGATAGAGGTAAAAAAAAAAACACACATCAGGATCAGTGAAAATGTAAACTAAGAGTTTAAAAGGAAAAAGCAGAAAGTGTATATACGTATCATGAGATTCTACACTGTTGTGCTCATTGATTTATGAACTTCCCGTGGGCTTCCTGGCAGCCAGTGTGAGAGAGAAATGTGGTTATTTGGATAATTCTGTTGCTAATGATCATAAAATATGTTAATTCTTCAAAAGAAGCTCTAAAAGAAATTTCCACACAAGGTTTGAGATTAAACAATAAAAAAGGATAGAGGAGACAATTGCCAACTACATTCCCGTGACAGCCACTGTCTAGTTTTGGAAGATTTACCTTGAAGGAAAACAAGGGCATAACCCCAAAGTGAGCATAAATTTGACTGGAGAGCCAAGACATAGAGCTTTCTCAGTAGAGCTCTGCCCCCCGGTACTGGAGCTACACTATCCGTACCAGAGCTCCTAGCCGTGTGTGGCTCTTGAGATTTATATTAATTAAAATGAGATTTATATTAATTAAAATGGCCACACCTGTAATGCCAGCAGTTTGGGAGGTCAAGGAGGGCAGATCACGAGGTCAGGAGTTCGAGACCATCCTGGCCAACATGGTGAAACCCCATCTCTATTAAAAATACAAAAATTAGCTAGGTGTGGTGGTGGGCACCTGTAATCCCAGCTACTTGGGAGGCTGAGGCAGGACAATCGCTTGAACCTGGGAGGCGGAGGTTGCAGTGAGCTGAGATCGTGCCACTGCACTCCAGCATGGGAAACAGAGCGAGACCGTCTAAAAGAAAAAGAAAAAGAAAGAAAGAAAACGAAAGATTTGACTGGTCAGTTGCACCACATTTCACATGCTGAGCAGCCACACATGGCTGGTGGCTTCTGTTCTGGACAGCACATTTATCCCGTACACAGAGGTCTGCAGGGCGGCTGCCTTGCAACAAGCCCTCCCAGCGTATGGGAAGGCGAGATGGTGTCTTTGTGCCAAGTCAGAATTTAGAAGGACCACACTAGCCATGAAAGGGCACATCATGCAGGGAGAAGGGCCCCCCCTTTTCAGCTCTTCATGGCTTCCAGCTCCTTGGAGGAAAAGTCTCTGTGTCACTTTCTTACCTCTCATGTGCCTCTGGTCTTTCTTCTTAGGAAAAGCAGCAAGGCTGGGGTCAATGCCTTTGGTGGGCGACAGACTTGAGGTTAATTAGATTTGTTTTCTTTGTATTCATTTTTACATTTGCCTCCTAGTTATGACACAGAATTCTATTTTTCCATTTACCATGGTGATGTACAGTCCCCCTTTAAAATTATTTTAGGTAGAAAGGAAATGAGTCAGCTTAAAGAAAGCTACTAAAACAAACAATCGTGAAAACAGTGCAAAGTTTAGCATGATGCTCTATGAATGATTGATATTTGGGTAACACCGACATAAAGGAACAGATAGACTGTGATTAACAAAAACCAGTATAATAACTAGTAGCCACCTCTCACTGGTTTGTGTGTTGTGTAATAGCTCATTCAACCCTTGTAGCCACTCTGTGGGGTAAGAAACTCTTACCCCATTTTATAGGTGAAGAATCAAAGATACAGGGAAGCATCTCATTTACTGACATGTTTTTAGCCCCCAAAGCAGTCTCTGACAAGGTCCCAGTCTGTAGAGATTCTATGTTACTGAATCAAGCTCTTTAAAAATCCTAAAAGCAGCTGCACATGATGGCATGGGCCTGTAGTCCCAGCAACTCCAGAGGCTGAGGTAGGAAAATTGCTTGAGCCCAGGAGTTTGAGCCTGCAGTGAGCTGTGATCGCATCTGTGAATAGCCCCTGTATTTCAGCCTACACAACACAGTGAGACCCTGTCTCGCCAATAGAAATGTAAAAATTAACCGGGCATGGTGGTGCATACCTATAGTCCCAGCTACTGGGGAGGCTGAGACAGGAGGATTGCCTGAGCCCAGGATTTTGAGATTGCACTGAGCTATTATAATGCCACTGCCACTGTGGCCTGGGTGACAGAGCAGGACCCTTCTCAAAAAAAAAAAAAAAAACTAGAAGCAGCTGGGACAGTCACCCTCATTCCAAAAGGTGGGGCCCAGCTCAACTAAGATCTCACCTGCATGGACAGCCACCTGCACCCCTGAGATGGTGGGCTAAGGGCAGGCCTGCAGCCAAGCCAGGACTTTTCCACAGGACCTCTCTGGGTGCACTGTGGTGCACACATTACCCAGAAAGCCTTCCATATGCAAGAGCCATGCTGAGATGGTTTGCTCTGGAAAGTTGTCAGAGCGGGTGCTGGTTCACAGTGACTTGTCTGGCCGTCCAGTATCTCAGGACATCTCGTTTGAGCAATGTCAGGGTCCCAGAACCTGCCTTGGGGTGGCTGCTTGAAAATATCCTCTGGCCGGGCACGGTAACTCACGCCTGTAATCCCAGCACTTTGGGAAGCCAAGGCGAGTGGATCCCCTGAGGTCAGGAGTTCAAGACCAGCCTGGCCAACATGGTGAAACCCTGTCTCTACTAAAAACACAAAATTAGCCGGACTTGGTGGCACACATTATAATCCTAGCCACTCGAGAGACTGAGGCAGGAGAATCTCTTGAACCTGGGAGGCAGAGGTTGCAGTGAGCCGAGATCATGCCATTGCACTCCAGCCTGGGCAACAAGAGCAAAGCTTCGTGTCAAAGAAAATAAAATGTCCTCCTACATGCCAAAGAAACTAAGGTAATTCCCCTGCTGTGTGCAGTCACAGAGCCCCCACTACTTGTATTGTGGAAAAATCTGGAATTATATTTGGCACAGAGGATTCTAGCAAGAAGTGCTGTGCATTGTCAAGGTTGAATGCAAATTATTGAAAAAGTTTAGTGTTCCTATGTCCTGAGAGGGAGCTGAGGTGTGTTCTGCCACTAAAAATAAGAAATGGCAGCATTTGACTACTTTTCAGGACAAAGTAATATTTGAAGAGTTCCTGATTTTAAGTTTTTCATGCGTGAGTGCTTCTTACACATTACGCTCTGCTGATGCATGGCTGCTGGCAGGCACTAGCCAGAGAAAAAATGATTAAGGAGTGTCAAATAAAATGGAAAACAAAATTAAACTCAACCCAGTACCTTGTTCTGCTGGGTTTTTCTCTTTCTCTCTCTCTCTCAATACACATTTTGGTTTGATTTTTCTGGCACTTCCATATGATAGAGTGAAATTTGTTGTTAGTTAATTTCTCGTTTATACCTTTGCAGATGTTTGGTCTTATTCCCCAAATACCCTGACTTCCAAACAGGTTGAGATTCAGTGTCTGAATAGCCCACTCAGGTGTCTCTAAAGGTATGTTAGGTCTTAAAAAAGTTCACCTACTTGTTTTCTTCAACTGTTACAGCCACCAGATTGGTATGAAGTCATACATCAGTGTACTTACCTGGGATCTTAGGTCTTTCTCTTTGAAAAGTACCTTCAGTGTGTTTGGAATCGGTCTTCCATGTGGGATAAATTTCAGCCTTTGCGTCTAGCCACCACAAACGCTGGCTGTTATACAGTATTTCATTTGCACAACAGAACCGATTAGATCTCCTTTGTAAAGAGAGTTGCTTTGTTTCAGCAAAGCTTTTTTTTTTTTTTTTTTTTGGGAGAGGAAGTCTCACTCTGTCGCCCAGGCTGGAGTGCAGTGGCGCTATCTCGACTCACTGCAAGCTCCACCTCCTGGATTCAAGCGATTTCTCCTGCCTCAGCCTCCCGAGTAGCTGGGACTATAGGCGCCCGCCACCATGTCCAGCTAATTTTTTGTATTTTTAGTAGAGACGGGGTTTCACCATGTTAGCCAGGATGGTCTCCATCTCCTGACTTCGTGATCCACCCGCCTCGGACTCCCAAAGTGCCGGGATTACAGGTGTGAGCCGCCGCGCCTGGCCACGTTTTCTTCTTCTAGAATAAGTTCTGTTTCCTAGAGGCCACAGGGTGTTGTCTTGGCCTGAGGAATGACGGTATCCCAGGAAAACTTGTTCAGTTTTTAAACTCTTCCCATCCCCCATCCTGCAGAACAAAATCACGTAGCCTGAGCGATTATTATTATTACTTTGTTGGAGACAGGGGTCTCGCTTTGTCACCCAGATTGGAGTGCAGTGGCACAGTCATGGCTCACTTTAGCCTTGAACTTCCCAGCTCAAGCAGTCCTCCTGCCTCAGCCTCCTGAGTATCTGGAAGTATAGGCATGTACCACAATGCCCATATTTTTGAAGAGACAGGATCTCACTATGCTGCCCAGGCTGTTCTGTAACTCCTGGCCTCAAGTGTTCTTCCCTCTTGGGCCTCCCAAAGTGCTGGGATTATAGGTGCAAGCCACTGTGCCTGGCCTTTGGGGACTTTTAAAGGTTTAATCCAGCTAAGCATATTTGTATATGTAATGCAGGGAAAGTGTGTTATTTTTCTATTAATAATAAATCACAGCGTCTTGGCGGGCTGCATGAGCTTCAGGTGGTTTGGAGGATGGTGATGCTTTTGGACTTCAGGCTTTGCGTTTCTCAGCTCTTCCTTTTCATCAGTGTTCTCTTAAGATAGCTTACCCCCTGGGCCCTCGAGTTTTCTTTTACCCACAGCTCTGTCTTTATGCTTGCTTCCTGTGTAGCTGTGCAGAGAGGGAAGAATTCATTGAGTAGAGAAAGATGAAATGGTTGGGCCGAGTACAGAAATGGGAACTGCAGCTGCAGTGGTGTGGGCTCTAAGAAGCCTCCGCCTTCGCAGATACCATTCCAAATTTAGGGGAGACAAGGACCCGTTCTAAGGCTGAAGCATTTCTCTCTTGCTCAAACCTGGTCCTTCCTGTCACACCTGTTGTATGCCAGGTAGGCAGGAGAGCCGGCTGTGGACTGAGGCAGCCGTTGCCTGTTTGATTTGTGAGT
Organism: Mandrillus leucophaeus; assembly: GCF_000951045.1. NCBI lineage: Eukaryota > Metazoa > Chordata > Mammalia > Primates > Cercopithecidae > Mandrillus > Mandrillus leucophaeus. The sequence continues at coordinate 2,803,190 of NW_012102621.1, read as the reverse complement.
TTCATCCCAGCCAGTGTGGGCTCCTGTGTTGCAGGTCAAGCCAGACCAGGGAGCACTTGCCCTTGTTCTTGCTGTCTCTCGAGAACTTTCCACCCTGGCATTCTGAGGATCACAGCACATGAACCCCTGGCCGTTCCTGGAATGCTTAGGGCTCCCAGGAAAGCCTGATGTAAGTGAAAACAGAAAGCAAAAGGCAAAACGCTCTCTCCTTCCTGCTGGACATATGTGTCACTGCTGTCCTGTCTCTGCTTTTGTCTTTCCAAATAGGACGAGTTTTAAAAATTTCCCTTCCAGTATAAAGCCTTTATTGATCCCAAAGCTGTTGATCAAGGGTCTGCTATATGCCCAGCGTGTGCCGAACCTGCAGAACCAGTGGGAGCCGAACTTGACATTGAGCTGACCTTCACCAGCCTCACTAGCTTAGCAAGAAGGCAGGCTTGCTAAACTAGTGTGGGGTAAAGGTAGCCTCACTCTGCAGAGAAAGGAACAAGGAGGAGGGACGGGACACCACTCACCTTACAGCACGCATGTGACCATGTGTGATGACATATGAAATGCTTGGCCCATAGCTACTGTGTGAATATTACCTTTGTGATCTAATAACCACTTGACTTGTGATAAGCAATTAAACTTGGAAGGAAACGTAGAAAGATTTTCCCCTTGTTAAATCGAATGTCTCTGGGCATGTCCCTGTGTTCAAAAAAACTGTATGGAGCATCTACTTCACCAAGGGCTTTAAAAGGGCTGCAAAGAGCAAGATAGCATTTTCCTAAGGTATCTGGCACCTGGTGGGGAGACAGGACCTCCACGAAAGCAACCCAAGTTCAAGGGTGGCTACATGAGGCTTTGCAAAGGGGTGGGAGAGCCGGCCGTCGGGTAGGCAGCCCCAGCCTCTGCTGCAGGCTGTTTAATGCACATTGCTGCTTAATTCTTTCAGCAACCTATGGGGTAGGCACTGTTTTCATGATCCTCATCTTATAGATGAAGCAGCTGGAACTCTGGGTTGAATAACTCCCTCTGGGTCGTGCACAAGATCCTGCTTTGTGCCTCTGTCTGCTCCATGTTGCTCCTCACCCGAATACCAAGGCATGCGCTTCACGAATTTGTGTCAGTGAAATGAACCTGTTTCCATAACATGTTTCCTGCAAGGAATTCTGCCACTCTCTCACTGACCCGTCACTCATTGTCACAGCTGCCATGGGCAGCTGATATTGGTGATACTTTCACGTGGGAGAGAGCACTGCAAAGACCAGAGTGTGGAATTGGTGGGTCCCTGGGAATGCGGGAAGTCTGTTAAGGTGGAGACCTTTTCAGCCTCATATGCATAAAGTCTTTGCGTATTAGGCTTTGAAGAAAACGTAGAGCTCACCTGTGTGTGTGCACACGTCTGTGTGTTTGTGTGTGTGTTTTGAAAGGTACATTCAGGATTATAATTTTTTACTTGGAAAGCTAAAGACATGGGCTTTGTAAATAGTCTATAGGTAGACGTGGGCACACCCTCTTGGCAGGTGTACTGTCTGAGTTTTTATATTTACTTTTTATATGAGAAAATCAAAACAAGTGTTTTGCAGTAGATCAAACCCTCAGTAGCAAAGTGGAGGACCGGGGGCCGCTTTCTGGCCACTCAACACTCTGCTGTGTCTCAGGGCTACCTGGCTCTCTCTCCCTTTCCTGACTCCTTCTGTGCCCAGAAGTGACCCATCTGGAGAGCTGCCCGGCGTGTTGATCAGGCAAGGGCTGGGGAGGTGGAGCATGCTGTCACGTTTGCTCGTCATGGAGACTGGCAGCTTTGGTTTTGTTTTGTTTCTGTTCTGTGGCCACAGTTGTCACTGATTCTTTGGGTTTTGTTGGGAAGGGAGCGTTGGGCCTGGGCAAGGTTCATCTCATTAGCTAAGTTCTAATGGAGAAGGGGAATGTGAAGTAATCATTACAAGTTTGGGGAATGTCTCAAAGGGGGAGATAAAAACAGTGAAGGGCATAGCCAGGTCACTCTTGCTGATGTGGTGGTAGGACCCCCTAACTGCAGCAGACTACCTCAACAGTAGCAACTGTCCTTGGAAATGAAAGTTCTGGGGAAAAGGCAGGTGGCGGCGGCAGGGGGGCGTACAGGGTGGATGTGGGAGTGGATAAAAGGGTTCTGACTTACTGAATGGCAACCAGGGTGCAGTGATCTCTCAGAGGAGGCCTGAGGGTGCAGAGAAGGGAGCCAGGTGAGGTGGTGGAGACAGCAGGAAGGATGCCGAGGAGAAGGAAGCCGAGGTGTGAACATGGAGTGGCGGCTCTGTGGGAAGTGACAGGGCTCTCGAGACAATGGCACCTCGGAAGCAGTGTGAGTGTTCAGTGGTGCACTGCTGTGCAGAGGAGACAGCTTGTTCATCCTGTCTCCCTTTGAGTCGTCTTGGAGGCAGGCAGCGCGCTGAGCATACACAGGCACTGGACGGTCCTCACGCCAGGTGCCCTGCCCCACACTTCCTGCATCAGCCTATTGCTTTCAGAGTCTCCTTGCTGAGAGTGGCCTTACTCACTTACCGCTCCTAAATGGTGGTGTCCATTGTTCTAAATGAGGCGGGATGTAAATTACCATACAGTCATCCCTTGCTGTCTGTGGGGAATTGGTTCCAGGACCCCTCGTGGATACCCAAATCTGAGGATGCTCAAGTCCCTCATATAAAACCGCATAGTGTTTGCATTTAACCTAAGTGCGTCCTCCTGTAGACACTGGATCATCTCTAGATTACTTACAATATCTAGTACAATGCAAATACCATGTACATAGTTGTTATATGGTATTGCTTAGGGAATATGACAAGATCAAAAGTCTGTACATATTCAGTAGAGATGCACTTTTTTGAGTATTTGTAATCTGTGGTCGGTTGAATCTGTGGATGCAGAACCCACTGACAGGGAGTGCTGACTGCGTTAAAAAGTAAGGGGGTGTTTGAGCCACGTGTGGTGGCCTGCATGTGTAAACACAGCTCTTCAGCAGACTGAGGTAAGAGAAGTGCTTGAGCCCAGGAGATGGAGACTGCAGTGAGCTATGATCACGCCGCTGCACTCCAGCCTGGGTGACCGCAAGACCTCAACTCTAAAAGTACGAGTAGAGATGTAAGAGTAGTGTTTGGAAATCATCCTGTTTTCACCGGGTCATATTAAGCGTGGCTTAACTGGCACCTTGTCAGTGTGGCCTCCATATCCCATCTTCACCTCCATTGTTTCAGAAACAAAAACCTGAAGAAGAGGAACTTGCTAAGATGTTGACCTGTGATTCTCCTGGTCGCTTTCCTCTTCCAGGTTCCCTGGGTGTAGCCAGCTGGTCTTTTCTGCTCCCTCACCGGAAGGGAGATTTCTGGTAAAAGTAGAAGTCCTGCAAAGACATTTTCCTGCCTAGCTGTTGTTTTTCAAAAGCTTGGGATGGTTTTGTTTGTTTATTTGTTCGTTCGTATATATGTATGTATGTATGTATTTAAAGGCAGAGTCTCTCTCTGTCTCCCAGGCTGGAGTGGAGTGGCACTCTCTTGGCTTATTGCAACCTCCACCTCCGGGTTCAAGCGATTCTCCCACCCGAGCCTCCTGAGTAACTGGGATTACATGTGCCCGCCACCATGCCCGGCTAATTTTTGTATTTGTAGTAGAGATGGGGTTTCACCATATTGGCCAGGCTGGTCTCGAACTCCTGACCTCAAATGATCCACGTGCCTCAGCCTCCCAAAGTGCTGGAATTACAGACGTGAGCCACTGCACCTGGACTCTTGTCTTTTAAAGAGACTCCTTTGAGGAGACAGGTAGGGGATAAGGGCTCCATGACAGGCCCCAGAACAAGAGAGACCTCCCAGGGAGGCGAGGCTCCAAGTCTGGGCAAAAATTCCAGCTTGCTTGTGTGCCCTGGGAGCAGAAAATCAGGACCCGCAAGCTGGCGGTGAGTGGACCACTGTCTGCAGGTTGGAGCTCCCTTCTGCAAGGTGTAGGCACCGCACAAGCACCACACTGTCCTGAAGGCCAGGGAGGGACAGGACTCCAGTAATGGCTGAGATGGCCTTGCTGCCCACTAGTCAGGGCTGCCTCGGAGTCTCGATCAGGATGCACTCAGCAGCTCCTTTTGGCACCGTTGAGTTTCATACTCACAGACAGCATCTGTAATGTGTTTGGATGAGGCCTTGTAATTACACAGCAAGGACAGATTGTCCGTTTGCCCTCATCTCCTGCCTGAACACAGAGTATAAACTTAAAAAACTTTCTAAGATGAATTAATCCACCCATGAAGGTCTTCTCGCAGGTGGGTTGGTATTGATGTCTGGGGGTCCTGCACTATGCCAGGCCCAGCGTCTGCCTCTGTCAGACCTTCCATCCCACCTGATGATCGGGGCTGGCCTAGGATGTTACCTCCCGCATCCAGGGGAGGAAGTGAGGCCTGGTGAGTGGACTTGGTCAGGGCTGACAGGTAGGTGGACTCTCCTCCCCAGCGGGTCTCCATGGGAACAGATGGCACCTGCCCTGAAGTGCCACACCACACTCCCTGTGCTCCCCAACCCAGGCTGGGAATGCCCACTCTCTCCTACACCCAAAGTAGTTAGATTCATTTTTAGGGGTGTTGGAAAGGGACATCTCTTAAACCCCATCTCCCCTGGGGAGATCATCTTGTCAGGAGGAAATGACAGGACCTCTTCCCTGTACAGCTCATCCTGGGAGCGTTGGTGGAACGGGGGCCTTCTTCTGAATGTGGCCAGGGCCGTACTCTCGGACACATGCATCTGCCTGAGTTAAACAGGCTCTGAGGATGGCCGCCTGGCTTGTCCTCTGGTTTGAAAAAGACAGCCGCAGCCCCTTTGCATCAGCCCGTGGGAGGTAAGGAACCCAGAATGGGGCAGGCTGTGCTCTGTTCCGTTTCTGACCCCAGAGACTGCTCATGGGCCCACCTCCTCAAACGCCGAGTCCCTCTCAGCTTTTCTTAAACTGCCCCTCAAGTACACTTAGCACAGAGCAAGTAAAGGCCAGGGGCTTGGCGGGGGGCACAGCCCAGTCACTCACTGGCATTGCAGAGTCACAGTTAGACAGGAGGAAGAAGTTCTGGTGATCTGTTGCACAGCAGGGTGACTATGGTTAACAATGACTATGGATAACAATATTTCAAAATAGCTAGAAGAGAGGATTCTGAATGTGTCCACCACAAAGAAAGGAGAAGTATTTGAGTTGATGGATCTGCTCATTACCTTGATGTGATCATTACAAAATGGATACATGTAGCAAAACACCACATCCTGCCCCTGAGTTAGTTTATTTTGCATGGCTGTGAAGGAACACCTGGCGCTGGGTAATTGACGAAGAGAAGAGGTATCTTTGGCTCCCAGTTCTGCAGGCTGTACAAGAAGCATTGGCTCGGCTTCTGGGGAGGCCTTGGGGGCTTTTAGTCATGACGGGAGGTGCAGGGGGAGCAGGCGTGTCACCTGGCAAGAGAAGGAGCAAGAGAGGAGGAGGTGTTACTCTACCCCAACCACCAGCTCTCACATGAACTAACAGAACAAGAACACACTCATTCCCATGGGCAGGGCACCAAGCCATTCATGAGGCGTCTGCTTCATGCCCCAGACACCTCCCACTAGGCTCACCTCCAGCATCAGGAGTCACATTGCAACATGACTTGGAGGGGACAAACATATCAACCCCATAACTGTGTATAATTATTATGTGCCAATTAGAAGTAAAATAAAACTAGACATTTCTGGAGCCCCTCTGCATGCCAGGCACTGATCTCAGTGAGATACGCTCGAGTAAGGGGAAGGGCCTCCCAGGCGCTGCCGGGATGCCAGCCACCTCAGGCACAGTACTTCTTGGGCGCCTGCCATTCCATGTTAGACAGTCAGGGGAGGTTTGCATTCTATTCCATAATCCCTCCATATCTTACTGTTTATGAAACTTGCATTCCCCTCAGGCTAGTCTGCAGTGAAAATGCTTTGTGTTTCTTACGTGTAGCCCAGGCTGTGTGTACGTCTTGGCACACTGGGCTTCCTGTGTTCAGTGTCTAGAGGGTCCTGATTCCAGAAGTGAGCTTCCATGGACGCTGTCTCTGTCCACGTGTCTTTCCTTGTTTCGGGCTGTCTAGCTCACCTGGTCTCCGCGCATCTGTCTGTGAGGGCCAGGGGCAATGAGGACATTCCTCTGGCATGTCAGGGAGGGAGCTAGTAGGTCAGAGGGGATGGGCGGTTCTCCTTTCCTTCCTTCTCTTTGCTCCCTGCTTTGCACACTCTCCATCTCTCCCCTGGTCTTTAACTTTTCTCTTTCTGTTTCCCTCTTTCCTCTTCCTCTTTCCTCCTCCTTCTCATTCTGTTTCCCTCCTCCTCATCGTTCTTTTTCCCTGTCATTTCCCTCTTCTCTTCCTCCTCTTCTTGCCTCTCTCCTGTTCTGTTTCCTCTCTTCTCTTTCCTTCCTCCCACTTCTTTTCTCCTCACCCTCCTTACCCTTTCCCTCCCCCTTTCCTTTTTTCTCTTTGTCCCTCCGTAGTCCTTGATGTGGAGACGAAATCCATAAATCCCCGCCTCTCCCTGTTTTTCTTGAGCCCTGGGAAGAGAAGCACAGTAGGCCGACAGCGAGCGAACTTTCTCTACCTGCGGTAATTGGATGGCTTCTTGGTATTCCGCACCGTCTGTCTTGGACCGCAGCATTGAGTTTCTGAGCTCCTGGGAAGGGGAAGGGAACAGATAAAGCGGCAGGGCACGTTTTTCTCTGGGAGCCGGAACCACATGCAAATGCATGTGGGATTTGTTTTACATTGGAGGATTCCCGCATGTCGGGAAAGTGCTTCCCTGGCGTGACTACCGAGTCACTCCTGATAGTATTCACCCGGAACTTTTAATGACCAATTATTGTTGTAGTACAGATTTAAATTAAAATTCGTGTTAATTGGCTGGTGATATTTCATACTTAAGACAGCCGTAACTCTAAATACCACTTTTCATCAATGGCTGCAAAACCGTATGCCAGCGTCCTTCCTCCACATTAACCTGATCAGGAGATAAATCAGTCTGGAGACACAACACACATCAGATGTAGGACATTCAGGTTGACAATGAGAATTGTATTTATTTATTTATTTTGCTAGAAAGCTGTTTTTCTAGTGGAGTGGGTGAGAAGGGGAAAGGGACCTGCTCAGTCTGACTGTGGTCTTAGGGTTTCTGGGCATGGTGTGGTCATCGGCACCAGTTTCTGTCCCTCTGGGTTTCCCCTCCCCTCCCCTCCCATCCCCTCCCCTTCCCTTCGTTTTTTTTTTTTTTTTTTTTTGGGATGGAGTCTCACTCTGTTGCCCAGGCTGGAGTGTGGTGGTGCGATCTCGGCTCACTGCAACCTCCACCTCTCGGATTCAAGTGATTCTCCTGCCGCAGCCTCCTGAGTAGCTGGGATTACAGGCGTGCACCACCATGCCTGGCTAATTTTTGTATTTTTAGTAGAGATGGGTTTTGCCGAGTTGGCCGGGCTGGTCTCGACCTCCTGACCTCAGGTGATCCACCCACCCTGGCCTCCTAAAGTGCTGGGATTACAGGCATGAGCCATCGCTCCTGGCCATGTTTCCAAGTTTTCTTTACATGCCTGGTGTCAGTTCCTGTCTTGGAGTCTCCTGCACAGTCAGCTCAGAAGTCCCCTTCTCCATGAAGCTTTCTCTCCTTGCCAGGAGCAGTAGTTATAAATCTGCCTAAACCTGTCTGATGCCTCCCTTGCTAGACTCGGTGGAAAGAAGGGGCTACTGGCATCTAGTGGGCAGGGCCGGGGTGCTGCTCAACATCCTACAGTGCACAGGACATCCCTCCACAACAGAGAATGACCTACACCAAAATTTCTACAGCGCCACCATTGAGAAACCCTGGTCTATAGTAAACAGTGTAAGCATTGTTTAGTTCCGATGTTTCTGCCAGTCCTTGTGCTTATTTCTTTGTAGGCAGGTTTATGTGAGGAGCTGCATCTTGGTCCGAGGGCTGGTGGTAGGGATTGAATCTGCTCATGCCCAGATAGTTCCGTGACAGCATCCCCTGGATGTGGCCATCTCCTCAGCAGGACCCAGCCTGCCCCTGTAATGTGATTCCTGCTCCTATTTAGGGCAGGGCTCCTCAAATGGGGACAGTGTGGGAGACTAGCTGACCACCTCATCGTTCTCACCAAGATACTCGTTCCGCATCGACACCTGCATGCTCTTGGTTTCAGGAGAGGAAACCCAGCTCAGATTGACAGGAAGCAGATGACATTCATTGACTTGCCTGATGGAAAAGACCAAGGGCAGAGCTTGAATTTTAGGGGCTTAATATCATCAGACTCAGCCCCCCATCTTTCTGTCAATTTGCGTTGCTCTGTGTTGGCTGGGTTCACAGCCAGGCTGTGGTGGGGGGATGGCAGGTGGCAGCTCCAGGCTGACATTGTCTTGGAAATGTCCATGCTGTCCCCAGGGGAAAGGCCCCTATTTCTTCTGAGGCTGACAACAGTCCTGGAAGTGACTCTCTTTGACTCTCAATGGTCCAGGCCATACCACGTGTCTGCTGACCCCAGTGCCTGGGTAGGTGTGATACTGGGTGGGTGTCATGCACCTATTTCTAAAGCCATAGGTCAGTGGGAGAAAGATGTTTTCCCTGATGGAAAATGAGGGTGCTCTGACTAGCAGAAGGGAGATGGTGTTAAACTGGTCAAAATCAGCACACGTCCACTAAAGCCTGCAGGCTGCCCACAGCTCAGGCTCAGCTTAAGGCCAATTTGGTGAAATATGTGCATCTCCACACCAGGGTTTTTCAACTGCAGCACAGCTGACATTTTGGGCCAGGTCACTCTGTGTTACAAGGGGTCCCCTGTGCATTAGGGGATGTTGAACAGCCTCCTGGCCTCTACCCAGAGCACCCACACCCACTCCCTAGTTGTGACAACCTAAGATGTTTCCAAGCATTGCCAAATGTCCCTGGGGAGGCAAAACTGCCTTCTTGTGAAGTTTCATATTAATACTTACTGATGAACAGACAACTGAAATGAATAAAGAAATGAATGAGTTGATAGCCCATTACTGTCCAATATTTCACAGAATCGAAGACGCCATCAACTGTTAGACCCATCCTGATTTCAGAGATGTCAAATGTGAAGATAATGCCTGCCTCAGAATCAGTAAAATCAGGGTGTTTCATCTTCTCCTCCAGAGGCCTGGGCGGTGAGGGTGGTAAGCCAGTGGGTCTGCTGTAGGAATCACACCTCAGCAGTGAGGCACACCCTGGTGTTGGCAGGTGATTGACGTGAATTCTTAAGATGGAGCATGGTGTTGAGTTGACCGAAACCCGACTTCACACCTCTATGTGCTGTGAAGTTTCTTAACATCTCTGCATGTCTGTTTCTGTCTCCATACAAGGAGATAATCATAGCACTGACCTCACAGACTTGATGTAGGGATTAAACAAGATGATAGAGTTAAGGCCTCTATGAAAGAGGTAAAGTAGGGGCCTTAGTAGGACCGGCCCCTACTGAGTGTTCAGTCAAGGTGAGATGAGATGAAGAGGCAGCTTCAGGGAAATGATGGACACATGAGTCACCAAGCTCATGCTTCAGGGTGAACACTGATAGTCTCACCCACGAGGCCCCATGCCTGCCCTGGGGAAAGTGATGAGCAAGGGAAGGAGGGAGCTGCCAGCACTGCTGAGAGCACCACCTCCTTGTCTCCTCTGCAGTTTGACAGCAAGATGGGAATACAGATGAGACAGTGTCTGTTAAGTCCTGTGTACCAGGTACTATGCGGGGTACTTTTTCTACGATACCTCATTTAATCCTCATGCCAGCCTGAGACATGAGGTGGTCAGTAGCTGCATTTTACAGATTAGGAAACTATGGCACAGGAAGGTTAAGTGCCTTGCCTAAGGTCATGGCTGAGAAATAATAGAGCTGGGCTTTGCACCCTGATCCACAGTCTTTCAAAACCCAAGGTATTGAAAACACAGACTGAGAAGCCAAGCCAGCAGCCACTGCTTTATTCTTCATGCTAAGAGCTAGAAGCCAAAAGTGATGGAGGCTACTCCTAAGAGCCAAGGAGGTGGAAATTCAAAGTAGGCTGCTCTGCCCTTTAACAAGTCCAGACAAAGATGTAGCCAGGGAGAGAGTAAAAACCAAGGTCTCGAAAGAGGTTTGGAGACCAAATGGGGCTTTAGTTCCCCAGGCTCTGCCAGGCCCTTGACCATGAATACTAAAAGCCAGCTGTGTTGTGAACAGTGGAAAGAGTCCTAGATCTTTCTTGATTTGATTTTCCTTAACACATATAGAATATTCAAGGAAAACACTGACCTCTTACTCTGTAACTGCAGCTGTAACTAGAATTTTCCTATCACAGTGCTGTTAGATTTAAGGAGGTAAAGAATGGAGAGAACTTGACACAATGTCTAACACATGGGAAGTGCTTAGGAAACATTATAGCTGCTGCCACTGCTGTCATCAACCATGGTCACCATTGTCATCATTAGTTCCCCTCCTCCTTCCTCCTTAATCAGAATCATCACCATCATCATCATCATCACCATCATTACCAGTTATCATCACCATCATCAACCATCCATCACCGTCATCAACCGTCCGTCACCATCATCCATCACCATCATCAACCATCCATTACCATCATCAACCATCCATCACCATCATCATCATCCATCACCATCATCAACCACCCATCACCATCATCAACCATCCATCACCATCATCAACCATCCATCACCACCATCAACCATCCATCACCATCATAAACCATCCATCACCATCATCAACCATCCGTCACCATCATCCATCACCATCATCATCCACCCATCACAATCGTCATCCATCCATCACCATCATCAGCCATCTATCACCATCGTCAGCCATCCATAGCATCATCACCTATCATCCATATCATCCTCACCTTCATCAAACATTGTCACTATCAGTATTTCACCTTCTCTCTCCTTTCTTAGGGAAACTCATTTAAGAAAGAGGCAGCATTTTTCTCCTTAAAAACATACAGCTAGCAGGCTGTCTAGACCTAGGTTTGCAGCTTCCTCTGCCATTCAGTGGCTGTGTGACCTTGGGAAGGTTATTGCACCTGTTGGGCCTCAGGTTACCCGTCTGCAAACAGATGAAAATACCTCCCCTCATGAGGTGGCGGAGAGGATCAGAGTTGTGATATGAAAGGCGCAGCAAATAGCCATGCTTATTTTTACCACAGCCCTTGTGTGTCTGTTTCCCCTGCTCTTTTTAATTAATGCAAAATTAGGCGGGGTAGGGGCAGACTTGGTAACATAACTCTGTTACTTTGACAGTCCAGCAAGTAACTTCTTCCAAATCCCCTGCTGCAAAAAGCTGCTCGTTTCCCTTTTGGCTTCTTCTGGCAAGTGAGGTGCTTGAACTTTGTTTCCCTTCACGTCTTCCCTGGGCTCCCTGCCCCAACACCTGCCTCCTGTTGTGTGGGCCAAGTCAGTCTAGTAGCAGAGTTGAGATTCCTCATCCCATGTCCACTGTCCTGTGCTCTCAAGGTCCTAATACCATCCTCAGGGACTTCCTGAGAACCCAACCAGCAAACTACACACTTTTTCACACACCTCTCTCCCCCAGCCCCTGAGAAGCGGCCTCCACAGGGCCGCCAGCTCAGCTGCTTCCTCCAGCCCCCGACAGAGCAGTCTGACAATTTCACTCTCGTGAAGCCTGGCATGGAGCTGGGATTCACAGTCTCTCGGGATGAGGCTGCTGGTGGTGTAGAGAGATAGGCTTTAAAGGTTGGACTGGAAATGCATTTCTGTATCTGGAACAGGTAGGAAAGAAACATCTGAAGCTTAAAGCAACAACCCCACCCTATCTACTTCCTTATAAGACTCAGACTTCTCAAAGCCCAGCTCAGGAAGAAACAAACACACACAGAAAAACCCAGCCTCATGGTATCATGCAGCAGTTCAGGTGAATACATAGGTGATACCAAGCCTTCTTGCTACAGGCACAATGCAAGTTCCGAAGACGGACCCTCGGCTCGCTAAAGTTAAGAGAAGCATTTAGTTGCCAATGCACTGGGTTGTTTTTTTTAAACACAGAAATAGTTATTATTCCCATGCCACAGGCCCTAGGAAAACATTCATCACGTAAACATAGATCATAAGAGCTGATGACTGAACAGCTGCCTGATGGCTCGCAGACTGTCTCTACCCACTGCCTCCTGTCAACCTCGGGATGAACATCGAGCGTGAGCAGTGGCATCACCTCCAGATGAGGAAGCTGCAGCCGGCGTCACTCAGCTCAGAGCCTCCCTCCAGCTCAGGGCTTTGGGGCTCCGTCAAGCCCTACGAGCACAGAGGGACAGGCAGATAACTGTGTCCAAATGTTACCCAAATGGGGTAACAGGTGCCAAGTGTATTTGGGACATGCTTTTTTTTCCTTCTTCCCCTTGAGATGGAGTCTGGCTCTGTTGCCCAGCCTGGAGTACAGTGGCGCCATCTCGGCCCACTGCAACTTCCTTCTCCCAGGTTCAAATGATTCTCCTGCCTCAGCCTCCCGAATAGCTGGGGTTACAGGCCCGCACTTCCAAGCCTGGCTAAGTTTTTGTATTTTTAATAGAGATGGAGTTTCGCTATGTTGACCGGGCTGGTCTTGAATTCCTGACCTGAAGTGATCCACCCGCCTCGGCTTCCCAAAATGTTGGGATTACAGGTGTGAGCCACCATGCCCAGCCTACAAGTTTTTGTAAGAAGAGTACACGTCAGGGCATGTGGCCAAAAGGTGATGCTGTTGAGGTGGACAAGGGGCCTGGTGTCACGGATAGTCCTGGTTTCTCATCATAGAGTGTGAGGTGCATGAAGTGAAGTTCTAAGCATATTCTGAGCTGGTTGGCCGGAGGGAATCAGGGCTACTGGCAGCCTTAGCTTTGCACATGTCCATGTTAGAGCCTCAGAGGCATGATCAGAAAGATTTAGTTTTAAGAGGATGACTTTGTACTTTTCAGATTTCAGAAGCCAATTTATCTTCCCAGGTAGCAGTGCAACGACTTTCTCTTGCCAACCTCCATCACAGGTAAAATGAGAGCCCTTCCAGAGCAGAGTGTGGGGTCTGTCTAGGGTGTGGCCATTGCCCAAGGTGGGAGCCTTTGACCAGGAGGCCCTGTGGTCAGTTTCTGTTCTGTCTTGCATAAGAGTTTTGATTTTGCTGTTTCTTTTCTCTTCCACTGCATACTTCATACGGAAATTTGAAGAGATAATTGAATAGGGAGGTTTTATCTCTTGAATGTGCTGATAACATGGAGATGATAATATTCTGTCTTAGAGCCCTTCCTTGGGCAACTAGAGCCTTGGTAAGCAGTCTGCTTTGAGAGAGCTGGAGACTGCTGATACCTGCAAATTATTACTAATAACATCTAAATATGTTTATTAGCAGTAAGAGACAGAAATAGTTTAAGAGCCTAGGGGCTTAATTAAATGTGAAATATGCAGGGAGAGAAGTAGGTAATAAGGCAAGCAGGAATCAGGCTATTATTTACTTTGATTGTTGAAATAGACCTTGTTGTTCTGAGTGGAGTCCTATCTGGGGGATACCTGTAACAGTATCTTCTTCTCCCTCTCTCCCCTCTCTATCCCTTCGCTCCCTCATTTATTATGGATCAGGCACTGTGTTAAGGATTAGATTACAGTAATGAGAGAGGAGACTAGCTTCTTGTCATCATGGAATTACAGTCTATAGTGAGGAGAAAATTAATACTAATCAACCACATCAGTAAATGCAAGATAACCATGACATGCCCATCCACAAACAAATGGATAAATAAATTGGGGTACATTTACACAGTGGAACCTTGGGCCACAAGGAGATTAAAGATCTATAACTACAGGCAACAGTATGGCTGGATCTCATAAACAATGTTGACTGAAAGAAACTAGGTACAAACAGATACAACCAAAACACACTCAGGTGATTGTATTAATCTAAATGCAAAAGCGGGTGAGACCGATGCGTGCTCTTGGAGGTACCCGTTGTGGTTGTCCTCTGGGGGTATGGTGCAGCGTGGCTGATGTGGGTCACTCAGATTTTCGGGGCACAGGGTGAAAGTGAGGGGTCAGGAGACAGCAGAACGCTGGATCACCCCGCACATGCTAAGAAACCAGGATGGCAATGTGGGTGTGGCGGGTTCCATGGAGGTTAAGCAAATGGAAACTGGATGGTCGTTAGCTCAACAGATGCCGTAAGATCAGAGTGCCCCTGAGGCTTCTGGTTTCTGGATGATCCCCATGTATTTATCACTTAGTCATGGGAGCACAGATCTTAGAAGGAGGCTCAGGAGCCCTGGCCGCACAAGTAATTCCACTGCACACTGATTCAGTTTGGTGAAGTCCACACCACTCAACTGACCAGAGTCACAAAAAAGGAAAAACAAAAAGGAGAGGGAATAGAAAATGGAGGCAGGGTGGGAAGTAGAGAAAGAGGCAGATAGAGACAAGGAGAAAAAAACCCAACAAGACGGACAGACGTGCCTGGTTTAAATCCCAGGGCAGCCTGGGCCGGTTCTCCTCAGAGAGCGTGTCTCCTGGAGTCTGCACAGATGATTCGGTGGCCAGGGTCTGTTCTTCACCAGCCAGGAAGTCATTTCTGAGTTCCTCTCTGAATTCCTCTCCTATCGTAAGCATCTTGTGCTGAGAGCTACATGTTTTTTTCATGCTGCTTTCTTCTACCCTTGGGCACTGTTGACACAAATAACCATCTCTGTCATAGCCACAAAACTTGGTGTGTTTCCTGGAGGGCTCACCTGGACTCTCTTGCAGGCAGACAGAACCATCAACCAGCCACAGCCTGCCAAGACCTTCAGGGGCAGGCCTTGGGCATTGGCTGGAGACCTTTTATTTTATAGGAGTACTAAAGGCTTATTGAGGGGAAAAAAAAAAGCTTTTTAGTTACCTTATTTAAAAAAAAATACATTACTATTTTAATGCTTTGGTATATCAGGTAGCTTGGGCTAAATTATACTGTTGTGACAAGCAGTCCGCAAGCCTTGGCAGCTTAAAACAGTAAGTTTATTATTCGTCTGTTTCCCACTCATGCCACACATCCATCGTGGGTTAGCTGTGGCTGTGCTCACGCTGTCTCCATGCCAGGATCCAGGAAGAAGCAACAGCCCTTCTCCGGGGCGTGCAGCTCTCCTGACACGGGGGTAAGAGACGATGGCAGGCCTTGCTCCGATCCTGAAAGCTTCTGCTCAGAAGCGACACACATCACTCCCTGAAAACACAGGGTCAGGCCTGATGATAATGAGCCGGAAAGTATAATCCTCTCTCAGGGAGGAGCCCTGCAGGAGGACCATGGGAACATCTGGCAGAATAGAAATGTAATGTGCCTCCACAAGTAATACTCATTATAGAAAAACCCAGGAAGGATAGATATGTGTTACGTAGCCATTAAAAATGGTGATGTAGATCTGATTTTTAAAATTCTTTTAAAGGTGAATTTTATGGTATGTGAATTGTATCTCAGTTTTTAAAAATTATTTATTTTTGTGAAACAGAGTCTCACTCTGTTGCCCAGGATAGAGTGCTATGGTGCAGTCTCGGCTCACTGCAGCCTCCGCCTCCCAGGTTCAAGCAATTCTCGTGCCTCGGCTACGTATGTAGCTGGGATTACAGGTGCGCGCTACCATGCCTAGCTAATTTTTGTGTTTTTAGTAGAGATGGGGTTTTGCCATGTTGGCCAGGCTGGTCTTGAACTTGTGGCCTCAAGTGATCCACCTGCCTCAGCCTCCCAGAGTGCTGGGATTACAGGTGTGAGCCACCATGCCTGGCTGGTGATATAGATCTAATATGTCAGTTTGGAAAGCTGTTATATGTGCCGGAATGGGGGGAGGGAGAAGCAGGTAACAAACAAGAATGGATAGTTCAGGCTCATTTAAAAAAATTATAATTAAAATGTATGTATTAGCATAGGAAAAGAAATGGAAAGATCTAGGCCAGATGTAGCACACCTTGGGGTCTGCAGAGCCCAGCTGGGAAATGACTCAGGATGACTTCCGGTGCCAGCCCTCTGTCACCGTGCGGCATTTCAGACTCTGTGTTCCCTCATCTTCCAGGTTTGTCTGTCGTTGCTGTTGTTTTTTGTAATGAAAATCTGGATTTCAATGTTAAAACCTCTTTTTTTTAAATGTTGGGAACCAATTAGATGTTTTCACCTGCGCGAATTACCAGTTTGCCACCTCTGATGGGAGCCAACTGTGACTTTCTCTGGGTAGTGAGATTTTGTGTGTTTTGTTTTTCTTTTTTTTTATTTGTCTGTATTTTCTCACTTTACCCTGAAGCCAGGTATTTCCTTTTAACAAATAGTAACTGGGGAACTGATTAAAAAAAAAAAAAAACAAAAAAAAACTTTAGGTATAGGAATTGCTCTTGACTTTGTAATTCTGTATTCGGTTGTTGGTGTTTAATCAAACGATAGTGACCCAAAGCATTGGCCATGCTTGATGGTTAATAAACGGCAGGGATAATGCCTGTGCCAGGACAGGCTGAACCCCAAGAGGAAGTCACAGTGGGGAGAGGGTACAGATCGCCCTTGATGTCTTGCTGACCTTGAACATCAGGATTCTCTGTGCTGGCTTCTGTGGACACAGAGCACTGGTGTCTTCTTGAAAATGACCCCATGACTGGGAAGATGCCAGCTGACTTGGTGGGAGAAAGGAGAAACCTTCTGAGGGCAAGTTCCCAGAGCAGTTGCTGAATAAGATCAGACAAAGCACTTAAACTCCAATTTAGCAATTACCCGAAGCACAGCTTCCTGCAGCAGCTTCATTTGCCAAATATGCCTTTTGCCTTTAAAGACACAGGAAATTGCATGAAGCAGAAAATTTGTTGGATATGAACGTGAATGTAAGAGTAGGCCTTAGATTCAATACACGCTGTTGAATATTCAGGGTTTTATTTTATTTTATTTTTTTTCCCCCAACCGTAATTCCCTGCCTCATCACCCATCATGCAAATGTGATTCTTAGGCATTTTCTAATGTTACTCTTTCCCTAAACAAGTAATCAAAACAGGGCTTTAAGCTGCATTTGGACTGCAAATAAGTTTAGTATAAAGTGTAATTATTCTCCTTAAAAAAAAAATCAACAGAGACAATTTGGACATTGGAATGGCTTGAATTATCCTTAATCAGAATTCAGAGTGGTGTCCATTCCAAAGATTAAAGTAAGGTCAGACCAGTCTTCTCTGGTAATAGCCAGTTTCTTAAAAAAAAAAAAAGAAAAAAGAAAGAAAGAAAACAAAACTTTAAAAAATGCTAAAAGTAGTACATCTTCATTATAGAAAATTCAGAAAATAAAGTTAGAAGAAAAACAAAGGACTCACATAGGTACGACTGCAATTAATATCTCCTTCTAGTTAATCCCAATACGTAGATATGATGGCAATTATTATCTCCTTCTAGTTAATCCCAACACATAATATATGATTGCAATTAATATTTCCTTCTAGTTAGTCTCACCACACAGATACGATGGTAATTAATATCTCGTAGTTAATCCCAACACATAGATATGATTGCAGTTAATATCTCCTCCTAGTTAGTCCCACCACTTAGATGTGATTGCAAGTAATATCTCCTTCTAGCCAACAAATTAATTCTGAAAGTTAAAGGAATAAATCAAATATTGATCTTGTTTAAAAAATATATATATATATCTCCTTCTAGTTAGTAACAACACACAGATATGACTGCAGTTAATATCTCCTTCTAGTTAGTCCCACCACACAGACACAATTGCAGTTAATATCTCCTTGTAATTAATCCAAACACATAGATACGATTGCAGTTAATATCTCCTTCTAGCTTTTCCTCTGTGCTTTTTTTTTTTTTTTTTTTTTTTGAGATGGAATCTTGCTCTGTCACCCAGGCTGGAGTGCAGTGGCACAATCTCGGCTCACTGCAAGCTCTGCCTCCCAGATTCACGCCATTCTCCCGCCTCAGCCTCCCGAGTAGCTGGGACTACAGGCGCCCCCCACCATGCCTGGCTAATTTTTTGTATTTTTAGTAGAGACGGGGGTTTCACCGTGTTAGCCAGGATGGTCTTGATCTCCTGACCTCGTGATCTTCCCCCTTCGGCCTCTCAGAGTGCTGGGATTACAGGTGTGAGCCACCGCGCCTGGCCCATTTTTTTCTTTAGTTGGAATCGTGTCACATGTAAACGTCTGTGTTCTGCTTTTTTTGTTTTTTTTTTTTTTTCCCTTTAAGAGATAGTGTCTCGTTCTGTCTCCCAGGCTGGAGCGCAATGGCAAGATCATAGCTCACTGAAGCCTCAAACGCTTGGGCTCAAGCTGCCCAAAGCCTTGGGATTACAGATGTGAGCCACTGTACCTGGCCCTGCGTCTGCTTTTTAATTTAACGTGAGATTTTTCTCCTGTTACTCCGCACTTTACACCAGAACCATCTCTTGCGGTGCACGGTGTCCGGTGACAGCGTCACGCGGTCGTATCATTTCTCTGATTGTTCCTTTTGCTCAGCATTTAAGTTTTTTTCTAATTTCTCCTTGTCAAACAGTTGTAGGGAGCCATGTTGCTCTTCAGGCTTGTTTTGTATGTCGGATTCTTTTCCTGAATAGGTTTGTGGTGAGAGGAGCCGGTAGCAGTGTGCTGTCTTAGAAAGGGCATAGACTTCCTTAGTAGATGGATACAAATTGCAATCTTGACTGTTGTTTTCTTGCTCTCTGACCACAGGCAGCTTACTGAACTGCTGTGCTTTATTCAGGGGTCCCCAGCTGATACCAGGCTGTTGCCTGTTAGGAACTGGGCCACACAGCAGGAGGTGAGCGGCAGGCCAGCGAGCAGTACTGCCTGAGCTCCGCCTCCTGTCAGATCATCTGTGGCATCAGATTCTCATAGAGCACAAACCCCATTGTGAACTTCGCATACAAGGGATCTAGGTTGCATGCTCCTTATGAGAATCTAATGTCCAGCTATCTGAGGGGAAACAGTTTCATCCCCAAACCATCAGTTTCCCACCCCCGAGCCCCAGTCCATGGAAAAATAGTGTTCCACGAAACTGGTCCCTGGTGCCAAAATGGTTGGGAACCGCTGTTTTATTTTCTTTGCACATTGGGGCAATGCCACCCAACTTGCAGGGTAGTTGTGAAGTGAAGGATAATGACTGTGAGGTTCCCGGCCTTGAGGGGGACTCTTACATCAGTTGCTGTGCTGTCTGCTCCAAGAACAGACCTGAGGGGCAGTGACCTTGGGATCAGGCGCACCTGCTTTGGAATCAGTCATTCCTGAGTTTGCATCTCAGCTCTGCCTTCAGAGATCTATAGCCTTGGGCAAGTTAACATTCCTAACCTCGGTTTATTCATTTGTAAAATGAGCATAGTACATCAAAGCTCATAAAGTAGTTATTAGGATCAGATGAAATTAATAAAATGATATTACTTGTAAAGCACTTATATAGTCCCAGTAATATAGCTCATACTGAATATGTGACAGCCGTTATTGTTGTGACTGTTACTATTACTTTTGTCGTCCTCATTGTTCTTACCCGTGCTGGCAGTGGGCTGTAGAGAAGCTGTGGTGGGAGAATAAGGAGAAACACCTTACTTCGCGTGTAAGTGGTGATAGTCACAGAAGCTTCCAGGAGGGGGTGATGCTTGATGCAGTCTTTTTTTATTTTTTTATTTTTTTTGGAGATGAAGTCTCGGTCTGTCACGCCCAGGCTGGAGTGCAGTGGTGCGATGTCGACTCACTGCAGCCTCTGCCTCCTGGGTTCAAATGATTCTCCTGCCTCAGCCTCCCAAGTAGGTGGGATTACAGGCACCTGCCACCCACACCTGGCTATTTTTGCATTTTCAGTAGAGATGGGGTTTTGCCATTTTGGCCAGGCTGGTCTCGAACTCCTGGCCTCAGGTGATCCACCCATCCCGGCCTCCCAAAGTGCTAGCATTATAGGCATGAGCCATGGCGCCCAGCCTGAGGCACTCTTAAATGGGAGTTGGGAGTGAGTGGGGTGGGGGTCCTGTGAGCTCCCAGGCCCCAAGATGAGGTGTCTGGGCAAAGGGTGAAATGAAGGGTGGGTAGGAGAAATGGCCCCCTGCTGTGAGGGTTGAATCAGTGCAGATCCTGAGAACATCGCTCCAATTAACTGAGCCCCAGGGATTTGTGAGGAGAAGAGTATTAGATTTATTATATTGTGGTGTCTTTTGCTTTTTCGTTTAGGCGCTGGAGCTTTTTCTTCTTCTGTTTTTTTTTTTAACCATGGAATTTATTGATCCACAGTGTACGAATGATGCTCTCCTGCTCTGTGTTCTAATGAAAAAAGTTAGCTCTGATGGAACACATCAAAAGGTGAAATAAACTCATTCTCTTAAAAAAATTTTAAAAAAAGTTGACCTTTTGCAAAAAGTGTCAGAAAATGGGTCCATCTGTGTTATGTAAAGTGTGAGTTTTCTCTCTGAGTTGAATGAAGTCAGGAAAGGATCACGTAAAAAACTTCTGCTTCAGAGTGTCAAGAATTTAGGGGTGTTGCTCTTAGTCACGACATCTTCTGAACTGTTAACCTAAACCCACAGCTGGTGCTCTGAGGTCAGCTCTTGCTCGTGGCATAGCTTTAGCTCACAAGCTGCTTTCTGAGGTCTTGTTCATTCATTCCCTCCCTCCCTCCCTCCCTCCCT
>NW_012102621.1:2772482-2782378 GCF_000951045.1 Mandrillus leucophaeus | reverse complement strand
CTCCCTTCCTTCCTTCCTCCCTCCCTCTCTCCCTCCCTCCCTCCCTTCCTCCCTTCCTTCCTTCCTTCCCACCCCACCGGTGAACCTACCAACAAAGACTTATGGGGCACCTTCCATGCAGGCTGTCTTCTATGCCCTGGGGATATATTCATGAGGCCAAAGAGATAAGGTGGCTGTTCCCAAGGCATGCAGGCTTAATAAACAGTTCAGCAAATAGCACTTTACTTTTATTCAGCAATGAGTGCTGGGAAGGAAATGAGACCTGGTGATGGTGGAGGGGACCAGGACACAGGGGTAGAGGCTGCTTTACTTTGAGTCACTGGGAAGGCCCTTCTTCCTTGATTGGGGCAGGAATAGTCCTTGGGTTTATTGGCAGCCCAGACTGAGCAGATCAGTCCTCCCCATTTACATATTTGCCAGTTACCGTTAGTCACGGCTGTTTGTATATCTTGTATTCTAAGACTTGACCCTGGTCCTTCAGAAACCTTTTGGTGTGGTGGAGGAAAGCGATGCATTTTTGGGGTCAATGCTGTCACTTTAAATATTTGTGATGAATAAGGGGCACACACCAGAACTGTAGAAGTCCAGGGTTTGCGCAGTTAGCCCAGGCTGGCACGGGGGAGTGCTCAGGAAGACACACCTTCTGGAGAAAAGGTGGTCTGGGCTGGTGGCAGGAGGATCAGGCAGAGAAGGCTGGGCAGGGCATCCTGAGAGAGGGGACGGCAGGAAGCAGAGCCAGGGAACAGCATGCTATGCGTAGGAGCAGCGACACTGCACATGTGCTACGCGTCACCTCGTGTAGGCCCAGGGCCAGACCCTGCCTTTACTGTGACGTCTAAGTACAGGGCTGTCTAGGTCCATGCCTTCACTTGCCAGTGACAGGAGCTTGGCTAGTTTATTTGGGAAAAAAAGGTTGAGGAGAGGAGAGGAGCTCACTCTGCTAGAATTCTATGGCAGCTCACAGAATGAAGAGTGGGGGTGAGAGGCTGGGTCTTGCAGCCGGGGAGCAGGGCTCCCCACTATGCAGCTGCCAGGGGCAGAAAGCCTTCTCCCCATGTGTTGACTGTGCATTGGTCTCAGGGAAGGGCTTTGGTGGACCGGACCTGGTGCAAGGGATATTGTGACGAGCCGGGCCTGGGCCATGGCATAGGGGTGAGGGTATGGGTAGAGGTGGGTCCTGTGGCAGAGCCACCAGGAATATGTGGAATGGGGAGCGGGTTCCTGAGTGGAAGGAGCCCCAGGGAAACAAAACCAACCCCATGCTTTTGAAAAGTTGTGTGTGTCCCATTGCTTTCCAACCCTATGGAGGTCCCCTCCCTCCACGAGTCATTACATTTGTCTACATCCTGGTTAGCCACAGTTCTGGGCAGCTTTTGTCACCTTGAAAACAGAGAAAAGAAATATCTTGAGGGGAGATAATGTCGACCTAAGGAGCCTTCTTCCTATGCTTTAATGTCCACTGATTGGAACACCCCCTTTAGAAACTCGGCTCACAGGATCCTAAGAACTGTAACAATTGGCCGGGCTTGATGGCTCATGCCTGTAAGCCCAGCAGTTTAGGAGGCTGAGGTGGGTGGACCACCTGAGGGCAGGAGTTTGAGACCAGCCTGGCCAATATGGTAAAACCCCGTCTCTACTAAAAATACAAAAATTAGCCTGGTGTGGTGGCGTATGTCTGTAGTCCCAGCTACTTGGGAGACTGAGGTAGAAGAATCGCTTGAACCCAGGAGGTAGAGGTTGCAGTGAGCCAAGGTCGTGCCACTGCACTCCAGCCTGGGCGACAGAGCAAGACTGCGTCTCAAAAAAAAAAAAAAAGAAAAGAAAGAAAAAAAGAAACTTAGCCAGGCGTGGTGGTGCACATGTGTAATCCCAGGTACTTGGGAGGCTGAGGCACAAGAATCGCTTGAACCCGGGGGACAGAGGTTGCAGTGAGCTGAGGTTGTGCCACTCCACTCCAGCCTAGATGACAAAGTGAGACCCTGTCTCAAAACAAAACAAAACCCCAAAAACCTATTGAAGAGAGGCCCTGTTCAGCTTTCCCTGGACCCATTCCAGTTCATTGCTGTTTTCATTCCTGATGCTGGTGCCGCTGCTCAAGGGTCAGTCTCCTCTGCTCCACCTGCTGGCCAGAGTATCTGTCCCCTGCCCCCTGTTTTGAGGTCCTCACATGGGGCATCCTTCTTAAAACCTTCCATGCTTGTTCTCTTGCCCAGCCCTACATCAAGGCTGATGGGCAAGTTTACTGGGTGGTGTTTATTTCATGCCATTTGACATGCTGGGGTGGAGAGTCTGGATGGTGGATTGAAACATACTTCTCCTGCATGGCCTCAGGCAACTTATTTGACCTTTCCGAATCTCAGTTTCCTTCTCTATGAAATGGGGATCATATTATAACAGGAACAAATCGGTAAGATAATACTAATTATTGACCAGAGTGTCGACAACATAGGAAGCTCTCAGTGGCTGTTTTTGTTTCTCTGTTTGCCTGAAATAGAAAGTAGCTGATCTGTGAGTTCTAGGATCAGAAACCTGGGCCCTGGGGACAACCTGGTACCCTGATCACTGCAAAGCAGGGTGTTTGGTGGGGTGGAAGGCAGCAGAAGTGGGATCAGGGAGAGGGAGCCGACGTTCATTCATTTTTTGTGTGTCCTGTCTCAGAGCCAGAGTGATATGCCGGGAAGTGCTAGTCAAGGGAGTAATATGTATCTAAACCACTGGTTTCTAAACTGTGTACTGAAACAGCTGCACCTTGTGTACCGTGCAACCCGCAAAGTAGGGCCTTCCCATGACCCACGCAGACAGTTCCTCTGAGTGCTAGGGACCCTCCAACGCCTCTGCACAACGGCGGGGGGCTTTCTTGACTTCCTGCATCTGACACCAAAGGCCCTGCTGACCTCATCCAGGACAGCACAGGTCAGATAGGCCTTTGCTCCAGTCCCACGAGCACATTGACGTTAAACTGTAAGGAAAGGCTAGAACAGGGCGGGTGCCAGGCCTGACATCTCGCATCGTGCTGGGAAGTCCCTGCATGCTGCCACTCTGTAACGTCTGTTACAAAGTATAAATTCAGCCTTCTGGGGCCCCAGAGAAAAGGGAGCTGGCACTTGGTGTCTTTGGTGTCAGTCCTGTTGGTTATGGGATGGGAGTAGGGCTGGTCATCTCTTCATGGGGAAGAAGCTGTGCTCTGTGGCCAGGTCATATACCAGGAGCTTGACCTTGGGCCAGTCTGCCCATCCTCCGGCCCAGGAGAGGGTTGGGGGGATCACATCACTTTGCCCTTTGCAGCTGTTCTTCAGTTGCAGAGAATGTGCGCAGCGCGCTGCCCTCTCCCTCTCCCTCTGTCTTCCTGTGTCTCCTCCTGTTTCCCTCTATTTCTCCTACCCCAAGAAATCAGTGCAAGCATCGGCTGATAGGACCTATCTGGTCTTAGCCAGTATTGAGAATAAAGGTATTTTGCAGGGACATACTTCTGCCTTACAACTGTTTGTTAAAATTCTGAAGTGTTCTCTAGATCAGAAAAAGATCCCATTTATTAAACTGATGACCAGCGAGGAGACGGTCAGGTAATTTGGTTGAAGGGAGCAGCTCCTTTTTAGGGCACCGTCTTGGAGACTCAGGCCACAGGAAGGCGGATGGAAGGCTCTAAGAACGTGCCCTGCTTGAGACTCTGAGAACCTGCCCTGCTTGAGGCTGTGAGAACCTGCCCTGCTTGAGGCTCTGAGAACCTGCCCTGCTTGAGGCTCTGAGAACCTGCCCTGCTTGAGGCTCTGAGAACCTGCCCTGCTTGAGGGGTCCTGCGTGTGGCTTTGGCTACTTGCATTTTTTTTGAGTCCTAGACATCTCTTGGGACACAGCTGTTTCAGGACACAGCGTAGAAAACACCAGAGGACGCCGTTTAGAAAACACCAGTTTAGGTATGTATTTCCTCCTTGATGAGCACAGTTCTTCCCAGCAGCTGCATCCAGCAGCACAGTCTGGGTCCTCAGCCTTGCAGGTTTCTCTTGCTTTGCTCCTGGAAGGCCCCGGCTGGAATGTTGTCACCCATGATCCTGGAGCTCCTTGCGGCAGAACCAGCTACTCCATGGCGAGGACACACCTTGTCAGTTCCTCTGGCCTCTGGGCCTTGGGCAGGTTGAAATGATGGGCGTAGTCCAGCTGAGAGAGGGGATGGCAGGAAGCAGAGCCAGGGAACAGCACGGTATGTGTAGGAGCAGCGACGCCACACACGTGCCGCACGTCACATCCTGTAGGCCCAGGGTCTGGGCCTTGGGGTTGGGTTTTGGGTCTGCCTTGCTCCTGGGGCAGCTGCTGGGATCAAATGGTGGGGGGCGGGTGTCAGTGGCACTCAGTTGGGGCCCTGCACACCCCAGGAGTTTTATGTTGATGATGCAGAAGTCGCTGAGGGTTGATTTCCAAAGGGGATTAAAGCTCTTTTCCTGGCGATGCCCGAGACCCCTGCTATGTTCTGCTGCACCCCCCGGAGCAGCACTGGCACAGGTGAGGGCCACGCCTCCTCCCTGGGCCCAGGCGTCAGGTGTTGGCTCTCCACAAGAGGCCGTGGCTTTAGGACCTCACAGACATTTCTATTCGGAGAGGGGATGGAATGAAGACAGGAACACAGCACTGTTTTTAGTACAAGGAGACGGCAACAGCTTGGCGTCAGCGCGATGCGTGACATTTCCGTGTGTAAGGTGTGCTGCTGCCTGGTGGAGTGGCGCGCAAGCACCTGGCTGCTTTCCTCCCTGCCAGATGCCATTTCAGGAAATCGCCTTTGTTGCTCAGGCATTCGTACCCCTGACTGCTCAGGCGTGGCCTGGCTTGGGATTCAGGAGGGCTGAGGGGCCTCTCTGAGCTCCCCTGGTGCCTGGAAGGACTCTGCAGGGTCCTAGCCCCTGGCCTGCCATGAGGGCCTTCATCTTAAGGCACTTTCTGACTGGGGGACTTTGGCTGTGTCCTTTTGAGACAGTCTTGCCCTGTGGCCCAGGCTGGAGTACAGTGGCTCACTGCAACCTCCACCTCCTGGGTTCAAACGATTCTCCTGCCTCAGCCTCCTAAGTAGCTGGGATTACAGGTGCCTGCCACCATGCCCAGCTAATTTTTGTATTTTAGTAGAGATGGGGTTTTGCCATATTGGCCAGGCTGGTCTCGAACTCCTGGCCTCAAGTGTTCTGCCTGCCTCGGCCGCCCAAAGTGCTGGGATTACAGGTGTGAGCCACCGCGCCCGGCCTCTTCCCTTGTCTTTGAACTTGAGGGGTCGCTAGGGTATTTCCAATGTCCCGGTCCAGGCCTGACATCTCTGAATATATGAAAGGAAAGGAGCAAACCTGAGATTCTGAAAGACAGTTTGTGTTCCAGCTTAGAAAGAGAGACAGAGAAGCCAACAGCGTGTCCATAAAGCATCATGGGGACTTAAAACTGTTACTGAAATCCTGTAATTTTTCAGCGTAGCCCAAATGAATGTGGTATGTTTTTTTCTCTCTGCTTCTCCTCCTGTTTTTCATTCTTTCTCTCTTGCTTTGCTTTTCTTCCTTTCTTAGTCTGTTTCTTTTCACTCACTCACTCACTCACTCTCTTTAACCTGAGTCCCGGCAAGGCAAGGTGTCACCCACTGTGCTCTGTGCTCGGGATGCAGTGGATGGGCCCGAGGCCCTGCACACCACACGGCCTCTCCATAGGGGAGAGACTCAGGTGTTCAGACCGCTGTGAGGCAGTGGGTTGGGGGTGGTGTGAGAGGAGGGTTGGTTTTGCCAGGCATGGGAGATGGTGGCCTTTGTGGAGGACAGGCGACATCTGAACTGAGTCTCAGGCCATACATATGAAATAGATCGAGGGACAGAATGGAGCTGGCAGGTAGACAACGTCTCTGTCTCCCCGAATTGCTGATTAGCTGGTCTCGTTCCTTTCCCCTCTTGACCCTGGTTCCTTCCCCACTCATAGCTGTCCCCTCCTCCTTCGTAGCCCCGGGACCCAAAGCTCCTGGGAGGGGTCAGGAGTACACCAGCACCCGGATTTATCTCCACCATCTTCCCCTTCTTCCTTCAGGCGAAATCTCAACAATGCATGGTGGCTACTAGCGCTTAATGTGTTTTTCTGCTGCACCCTCAGTGAAGCAGGGCTGGTCTTCCAAACCACTCTGGGGCATGCCCTTCCCACCATCCCAGGGCCACTGCCTGGCATGTTCATGCTGGGCTTGCTGCAGCTGCCCACATTCCAGGGCCCCAGCAGTCCATCTGCACTGCCAGGCCCAGCCCTGCCTGGTATGGGCTCCCCACCCCTGTGTGGCGCAGATGCAGAACCTTGGACTTGGGGGCACACGCTCACTCTTGGCCGGGGGCTGCTGGCTTATGGAGAGTTTCCTGTTGACCTTTCTAAGCAGCCTCAGAGATTCACCTCTTGGCCTAGCTTGGGCAGGAGTGGCAAGGTTAGGGGGCACGAGTCGGGGGGCATCTCGGGGCTGTCTTTATTCTGATCTGCTTGATGGATCAGGTGGGACTTGCAGGCAGCCACCAGTCCTGCGAGGCAGGCAGGCGGTTCACTGCAGGCGTCCCAGCCCCACCCGGTTTCCAGCCAAGGCATCAGCCCTCCTTCGGAAACTTTCACCTAATTTCAGAGCTCGGCTGGATTCAGCGCTCTCCCGCTCCCTTTATTTTCTTTCTACTGTCGTCCTTCTCCTTTTCTCCTTACCACCCAGTTCACCTCTCCCCTTCTTCATTAACCCCCTCACTTCAACCCGGGACCCCTTTACTATGGCAGACCTTGTCTTTTTAGTGATCGTTTGATCTCAACCTCTGTCCAAGCAGCAAAAGGTAGCAGCCTAGATTTGGGCATTCTTTTAACACAGACCAGCAGCGAGGCTGTGCCTTGCCAGGTGCCAGGTAGAGGCAGTGGGGCTGCCTGGTCTATGGTGGCAAGGACAGCCCGACTCACAGACTTTCAGAACTTCAGCCTAGAGGTAAGAGCTTGTCATCGAACAAGTGATTACAATCATGAATGAACAGTCAGAAAGCCCAGGGGCTATTGAGCACATTAAAATCAGAAGAGGTCACACGTGAACTGAGATCCGATGACTGAATTGGAGCTAACCAGGTGTAGGGGTGGAAGGAATGTTCTAGACTCAGGGAAGGTCTGGGCTGAGGGTCTGGGATGGGCAGGAGCCAGGCCTGTTGGAGGAACTGGAAGGAAATCTACCTGGTAGCAGAGAGGGAAACACAGCAGGGAAGGGGGAGAGTGATATAAGGGGAGGGTACAGAGGAAGGCACCGGACGGGATCGTCCACCTCTCATGTAGACCATTGTCTTCCATCGTGGTTGCACATGGCAGCCTGGGCTTCCAAGGCAGGGGTCAGAGCAGGGGAGAAGCAAGGCTTCTCTTCTCCAGCCCCCCTCATCAGTGAGGCCAGTCTTTCCCAGAGACCCTCCACCTGTTCTTGCCCTAGTTGCAGGGGCACCTGAGAAAGTGTCATTTGCCAGCCTTGCAATGGGACGCAGCCTCTGTGGGATGGGAAGAGAGCTGAGAGACAGGTGGTGGGCCAGCAGCTACATGTCTGCCGTGACCTGGTGACAGTGACACTTAAGAGCCACTGGAAGTCACCAAAGAGGCCAGTGGGGAGTAGCAGGTCCTGATTTGCCGGTGGAGTCGGGGCTTGGCTTCTGATTTAGCCACTGTGTTAGTTTGTTTTTATGCTGGTGATAAAGGCCTACCAGAGACTGGGCAGTTTACAAAAGAAAGAGGTTTAATGGACTCACAGTTCCATGTGGCTGGGGAGACCTCACAATCATGGTGGAAGGGGAAAGTCCCGTCTCACGTGGTGGCAGACAAGAGAAGAATGAGAGCCAAGAGGAAGGGATTTCCCCTGATAAAACCATCAGATCTTGTGATACTTACTTATTACCAGAAGAACAGTACAGGGGAAACTGCCCCCGTGACTCAGTTATCTGGGTCCCTCCCACAACATGAGGGAATGATGGGAGCTACAATTCAAGATGAGATTTCGGTGGGGATCACAGCTAAACCATATCAGCCACGTACTAGCCATGTGACCTTGGTCCACTTACTTTGCCTCTCTGAGCCTCAGTTTCCCCCTTTTCTGCTAGGGCAGTAGTACACCTTCACCCCTGCGGTGGGGGAAGAGCACTAACGTGCTTGGTACAGGGTATGCCAAGTTGTATTTTCCTGGCTCTCCCTGAGTATCTGGTGGGTTCAGCTGGCGGGCCGAACCGTACAGCTGGTGTGTGGGTACAGGGGACGTGGGGATCCAGCCCAACTCTGCCTCCTGGAATTGCGTGGCCTTGGGCCAGCCTCGCCTCTTAGAGTCTCATGTATAAAATGGGAATTTCACCCACCCCACTGGATTGACTTGAGACTGAAAGAAGCTGTGCTCGCAAAGGGCATAAGTTGTAACAAGGGCCAGCGCAGGAGTCAGCACCTGTCACATCCTCCCTCCCCTTGCCTTGAGCTTCAGCCTTCTCTCTCTCTCCTGGTCCTTAAAAACAAAAGAAAAGAGGTATTCACACACCTTAAAACTCACCTTTTCAAAGTGTACGATTCAGTCACTTTTTAGTATATTCACAAGATTACGCAGCCATCACCACTCTCTAATTCCAGAAGGTTTTCATCACCCTAGAGAAACTCTGTGGCTGTTAGCAGGCACTCTCCATCACCGCCATACCCCTTCCCCTTCTAGCCCTTGGCAGCCAGTAATCTACTTTCTTTTCTTTTCTTATCTAACTTTTATTTGAAGTTCAGGAGTACAAGTGCAGGTTTGTTACGTAGGTGAACTTGTGCCATGGGGATTCGTTGTAAATGTTATTTCTTCACTCAGGTATTAAGCCTCATACTTGTTAGTTATTTTTTCCTGATCCTCTCCCTCCTTCCACCCTCCTCCCACCCTCCACCCACCAGAAGGCCCCAGTGTGTGGTGTTTCCCTCTGTGTCCATGTGTTCTCATCCTGTAGCTCCCACTTATAAGTGATAACATGCAGTACTTGCTTTTGTGTTTCTGTGTTAGTTTGCTAAGGATAATGACCTCCAGTCCCATCCATGTCCCTGCAAAGGACATGATCTCATTCTGTTTTTGGCTGCATAGTATTCCATGGTGTAAATGTATCGCATTTTCTTTATCCAGTGTTATCATCGATGGGCATTGAGGTGGATTCCATGTCTTTGGTATTGTGAATAGTACTGCAGTGAATGTGTGCAAGCATGAGTCTTTGTAATAGAATGATTTATCTTTTTCTCTGCAGATTTTTCTCTAGATCTGCCTTTTGTGACTTAGAATTGTAGACATCGTACAATATGTGGCCTTCTATGCTTGGCTTCTTTCGCTTAGCACAATATCCTCAGGTTTCATCTGTGTGGCAGCATGCATCACTACTTCATTCCTTTTTTTTTTTTTTCTTTTTGAGACTGTGTCTTGCTCTTTCGCCCAGGCTGGACTGCAGTGATGCTATCTTGGCTCACTGCAAGCTCCACCTCCTGGGTTCACGCCATTCTCCTGCCTCAGCCTCCCGAGTAGCTGGGACTACAGGCATCCGCCACCACACCCGGCTAAATTTTTTTTGTATTTTTAGTAGAGAGGGGGTTTCACCGTGTTACCCAGGATGGTCTCCATTTCCTGACCTCAGGATATGCCCGCCTCGGCCTCCCAAAGTGCTGGGATTACAGGTGTGAGCCACTGCGCCCGGCCTACTTCACTCTTTCTTATGGCTGAATAATATTTCATTGTTTGGATAGACCACATTTTTCTTATCCATTCCTCTACCAATGGCCATTTGGGTTGTTTCCCATTTTTGGCTATTGCAAATTATGTTGCTCTGAACTTTCCTATACTAGTCTCTGTATGAAAACATTTGTTTTCAGTTCTCTTGGGCATTTACCCAAGAACAGAACTGCCAGGT
>NW_012102621.1:2767891-2770867 GCF_000951045.1 Mandrillus leucophaeus | reverse complement strand
GTTGTCACCCAGACCTGGGCTGGAGTGCAGTGGCACAATCATGGCTCACTGTAACTGCTACCACCTGGACTCAAGTGATCCTCCCACCTCAGCCTCTCGAGTAGCTGGGACTACAGGCACTTGCCACCACAACTGGCTAAATTTTTCTTTATTATTTGCAGAGATAAGGTCTCCCTATGTTGCCCAGGCTGGTCTCCAACACCCAGGCTCAAGCCATCCTCCCATCTCGGCCTCCCAAGTGCTGGGATTTTAGGTGTCAGCCACCATACCTGGCTGTGTTCAAAGAAACCTTTTTTTTTCTTGTTTGACACTGAACTTTGAATTTCATGTACTTTGCCCATGCTAAAGAATACTACTTTCCTTTTGATTTTTTTCCATCTATTTAAAAATGTGAAAACCATTCTTAGTCTGTGGGCCATATGAAAACAGCCAGCAGGCCAGGTGGCCAGCCCAGTTTGAGAGGAGTGCGTCTGGAGGGAACAGTGTGTCGGAGGAAGATGGAGCATCTGCCTAAATCCTGCCGGGCCTAGGGCCTGCGTGGGCTTTCTCTGTCATGCTCTTCCCTATGGAAGCTGCTCAGTAGATCCTGCTGGGGACATGGCATTGCTGCGCTGAGACATCAGAGCGGGGTCACCTGTGTGCTGCCAGAGTGGGCCACGGTGTTCCTCCCTGATTAGTCTACCAACCCCTGGCCAGGGCAGCAGAGTCTTCCCGCAGATACTCTGATAAATCAAACCACAATGGGTGCCAGCCACATGTTTTACCTTTTCTTCTGGAAAAACACACAATCCTCACTGCACCCCAGAACATCAGCTCTAAATCTTTCTAGGAAGAGCATGGCTTTTTTTTTTTTCTTTTTTTGACAGGGTCTTGCTCTGTTGCCCACACTGGAGTGCATTGGTACTATCTTGGCTCACTACAATCTCTGCCTCCCCTTCAAGCGATTCTCCTGCCTCAGCCTCCCAATTAGCTGGGACTACAGACATGGACCACCACGCCTGGCTAATTTTTGTGTTTTTAGTAGAGACAGGGCTTCACTAGGTTGACCAGGCTGGTCTCGAACTCCCGACCTCAGGTAATCTACCTGTCTTGGCCTCCCAAAGTGCTGGAATTACAGGCGTGAGCCACCACACCCGGCCAAGCACAGCTTTTAAAGCCAGTCCAAACTCTGCCAGATGCTGTCATATGTGACTTTGGTCAGGTAAGTTAGTCTGAGCCTCAGTATCTTCACTTGCAAAAAGGGTATGGGATGAGTGAGTACCTTCTTCACTGGGGAATGTGAGCGTTCGAAACTTGCATAGCACCTAGCATGTAGTAAGCACTCAGCATAGCACCCTAGCACATAGTAAGCACTCAGTATAGCACCTACCATGTAGTAAGCACTCAGTATAGCACCTAGCAGGCAGTAAGCTCTCAGTCAAAGCTATTTGCCGCTGTGCTGCTGTTTGTTCCCACTGCATCCCTTATAGCACTGGATACTGAGGGAGATGCAGGTGGCTGCGTCCAGCCTGTGGTGGTTCCCTGAGCCTGCAGCCTCAACTGCAGCATAGGAATAAACACAGATACTCAAGTACTGGCCCCAGATACTGGTATATTGTAGGTGTTGACTTTTCTTCTTTGCCTGAGCTGGATCAGGTGGGTCTGGGAGGAATTCTTGTTCCATACCAGAGTAAGCATTTGTGGCGTGTTTCTGGCACAGGTACCTGAGTCATCTTCCTGGACCTTTTGAATGAGGGAGAGTGTTTTTCTCCATGGCCTCCAAGCCTCGCTCCCCAGGCTGCAGGCCCTTCCCTCTGTGTCTTCCTTATAGGCCCCACCCCACCCTACCGGTCATATCCATCACATCTCCAGAACCCCTTCCTCTAGATCGGGGGTCAGCAAGCTACGGCTTGTGGGCCACATTGTCCCCTTGACAGTTTTTTTATTTTATTTTATTTTTTTTGAGACGGAATCTCATTCTGTCATCCAGGATCGAGTTCAGTGGCATGACCTCAGCTCACTGCAACCTCTGCCTCCCGAGTTCAAGGGGTTCTCCTGCCTCAGCGTCCTAAGTAGCTGGACTATAGATATCCGCCACCACGCCCGGCTAATTTTAGTATTTTTAGTAGAGATGGGGTTTCACCATGTTGGCCAGGCTGGTCTCGAACTCCGGACCTGAAGTGATCTACCCACCTCGGCCTCTCAAAGTGCTGGGATTGTAGGACTGAGCCACTGCACCCAGCTGACAGTTTTTTTTTTTTTTTAAATAAAGTTTTATTGGAATGCAGCCATGTCCATTTATTTATATAATGTCTGTGGCTGCTTTTATACAACAAAGACACAGGTGAGTCTGTATGATCCACAGAGCCCGTATGATCCACAGAGCCTGAAACATTTATCATCTGCCTGGCTACAGAAGACATCTGCTGAGCCCTTATCGAGATGTCCCCGCTTCAGGGCTCCTATATGCTGAGCCGTCCTCCATTCAACGCTGTACATGCTGTATACTGAGCAATTCTCCTGTGTGCATCTCCCCAGGAGGCTGGGGCTCCCTGAGGGTAGGGCTGTGTCATCCCAGATGCCCACCTTGCTCACAACACAGGCACATAGCAGGTGCTCAATACCTAAGAAGTGATAGATGACTGGCTGGCTGAATGAATGAAAGAATGAAACAGACATGATATAGTAAATCAAGATAGAGTTCTTCCCAGGTCAACCAAAGCTAAGGTTTTTCACCTGCAAAAAAAAAATAGCTTCAGTGTATAGTGGGTTCAGAACTTCTCTGTCTGCAGCCTATCAGCTTCCTCTCCAACCTCACAAGTAGGTATCAACAATAAAAATGGCTGACGCTCAACATGGCGCCTCCTGTATGCCAGGCCCTGGATTGAGTGCTTTATGGATATTAACAAATTCAAGCCTCGGGACAACCCTAGGAAGAAACTACTGCTGCTACCCCCGTTCTACAGATAAGGAAATTGAGCACTGGAGAGGCTAAGC
>NW_012102621.1:2763897-2766126 GCF_000951045.1 Mandrillus leucophaeus | reverse complement strand
GCACCACTTCTTAAATAAAAACTGTGATTCTTAAAGCATTCAGGTAATTAAAGAAGTCCCATCGGCTTAGCATGAACTTTGAGCACCTTTCTCCCCTGCCTTTTTCTGCAAATGAACGAAAGTATACATGGCGGATTTTTGTTGTTAGTGGAATTGTAAAAATCAATTCTAAAAACTTTACTGGTGCCCAGCCTAATCCTGGATACCCCCAAAGACTCTCAATCAGTACTTTCTGGATCAATTTTCACCTCTTTGAAACCTCATTTTTAATCTGTAGTGACAAAAGTCCAGAGAAACCACCCGGACAGAGCCAAGATTTCATAAATGGAAAGAAGGTGGTGTAGACCAGCAGCCTGCTCTTCTAGGGCTTACAGCAAAATCAATATTCCCTTGCTGTGAGACCTGAATCGTGGAAACCAATTGGCCAAGGGGACTAATTGGATGCCTTTTGAAAATTCCCTAGCTGGAATTGAGATGCAGGTTAACAGACAAGATTGGCAGCTCATGCATTATTTTCAAAGCTCTCTCCTGAGATTGTGTTTGTGACTTGGCGAGAGTGCGTCATTTGCCCACACAAAAGCAGGAACAGCCCCACCACTCAGAGAGCCTTCTCTTCCCTGTGCCCTGCCCCTCTCAACACACATCTGAGTGTCTCCATTGCTGGCACGGTTGTCAGGAAGACACTAGGGAAGGGCTTTTATCCAATGGGATAAAAACCTCCCCAAATCAGCTGATGGTAGCTGAGATCATTCACATCTAGCTCCAGGAAGGCCTAGGATTGGGGCTCGGAAGTGATGACAATGATGGCGTTCCTGGGATTGTGCTGGTTGTGGATGTACGAGGCCTGTGTCTCGCAGTGGCCCTACCAGGACAACAGCAAGAATGACATTATTATCCCCCCATTTATAGATGAGCATTGAAGCTCAGAGGGTTTAAGCAAGGTGACCAAGGACACGTAGCTTATAAGTGACAAAACCAAGACTCACATCCAGGTCTGTCTCTCTTGAAAGCCTGTGGGTTTCCAGCTGACCACCTTTCCCTCTCCTCCTTGCACCTACAGTGAACTTCCCTGAATCCCATTCCTCAAATCCCTGTCTTTGGTCAAGGATGTTGGTGACAGTGTCAGACACCAGCTGAGTATCGGATCATGTTTTTACATGATTTCCATGATATATTTCCATGTCTTCAATTGCTGGTGAACATCTTTTTTATAAAGTGCAGATTACTAAATCGTTCAAGGCAATTGGGAACCCTTTTTTTTTTTTTTTAGACCATCAAGTCAGTGATCCTGTTTGACTGCAGTTATTTTTTGTGGTGACACCTCCTGCTTATGTACCGCCCAACATCTGGTGACATACTAAAGGTTCTGAGAAGTTGATGGGAAAAGAGCAGATAATTTTTTTTTTCCAGAAAATCCTCTTGCCCTCATTGTTGGCTGGAAAAGTCCAACTTTTTGTCAAGCCCTCATCTCATTCATCCAGACATCAGTCCACTCCACCCTGCTAATTATGGGAATGACCGCCCAGTGCTCAGAGACACAGCTGAGACTTTCCCTGAAGTGTCTGGTTCATAGTCATGTCTGTCAGTCTTTCTCCAAGACAACACGCTGTCCTGGTCTGGTGCATCAAACCTCCTTGCATCCAGCTCTACCCATTTTCCTCTAATGAAGCATCTCTCTTTGCCTTTTAGACGGTAGTGATTTGCTTTGGTTTTTGCATTCACTAGGCTGTACCCATAGGTACCAGGTTGACTCCCAGTGATTGTCTGTCCAAGCTAGGGGAAGAGATGCTGGCTGCAGGGAAGATTTGCCATCAGGAACAAGCCTCAGTTTAGTTTCAACATGCATGTATTGCACAACCTAATTTCTGCTGGGTATGATGGCCAAAACTGGGGATAGAGAGATGAGACATAGCTCCTTACCCTCGGGTGGTGCTCAGTCTAGTTGAGGTGGATAGGGAAGGCAGGCACACAGCAGCAGGGGACAGGGAGGAGGGACAGCAATAGACCTTGGTCTAGGGCATTGGGGGAACGCAGAAGTTGAGTATAATTGAGGAAAGGAGAAGAAACCAGAGAAGGATGTTGCAGGGTGAAGACGCTGGAGGCAAGCCCTCCAGGATGAGTAGGACTTAGCCAGGCAAAGAAGGCGCAGTGGGGATAAGCAGAGGGAACAGGCATGAGAATAGGCATGTCAAGGACAGGGATCCTGGCATATGTGTGAGCTTGGAGTGA
>NW_012102621.1:2754549-2762662 GCF_000951045.1 Mandrillus leucophaeus | reverse complement strand
TTCCTGAACCAATTGCTGTGGCCAAGGGAATGAGGTGCTCTGATTGGCTGAAGCCTGAGTCATAGGCTCTGTCCAGTGCCCATGGTGTGAGAGAAGGGAAGACAGAGGCTTCCCGGAGAGTGGTCAGGCCACGGTTACCAAAGAGGATGCGATCTGAACCAG
This sequence comes from Mandrillus leucophaeus, assembly GCF_000951045.1. Taxonomy (NCBI): domain Eukaryota; kingdom Metazoa; phylum Chordata; class Mammalia; order Primates; family Cercopithecidae; genus Mandrillus; species Mandrillus leucophaeus. The sequence continues at coordinate 2,762,500 of NW_012102621.1, read as the reverse complement.
GTGGCCCAAAGCATGAGCTAGTCAGGTGGGCTTTGCTTGCTGAGGACCTTGGGCATTGACTCAGAGAATTTTAAGTGGAGGAGTGAATGGTATGATTGGAGCTTTAGGCCAGTCATTGTGGTGGCACTGGGGAACCTAGGATCAATCAGGGACCATTTGGAGGTCCTGGCAAGTACAGCTGATGAAGGACTGAGGGCAGGAGTGGAGAAAACCCAGAACACATGAGGAGGTAGAAGTGCTTGGACTTGGTACACCATCCCCCTGCTTACCCAGTAAGCAAACCGAGATGAACTTCGCCAAGCAGTTGAGTCGGGGACCCAGTGCTGGGGAATAACAAGGCTTCTGACCATGGCTTTGCACAGAATATGCACCTTCTACAAGCAAGGGAGAAAGTACATCTGCTGCCCCCAGAGTAGCCACTTTTGTCCTTGAACAGAAGAGCTGCAGAGGTACTTACTGACTTACTGCTATTTTTATTGATTCAACAATCTGCTACTCAGTGGCCTCCAAACTCCTGAGAGTTATGTGCTCATTACTGCCAACCACATTCCTCTAAAGTACACATTAGGTTCATAAACACAATTTCAGGGCTCTGTGCGAAAATGGAGATGCTCTCTAATAGAAAATTAGCTTCTTCCCTGCCAGCTCTACCAAGTTTACATTTCATCTCTTTGGATGGCAGTATTCTTGGTAGGGGAGAGAAAGGAGTCCCTGGAGCTGGGAGTACTTGAGGCTGATTGCCGAGTAGGAGCCTCCTCCTGTTGCCAACCGTTTAATGATCCCGTGACTGCCCAGTGTGTGGGATGACCTGTGACCTGCTCTGTTTTACTTACCAACAAAAGAGATTCCGTGTAGCAGCCTTTTAGCATTAACAGAAATAGGAAAGGGTGCCATGCACTGGTTGCATTCAAGAAATGGATGGGGTTGGGCGTGATGGCTCACACCTATAATCCCAGCACTTTGGGAGGCTGAGGCGGGTGGATCATGAGGTCAGGAGATCAAGACTATCCTGGCTAACACGGTGAAAACCCGTCTCTACTGAAATACAAAAAATTAGCCGGGCAAGGTGACTCACGCCTATTGTCCCAGCTACTTGGGAGGCTCAGGTAGCAGAATCACTTGAACCTGTAAGGCGGAGGTTGCAGTGAGTCGAGATCATACCACTGCACTCTAGCCTGGGTGACAAAGTGAGACTTCATCTCAAAAATAAATAAGTAAATGAACAAACAAACAGATGGTTTCCAACCAAACTGCCCTTACTGGGTACCTCCAATTCTTTCTTTCTTAAAATAAGGGAGTGATGTCTCTGGCCTGGACAAGCAGCTTGAGCCATGTGGTTCTTCTGGATTCAGTTCTAGAAAGGGCCCGTGCCCAGCTGTTTAGCTGTGGACAAATTATTGAGCCTCACCAAAGCTCAGTCCTGTCATCCGTGCGACAGGATCACTGGACCCACCCCAAGGGATTATCATGAGGCTTAAGTGAGATAGAACAGCTGTAGGGTGCTCAGTGCAAGTTCTGGGTGAGTGGCCCTGGGCAACTCTGAGATAATGCCCTTCAGTGATTCTCGGCCAGAGGTGGTTTTGTTCTATCCCTCAGGGGACATTTGGCAATGCCTGAAAGCATTTTTGATTGTCACAACTGGGGTGGCTGCTACTGACATCTCATGGGTGGAGGCCAGGGATGCAGTGGAATGTCTCACAATGCGCAGGACAGCTCCCATACAAGAAAGACTTACCTGGCCCCAAGCATCAGTAGTGCTGTGACTGAGAAAACCTCATGTAGAGAAAACTGTGGTATCTGGAGCTGACTCTGTTCTCAATAGTGGGTAGCTGTCAAATGGTAGGTGCTCTGTGCCAGGGACTGTGCTAAATGCAGAAAGTCAGAGACCAGAGGCAGATGCCCATCGCTGAGTACAGTACGCTTAGAGACCAAAGGCACTCAGAGGAGAGTTGCCTCGTACAGCCTAGAGGCAGGACGGGGTGAGGGGTGAGGGATGGCTTTGTGGATGGGGAGGGCATGTGAGCTGAGTCTGGAAGTTGCCCCCAATCGTTTTCTCTCCTTCTTTGGTGGATGTGAGGGGAGGTCACCAGCCCTGCGGACTGGTGTGGGGAGGAGGTGGCTTGCATCTGTGACTGCCAGACCCCTCCGAGTGTGAGGTCACATGGGCCCATGGGTGTGAGGAGAGGAGCCGAGTGGTGAAGGTGTTGGCAGGCATGGTGCTGTGGGACAGGAACTGTCACCTCTGCTCCGACATGAGATCACAGGTCTGTCCTTTTAAAGTTGGGTTTTAAAATAAAATTGCTCCTTGTTCTGACTGCAGTTGTCATTTCTTTTGTTACTTCTGAGGCTGTTAGTAAGAGGAATAATTTAGAGCTTGGAGGTGGCCTTCATCTTGGCTAGTTGCTAAGCACCCACTTTCTCAAGGCACGGGGGCCCTAGATGCAAAAAGAATCCCCAGCAGCAAGACCTGGGGCTGTCTCGCCTGGTGGCAACATGTGCCTCCCCTCCCACCCTTCGTTCTCCCAGGCGTAGACACCAGAGTGCCAGTGTGGCATTTCCACAGATGAACCAACTGCTGTAAGCCTCTGAAACAGGAATGTTACATGTGTAGTTCTTGTGCCACTTGGCCCCATTCGCCTGTCCATGGCAGACCTGGCTAATCAATCACAGACATTCTCAGTGAGCTCAGGTGCCTTCTCAGAATCATCCTCCACATGACCACCATCTTTCCCTGGCAGCCACCACTGTACACTAGAGTAGGCAGGTAGCTCTAGACTTGGCAGTTTGCCATCCTTGCTGGAAATCATTACTGGCGGTGTGACCCTGGGCATGTCATATAACTCCAGTTTATTTCCTCTTATGCAAAATGCAGATGCTAATGCCTACTTTGCAAGGTTGTTGTGAAAACTAAGAGAAACGAAAACATAGAAAGCAGCTGGCATAGAGTCCAGCATGAAGTAAGGGCTTAGTAATTTTTTTTGTAGAAATGGGGTCTCACTGTGTTGCCCAGGCTGGTCTTGAACTCCTGGTCTCAAGCAGTCCTTGTGCCTCCGCCTCCCAAATTGCTGGGATTACAGGCATGAGTCACCTTGCTGGCCCTCAGTAATTGTTCCTTGTCTTGCTTTTTGCGTAAAATTTACCCTTCAAAGAATGCAGAAGGACTTGTGGTTCATTTAATTCTGCTTGATATTGTCATTTATATTTTCAGCTATATTTGTTTGAGTCCTCAGTAAGACTGTAGGCATTTAGATTGCAGGGAAGGTATCTTTGGATTTTTTTCGTCCCCTGGCCTTCCATCAAGATGTGGTAATTGGATGTATAGGAGTGTGGCAGACACTGCTAGTTGCTTGCTGAAAATAGCTGTGAGGTTTTTTTCCTTATGTCTTAGTAACAGAGCCCTGGGCATTATGCCCACATAGAAAATAGTAAATTTCTCAGCTTCCCTTGCAGCTACATATGGCCATGTAACTAAGATCTGGCCACTAAGATATAGGTAGATGTATCGATTGTGGCTTCCCAGAAAGGCTGCTTACATCTCATCTGGGTGGTACATGCCTTGCCTTTCTCCTTCCTGTTGCCTAGAACTGAGAAATGATAGCTGGAACTCCAGCAGCCACATTGGGCCATGTGGTAACCTAGGGGATGGCAACTCTGCAGCCAAGATAGCAGAGCAGAAAGATGGACGACCTCAGTCCCTGATGACTGAGGGGGCAGCCATCCCAATCCTGGACTACCTCCCTGCACACTGAGTGTCCATCAGAAAATGAGCCCCAAGTGATTAGACCTCTGCTATTTTGGAGCCAAATGCAATTCCTAACTGATGCAAAGAGCTCTTTGATAGAGGCTGAAAGAACTGCTGCCCAGAACTCTAGAGGTGACATAGCACATGGCGTTTAGGGACTTTGGAGTTCAGCTCATGTAGTCAACCACTAGTTACGAGTTTCCATGGGCCACAGGTGCTGCTGGGGAATGTGACTTGTTGCTCAGTTTAAGAGCAAACATAGAAAATAACCCGAAGAGAGAAGCGAGGGCCCTGCAAGCCACATCCAGGAATTTAGACTTGAGCTTGAGTGCAGTGGCGCATCATTGGAGGAATTTATTTATTTATTTATTTGTTTATTTATTTAATTATTTTTTGAGATGGAGTCTCACCCTGTCACCCAGGCTGGAATGCAGTGGTGCAATCTTGACTCACTGCAACCTCTGCCTCCCAGGTTCAGGCACTTCTGCCTTAGCCTCCCAAGTAGCTGGGACTGTAGGCGTGCACCACCATGCCTGGCTACTTCTTTTGTGTTTTTAGTAGAGACAGGGTTTCACCATTTGGCCAAGCTGGTCTCGAACTCCTGACCTTAAGTGATCCACCTGCCTCGGCCTCCCAAAGCGCTGGAATTATAGGCATCAGCCACCACGCCTGGCCCATTGGAGGACTGTAATTTACACTTGGGAACCATTGCTCTGGCTGTGGTGTGGAAAAGGAGTCGGATGCAAGATAGCTGATTTTGTCCCTCCTGACAAGGGTTTCCTCCTCCTTCTAGAAGACCTGAGTCTATTAGCCAGCTCCAAGATGCCCTTCTCCTTGGCAGAACCTCACCGAGTCTGATTTGGGTGGGAAGTCAGACCTTGGTCTACGCCTGGGATTTGTAAAGCCCCCACACCTTGTGGCCCTCTTGGCTGGGACTTCCAGACCCTGGGTCTACCCCACCAAGGACTTTTTTTTGAGAACCTCCAGCATTCCTGGTCAGGCACACACCAGGTAAGCCCTGCATACCGGCTTGGCCAGCACCCGCGGTGGCTATAACTGACCTCTAGGTGGCGGTGGCCACCTGCTACCGCTCCGGCTCCCAGAGCCCTGGCGGAGGAAGTCCTCTTTCTTTCCGCATTAGCCAGTGTTCCTTGTCTCTTCCCTCCCTGAGTTGTGGATCCCGGGTCCTACCTGTTTCTTCCTCTGTCTTAGGTGAGACTTTTCTGGCTTTCCAGTTTTCACTGCTTTGAGTGTCGGGCAACTTCATCCAGTAGGCTTTGCAAAGTCTTCATTTGTGTAGGAGACCGGAGGAGGTGTCACAGTGTCACACACAGAGATTTGCATACGCAGACCTTGGTCTTGACTGTCGAAAGCATCCATCCTTTGCCCACTGCCAGACGCTTATCAGCAAGGATAGATGTGCATTAGAGATAGCGATGTAGGTGGCCCGGTATGGAGGGTAAGCCCTCCCTCCTTCCTTCTTTCTTGCCTGCCTTCTTGTTTCCTTCTCTTCCTTCCATTTATCCATCCATCTACCTACCCACCCATCTAGCACCCACTGAGCATCTCTAGGAACTGGGGGCTTCTAGCAGTTTCTATCTTGGTTCTTGCCCTCAAAGAATTCATTGCATAGTAAAGATGCAGACTTGTAAAGGTACAATTGCAAGTACATGTTCAGGTGATGTTCATTTATTCATGTGTTCATTTGTTCATTCATTCATTCATTCATAGTATTGAATGTCCATTATTTCCAGGCACTGGTCTGGATACTGGGGCATAGTGAATAAGACTGTGGCCATGTACCCCCAAGATAATTACTATTTGTCAATTAAAAGAATAAATTTTTAAAATGTGCAGAGCTTACATTCTAGTGGAGAGAGGACAGAGAGCCATCAATAAATAAAGGCTCAATATGTACCACAGATTGAGGTCAGCAGCTGTGGTTGCCTGCCATTTCAAATGATTCATCTTGTAAACAGACAGTGTCAACCTACGGCATCAATAAATACAGCACGATACTGGAAAAAACTAGGCAAGATAATTGCTCATTATGCCAAACGCTGTGAAGAAGCAGAGAGAGAATGATGGTAGAGGATAGTTTTGGGGTGGGGTAAGGGTGTATGCTGGGTGGTATGTGTGCATGTGTGTGTGTGCGCATCTGGTGGAAGTGATGTATACCTGGTGGGGTAGTGTATGAGTACTTGGTAATGTGTGCACCTGTTAGTGTGTGTGCATCTGCTGGGGTGTGTGCATGTGTGTCTGAAGGGATATGTGTGTGAGTACTTGACAGTGTGTGCACCCGGTAGCGTGTGTATGTATGTGTATCTGGTGGGGTATGTGCATGTGTGATTGGGAGGATGTGTGAAATTGCCTCCTTTCAGGGAGAGAATGCATCAGAATTACGAGCTTTTCCAAAGGTGGAAAGGTTCTGAGCTCCTGGCCTTCACAGAGACATATCTGGGTTGATGGGAGCTGTTCAGGACCACCCTCTGAACTCTCAGAAGGCCCGGGGCATTAGCATCTTGTCTTGCCGATGGCCGCCAGAGAGAACACTGTGCATCTCGGGACCAAAGCAGTGTTTGAATTGCATGGACAGAGTTGATTGTGACACTTGAGGCCTCCTTTGCCATAATTCCACCCTCTTTTAGTGGGCAGTAAGCTGTGATATCAGACCAGACCCCTTTTCCCTTTTCTTCTCCGTACTGAGTAGCAATACATTCCGGGAAGGTCAAGTCAGGTTGTGTGTTCATGTAGCATTTAAGGGAGAGTTCAACCCCTTTCCAGAATTGCTAATAACAGTACAATAGACACTGGTCATGTATTACGCATGCATTACATCACAACCCTCTTAGGTCGGTGCTAATAGTATCCCTGCTCTATAGATGCTAAAACTGAGGCACAGAAAGGTTAGGTGGGCTGGCCAGGGTCACCCAGCTGACAGGTGGTGGAGTCAAGGGTTAATCGAGGCAGCAGTTCCCGCAGCCTGCGCTTTAACCTCTGTTCTCTGGAATGGGGCCTCCCCACTCTTAGTGATTAGGAGGCATCTGCCTGTGTTTTGCAGAGATATGGCAGGTCTCAAGAATGGCCCTCACAATGCCTCAATGTCTTGTCTACAGCCTGAGCTCTTTCTCTACTGCTTAAGGACAGGGTGGTCTGGAGGAAGAACACAGGTTAGGTGCTGGAAAAAACAGAGGTTCAAATCACGTCTACACCACTCACTCTGGGCCTTTGGGTAAGTCCCTGTTCACACCTCATTTACGCACCATAAAAAGACTTGGACCAGGCAAAATGGCACACATTAGCCTCTACCATGGTGCTTTGCAAGCCAGCAAGATGGAAAAATGTTCATCCCAGCCCCATCTTGTATGTGAGGAAATTTTAAAACAAAATTGAGTGCTGTCTTACAGGCATTGTTAGGAGAGAGAAATGAGTACACTGGGTAAATTAACTGTATTACGATGTTTGTGGTCTGCATGCGGGCGCAGTTTGATTGCGTGGGGAGACAAAAGAGGGTTCCTCATGATGACTAATACGTCTCTTTAAACATGCATTAGAGAGAGGTGCAAAGAGTGCGCCTATCACATCTGAAATGTTCTATTGTTCTGTTTGTTTTTCATTACTCTGAAATGATTACTGCAAAAATTCCTAAATTGGATGCTTTTCACAGAGGAAGATTAAAGACCATAAGCACAGTCTTGCAGCTGTGCAAAAAAGCCTGTGCATCTGTAGATGAATGAAGAGCCTCAGCAGCTTCACCTTGGGCTCTGCACTGCACACGGAGAAGCCTCAGGCCCACTGGGAAGTGGGATGTTCCATCTGTGAGCCCAGAGGGACCTTTCGTTGGCATTTTGTAGCATATCTGCCCCGAGCTGACCACCATCTGCTTGGCATTATTTAAAGCCTCTTAAATGCATTTCGGTGGGGGACAGGTCTCCATAACACCGGCACAGGGAGGCAGAGTCTTCTGGGGAAAGCCAGACAGAAACTTTGCCTGGTTGCAGAGGAGGAGGAAGCATCAGACGCAAGCCCTACCCAGACACTAAGTGGTCTCGCTTCTGCGGCTGCCTGAGAAGTTGCAGCTCTTTGATTAAAGATCAATACTCAATTTTTTTTTTTTTTTTTTTTCGAGACAGAGTCTCGCTCCATCGCCCAGGCTGGAGTGCAGTGGCCGGATCTCAGCTCACTGCAAGCTCCGCCTCCTGGGTTTGC
>NW_012102621.1:2740502-2754499 GCF_000951045.1 Mandrillus leucophaeus | reverse complement strand
CCTCCCTAGTAGCTGGGACTACAGGCGCCCGCCACCTCGCCCAGCTAGTTTTTTGTATTTTTTAGTAGAGACGGGGTTTCACCGTGTTAGCCAGGACGGTCTCGATCTCCTGACCTCGTGATCCGCCCGTCTCAGCCTCCCAAAGTGCTGGGATTACAGGCTTGAGCCACCGTGCCCAGCCGATTAGTACTCATTTGAAGGTTTTGTATTTATTATGCACTTTTTGTTGTTAGTAAGTTACCACTGGTCCTGTGTATAGAGGGAGAAAGGAAGTATTTGTACTTGGTGTTGGCTGCAAGGTTGTCCTAGCCAACAATTCCCAGTCACAGCGAAGGATACAGGAGGGAGCTTTGAATTGTGTAGATAAGTTAGAGGGCCAGTTAAACCCAGAAAGGGCAGTGCTGTGGGCACCAAGGAGGAGGTAGACTTTGGAGTGTGTCACAATCCACTCCCCTTCTCCTTCTGTGTACACTGCACACGTGCACAGAGGCAGGCTCTGGCCGCAGCTCATTGGCCCAGAGTGAGCACCCACGCAGGAGAAAGCTACCCAGATACCAGCCCAATCAGATTCCCGTTGGTCTCAGGTCTTTTCATTACAAGTGGCAAAATCTTACCTTGAACTGGCTAAAACAAAACAATGTTTTGCCTTGTATAAGTAGAATATAAGGACGACCATTAGCAGGTCACCATGGAAGCTGAAGCATGGCTCAGCTTCCATGCAGCCAGAGAAGCTCCTGATTTCTGTAAAGCACCATTAGCCATGGCAGGAGGGAGAGGGCCGTTCATGATCACATCTGCTTGATCCAGGGTCTCAGCTATTCTCCTTCCCCCTCCCTTTCTCCCTCCCTCCTCCTCCAACCCCTCCTGCTGTCTTCTTCCCCCACCTCCTTCTCCCCGTTTCACTCCCCCCTCCTCCCACCATTTCACTCTCTCTTCCTTCCCCCATTTTACTCCTCCCTCCTCCCCCTTTCCACTTCCCCCGCTCCCCCATCCTTCTGCCCACTGTTTCCCCCTTAGGTTCTGCCTCCCTCTGTAGTGTGTTCTCTGGTAGGTTCCTCTCTTGTAGGGCTCACGAGCAGCTCTGAGCTTAGATCCTCACAGGCCAAGAAACACGGCTACGAAAACCCTCAGCTTTCTCCCTGTCATACAGGCTCCTGATCGGCCTGGATGGGGCGGAACACCCTCACGGTGGTACATGCAGGACTTTGATTCTCCCAGCCTTGATCTCATGCCTACTCTAGGCTCAGAGCTAGAGCGGGACCGACAGGGAGCCCAGAGACAGGCCGGGTGGAGAGCGGGTCCCTAAAGGAGAACTGAAGAAGAGGAAGTGGATGGCAGGCAGTGAAAGACGACTGCTGTTCGCACGGAGGCTTCTTCCTGGACCGTGCGGGATTATGCCCCAGAGCCTGGGTCAATCTGCTTGCACGTGGGACTGGGTTGAGGGAGTGTCGTGTCTAGACCCTGAGCTCAGGAGGTGGAGAAAGCAACCCTGCAGAAAGGAGGCAGGATCCCCTGGGCGTGCAGAGGAGCAGAGCAGTGTGGCCTCGCAGCTAGCCGTGGACTTGGGTGGCTTTCTGGTTGCTGGTCCTGCCCCTCAGGAGGCCCAGCAGCCTTTCTGGCTCTTGGTTTTTTTGGGTTCCCTTTTTCCCTTTCCGTTATTCCCCCTTTTCCCAAAGCCATAGTGAACTGGCTTTTCTTCCTGGTAATCGAAGAGTCTGTGACTTAAGAAGATAGAAAGACCAGTGACACCGTCGGCCTGGCTCACAGAGTTCCTCTCCAGGAGAGAAGTGCCTGGCTCCCGGTGTGGTTGGGAGCATGCGGAACAGAAGCACGGCGAGATGAAGCGCGGCTCAGCTTCCATGCAGCCAGAGAAGCTCCTGATTTCTGTAAAGCACGGTTAGCCGTGGCAGGAGGGAGAGGGCCGTTCATGATCACATCAGACGGTGCCATGCTAACGGCCGTTCTAGCTGAATCACGGCCTCCCCAGCCCATTCCTTCACCCAAGAGCTGTTTGGCTGAATGAGACTTCATCACCCAACCACGTCTCGCAGCCAGATGTGGCCGAAGAGGCCTAGTGCGGCTGAAACTTTCCTTTAGGGAGGGAAGCTGTAAAACTGTCTCCTGGGCATCGTGATTTCTTTAGTATTTTCAGAGTTGAAGGTATTGCTTGTTCAGATGCCAAGATCATTTTTCAGGCCATTATATTCTCACTGATTTATTATTGTCAAGAACATTTTATTTGGAAAGGTCTTAGTGAAACCAAAGTAGGAAACTCCTTCTATATTTTTAGTTTGGACTTCCCTCTTGTTACCTCCTCCTTCCCCGGCCAGCTCCTCTTCATCCTTCAAGACATCACCTCCTCCAGGAAACTGTATTCCGTATCACCTCTCCCTATCTTCTGGCCTCCTGTGCGTCTCTCTGCCATAATACTTATTCCACTGGACTATAACTTTTTGGCTGGCTGGCTGCCTCACAAATGTGTGAACTCTTTTTTTTTTTTTTTTGAGACGGAGTCTAACTCTGTTGCCAAGGCTGGAGTGCAGTGGTGCGATCTCAGCTCAATGCAACCTCTGCCTCCCAGGTTCAAGCAGTTCTTCAGCCTCAGCCTCCTAAGTAGCTGGGACTATAGGCACATGCCACCGTGCCCAGCTAATTTTTGTACTTCTAGTAGAGACAGAATTTTGCCATGTTGGCCAGGCTGGTCTCAAACGCCTGACGTCAGCCTTCCAAAGTGCTGAGATTACAGGCGTGAGCCACCGCACCCAGCCAAATGTGTGAACTTCTTTAGAACAGGCACTTTGCTTTTGCTAATAATAGCCAACTTTTGTTAAATATTTATGTGTTAAGCAAAGTAGTTGATTTTCAAACACAGTCCTAGAAGGTAGATGCGGTAATTGCCCACATTTTACTTTAGGAAATTGAAGCATGTATGGAGAGGTTTAGCAAATTACTTAAGGTCATACCACTAATCAGAATATGAAATCAGAATTCTATCCCAGGCAGTCTTAATCTTATTGTGCCCATAATCATTGCTCTGAACTATTGACTCAGCCCAGCATCTCTCCTTGGAGCCACCACAAGTCTGGTGACTAGCAGGTGCTCAATAAATGTTGGGTGAACTTAAAGAGATTGGATACCTGTGAATGTGCAGCTGGGCTGACTTGGAAGGAATTTCCAGAGGTGGTTTTGCTGCTTCTATTACTGTGATGAGGGGTAGAGGCACGTTTGGCCTCCTGCCCACATGGAATTTTGCAGTCAGAGCAAGTTGTCACCGCAGCCCTTCTCTCCTTCTCTCCAAGACAAATGGAAACTTACTCTGTTCTTAAAACTTGTCTCCTCTATCAGAAGCTTTTTCAAAGGCTCTGGTGCTGAGGCTGCAGGGTGAAAAGTAACGTCCCATCTGTCACAGCAATTCTGCTTGGGATTGGAAGACAATTTGAAGCATCACATCTTCCAAGAGGAGTTTTCCTTTAAATTTTTTATGATAGAAAATATTCAGGCTGGCCAAGTGTTGTGGCTCACACCTGTAATCCCAGCACTTTGGGAGGCTGAGGCGAGCAGATCACTTGAGGTCAGAAGTTCAAGACCAGCATAGCTAACATGGTGAAACCCCGTCTCTACTAAAAATACAAAATTAGCCGGGCGTAGTGGCGGATGCCTGTAATCCCAGCTACTCCGGAGGCTGAGGCAGGAGAATCACTTGAACCTGGGAGGCGGAGGTTGCAGTGAGCCGAGACTGCACCACTACACTCCAGCCTGGGTGACAGAGTGAGACTCGGTGTCAAAAAAAAAAAAAAAATAATATATATGCGCGCACACACATTCTCTCTCTCTTATATATGAGAAAATATTCAGGCCAATGTGGAGATCAGTATCTCAAACACCCTGAACACTCTGGGCCTCAGCTGTGGCTTTGCTCTGGGTGCTGGGCTCCATCTCTTGCTGTGGGTCTAGTCCCCAGCGAGCTCTCAGCCCTGGCCCTGCAGCCTGCGCTGGACCCTGCTTCCATGGTCAGCTTCACTTTCCCCCTTCGCTCTTGTACGTTGCCTCTTTGTTCCTGAACGACAGAGATGTGCCTTTCATTTTCGGAGGTGACCATGCCTTTTCAAGTACCTCTGCAGTTTAGCCTCCATCCGATTGCATTTGGGGAGAAGATGGAGGGTTGGAGGTGCGTTGTCTTCACAGTGTCAACCGGAAGTCCCACTTACTTGAAAAATAAGTAATTTAATTTTTCTGCTATCAAAGTCTGTTCAGTAGAAGAAAAAAATTTTGAAATCTTGAAAAAAGATAAAGAAAAATAAAAATCTATCGCCATTCGGAAATAGCAGCCACTGTTAATGTTTTAATTTGTATCCCAGTCTTATTTCTGGGGATTTAATTATACACATACACACACGTGACTAGAATCATACTTATCAATATATCATAAGCAGTGTCTCAAGTCCATGATTTCAGAATAAACAGGGTTCCAGCTTCTGTTCCTTGCTGCCTCCCCCCATCCCAGGAAGACTTGGCAGGTATTTATATCTATGAAGAGAGAAGCAGAAGCCTGTTCTACCTTCCCAGGGAAATAGAAAGCTCTTTGCAGAATATCAGTGCTGCAAATGGAGCAGCCAGTTTAGCAATGCACATGGCTAAGGGGGGATCATGTGCATGACTCAAATATTCAGACTGCAACATGTGACTGCAGAATGAAGTCATACTTCCTTTTACATCCCCCTGCTATGATCGCTGGAGCCCCCAGCAGCTTGATTGCCGGAAATTAGCTCCCATTGCCGTGGCTCCAGCTATTTCTGAGTTTCCCAGGAGCCGCCTCACGTGGACTCAGGGACTCGACCCTTGTGATTTTCTCTGTGGCCCCTGCTGCTGCTGCACATGCTGAAGATGCCCCTTGTTAGGACGCCAGGCTCCTGGGCACTGCTGCCCACCAGCGGTCATTGTCGCTCTGACTTGGGTTGGGGGCGGAGGCAGTTTCTCTGCATTGCTAGTCAAACCCAGATGTGACAGTTGGTCCTGTGCCTTATATCCACACAACACAACTGAGGCCAGGCTAGAACTTTTTCATTGCATATCACCTCTGTATTAATCCATTTTCATGCTGCTGATAGAGACATACCTGAGACTGGGGAATTTACAAAAGAAAGAGCTTTAATTGGACTCAGTTCCACATGGCTGAGGAGGCCTCACAGTCATGGCAGAAGGCAGGGAGGAGCAAGTCACATCTTACATGGATGGTGGCAGGCAAAGAAAGCTTGTACAGGGAAACTCCGCCTTATAAAGACATCAGATCTCATGAGACTTGTTCACTAACAAGAGAACAGCACGGGAAAGATAATTGAACCCCGTGATTCAATTATCTCCCACCGGGCCCCTCCCACAACATGTGGGAATTATGGGAGCTACGATTCAAGATGAGATTTGGGTGGGGATGCAGAGCTAAATTATTTTTAAATTTTTAAATGTTGACAAATAAAAATTGTATATATTCAAGGCATACGACATGATGATTTGATGTACATATACATTGTGTAATGACTGCCACAATCAGATTAACATATCCACTACCTGCCCAAGAGAGCATGTGTGTGTGTGTGTGTGATGACGACACTTAAAGTCCGCTTTCTCATCAGATTTCAAGTAAACAGTACCATAGTATTGTTAGCCAGAATCCCCATGCTGTCATCAGATCCGCTGAACTTACTCATCTTCTAAAAGAAAGTTATAAGATGTACCCTTTGACCAGCATCACCCATCTCCCCTATCCATCCCCCCAGCCCCTGGCAACCCCCGTCTATTCTGTGCTTCTATGAGTTTATCCATAGAACTTCACTCACACATCCGCCTGTAAGTGAAGTCGGGCAATATTTGTCTTTCTGTGTCTGGCTTATCTGGTTTAATACAATCCCCTCCAGGTTTATCCATGTTGTCACAATGGCAGAATTCCCTTCTTTTTTTATGGCTGAATATTTTTCCACTGCATATATGTGTGTGTGTACCACATATATTCCATATGTGGTATATTTATGTGTGTGTGTATATAGAGATACACACACACCACATTTTCTTTATCCATTCATCTGTTGACAGACACCTAGTTTGTTTCCATATCTTGTGAATAACGCTGCAATAAGTATGGGGGTCCAGATAGCTCTTGAAGGTACTGATTTAATTTCATTTTTTATTTTAAAGTTTCATTTTATTTTTCAATTAACTAATTTGAGACAGGGTCTCAGCTCTCACACCCTGGCTGGAGTGCAGTGATACGATCACAGCTCACTGCAGCCTCCACCTACTGGGCTCAAGCAATCCTCCCACCCTAGCCTCCTGAGTAGCTGGGACTTACAGGCATGCACCACCACACCTGGCTAATTTTTAAACATTTTTTGTAGAGACGGAGTCTCACTGTGTTGCCCAGGTCGGTCTTGAACTCCTGGCTTCAAGGGATCCTCCCGCCTCAGCCTCCCAAAGAGTTGGGATTATAGGCCTCAGCCTTCACACCCTGCCTTACTTTAGAAATATATCCAGAAGTAGGATTGCTGGATTCTGTATGGTAGTGCTATTTTTATTTGTTTGAGGAGCCTTCATACTATTTTCCACGATTTACATTGCCACCAATAGTGTACAAGAGTTTCCTTTTCTCCATACCCTCACCAACACTTGTTTCTCGTCTTTTGGAGAAGGGCCATCTTAACAGGTGTGCAGTGATATCTCATTGTGGTTCTGATTTGCACTTCTCCGATGAGTGGTGATGTGAACACCATTTCATCTACCTGTAGGCTATGTATGTCTTCTTTGGAAAAATATCTGTTCAGGTCCTTTGCCCATCTTAAAATCAGATTATTTCGGATTTCTGTATATATTTTGGATATTAACTCCTTATCAGATATGTGGTTTGCAGATACTTTCTACTTTATAGGTTCTTCTGATTTTGTTGTTTCCTTTGCTGCACAGAAACTCTTTAGTTTGATGTAGACCAGCTTATTTTGTTTTGCTTACTTTGCCTGTGCTTTGGCAACAGATTCAAAAAAATCACTGCCAAGACCAGAGTCTAAAAGCTCAGTGCCTATATTTTCTTCTAGGAGTTTAACAGATCTTACACTTAAGTCTTTAATCTATTTCATGATAATTTTTTATATGGTGTAAGACAAGAGTTTAATTTCATTATTTTGAAGGCAGATACTCATTTTGCCCAGCACCAGTTGTTGAAGAGACAGTCTTTTCCCCATTGTGTTTTCTTGGTGGCTGTGTCACAGATTAGTTGACCATGTATGAGTCGATTTATTTCTGGGCTTTGTTCTGTTCTGATGGTCTATGTGTCTGTTTTTAATGACAGCACCAAACGATTACTGTTGTTTTGTAATATAGTTTGCAATCAGGGACTGTGATACCTCCAGCTTTGTTCTTTCTCAATATTGCTTTAGCTATTCAAGGTCTTTTGTGTTTCCATATGAGTTTTAAGGTTGTTTTTCTATTTATGTGAAATGTCGTTGGAATTTTGATAGAGATTACATTACATAGTATTGACATTTTAACAAAATTATTTCTTCTAGTCCATAAACTTGGGATATCGTTCCATTTATTTGCAAGTTTTTTTTTTTCAGTTTATTTCATCAATGTCTGATACTTTTAAGCATATAGATCTTTCACTTCCTTAGTTAAGTTTATTCCTAAGTATTTTATTTGACAAAATTCAACATCCTTTCATGATAACCCCCCAACAAATGAGGTTAGAAGGATGTACCTCAGCATAAGAAAACTGTATGTGACAAGCCTACAGCTAACATCATACTTAACAGTGAAAAGCTGAAAGCGTTTGCTATAGGATGACGAACAAGACAACGGTGTCTACTCCTGCCACTTCTGTTCAATATAGTACTGGAAGCCCCATTCAGAGCAATTAGACAAGAAAGAGAAATGAAAGGCATCCAAACTGGAAAGGCAGAAGTTAAATTATCTCTATGTGCAGATGATATCATGTCATATAGAAAACCTTAAAGAGATCACGAAAGCAGAACAAAACAAACCCACAACTGCCAGAACTAATAAGTAAATTCAGTAAAGTTGTCGGATGCAAAGTCAACATACAGAATCTGGTGTGTTTATATACACTAACAGTGAACCGTCTGAAAAAACAAATTTAGAAAAGTCACATTTATAATAACATCAAGCTAGAACTTTTAATAAAACTGTATATACAGCAGCGTAGGGATCATGGGAGAGAGATATGGCAGCAGGGACAACTTTTAATGGCTACTACCAGTTGAAGCTGCCTTCAGATGTGGCAACCCCCTCCCGGAGTCCCAGTCTTCAGAGCATCTTTGAAAGGGGCCTTCCTGCCTTGGTCGTGTCCACCACTCCCTTGAAAAGTCCAGCTTTCTGCCTCACCATGATTTACCTGGAGCCCCAGCCCAACAGCCATGAATCAAAGCATGGATAGTTTCATGCTTAAGTTGTCTCCTCCTTAGGTTTGTGGCAGGGACTGGTGTTGGCAGCAGTTGGGACTGAAAGAGGCCATAGCAGTTGGCTGCCTGGGCTCTGAGGTCCTCGGTGGGTTCCGAGGGGATTGGCGAGTCCATTAACTTAGCAGGGTGACATAAAGTGGAGACTGTTCCATGAGTCCTCTAACAGACGCCGTTTGCATCTTCCTTTGTTGGAAATGGTCCAGTCCATGGCATATCTACTCACAGACTTTGTTTTAGAGCCAACGGGTGGGCACCTGAACCAGAAATTCAGTGAGTTACGGGAACAAGAGTGCCCACCTTTTCCCCTAGCTTTCCTAAGTGTGAAGGAAAAGGCAGTGGCCAGTGATGCAAAGATGTGGGCCATGAAGTCAGGCAGACCTGGGCTTCAGTCCTTGTTTCACTAATAACTAGCTCTGTGCTAGTCCAGTGACTCAGACTCAGTAAGGGAGAGTGGCAAATTCCTCTCTATCAGGGCTTATGGCAAGTAAAAATGAATGGGCCAACCATGGTCCATGGCCAGTAGTGCTAAAAATATTTCCTTTTCTCTTAGAGACATACATATATGTTCTCTCTCCAGTAATCTAAAAGTGAGTGAAAGAAAACCCATTTGTGTATAAATGACTATGGCTCACTAGGGCAAAAATCCATGCTCTCATTTTCCTCTTCCAAATCCGTAAGAACTGTAGATGACAGTCCCATGCTCTGAGCAGCCCCCGGTTCGTGTATTTGACATGTATCTATCAGGCGCACGCACAGACACACAGGTGACATCCTGCTTTTGTGGGATTGAGAGAGGCAGAACCTGTCAGTAAGACGCTCCCTGGCAGTGCTCTCATGGACAGGCAAATACACTGCCTGCATCCGCTCTGACCTGTCCATTCCTTCATTCATTCATTCATTCTGTCCTTCTTACAAATTTAGTCCTGGGAATATATACTGAGTGTTTCTTTTGTACTTCCTTTGGATAAAATTGACCAGATTCGTGTCCTCATGGAGCTCATCCTCTGGTTGGAGGAGAAAGACAACTAACAGGTCTACCTAGCATGCCGCATGGTGGTCCGTGCTGGGGTCAGCCGTGATAGTTGAGCCAGAAGCCTCATGGAGTGTGGGGATAGGCATCGAGTCTGTCCAGGGACAGGGCATTCCAGACAGAGGGAACAGCTATGGCTCCGGCTCTGTGGCTCCACCCACTTCATCATCCTCTAGCGTCCCGGATCGGATCCTGGACACCTCTGGCATCCTCTTAGGTCCCTCGTCCTCCCTGTTCCAGCTGCCCCAGCCTCCTTTCGCTTGTCTCCTGTTACACAAGCCTCTGCCACATATGCCCTCTGCCCTGCCCTTTGCCCGACAGCTGCTTCCCTTCCAGGACTGTCTATTCTGACTCCTTTGTTTTCTTTTTTTTTTAGATGGAGTTTTACTCTGTCACCCAGGCTGGAGTGCAGTGGTGTGATTTCAGCTCACTGTAACCTCTACCTCCCAGTTTCAGGCGATTCTCATGCCTCAGCCTCCTGAGTGTCTGAGATTATAGGCGCCCGCCACCATGCCCCGCTAATTTTTTGTACTATTAGTAGAGACGGGGTTTCACCATGTTGCCCAGGCTGGTCTCGAACTCCTGACCTTAAGTGATCTGCCCACCTCAGCCTGGGATTACATGTGCTGGGATTACAGGTGTGAGCCACCGTGCCCAACCTCTGACTCAATATTTTGGTTCCAGATCAAACATCAAAGCTCAGCGAACCCAGCCCCACTCCCAGGCGTGGTGCTGCTGGCAGAACCAGGCCCCCTCCCACAGCCCTCATCTCCCTTTGAAAGCCTGTATTCCTATGGGTGATTATTGGCATCATGTCGGCTGAGGTCCCCGAGGACTGAGCCCTGGGAGGTGGGGATCCTGCCTGGTTTTGTTCTCCATAATAGCCCCAGGGCCCAGCCCCGAGCTTGGTATACAACAGGCTACCTGGTGGTGACTGAGGAGGTTCTGCCTAGGGGACAGTGGGGATTGGGAAAAGAGACCTGGTTTGAGGAGGGTCTTGAAGAAGGAGTACACACCCTCAACCTAGCGTCCTGTTTTCATCATGTCTCAAAACTAATAAAACAGCGCAGGCAGTGTCGGGGGGTTGGAAAGCTGGTCTTCGGGCAGTTCCGGCCATGCCACTTTCGGAAGCATTGAGTGAAATGTCCAGAGACAGTAGAGCATGGGCTGAAATGGAGTGAACATAATGTGTGCACCTCAGTTCTCTCCGAGACACAGAGGCTGCTCTTCAGCTACAATTACTGTACCGGTTCCAGGTAAAGCAGAGACTGGCTGGGTCTCTGCCACATCCAAACCTTTACGCTACATCCTTCTTTCAAAGGTCTGTGGAATGGTGCTGGCAATTCTTAGTAAATAATGCATTTCCTCTTGTACTCGTCTGTCTCATTTACATAACCCAGTGAACTGAGAAGTCATTTTTCTTGGGCTGAGTTATTCATCTTATTCTCGGCATTTGGCTGCAATAATATCCCTCTATCGGCACGGCCATACAGTAATTCAGGCATTTTGTTCTAGCAGTGAGGACACTTATAGTTAATAACACATGAAGCCATTTCATTAAAAGGAAAGTTTTTTAGGATACATTAACACAGGCCTTGAACCAAAACACAAATCATTTCATTCCCTGGCTATTAAGGAAGCAAAAGGAATTGGGAACCTGAAACCATTTTTTGAAAAATCGTTGTTATCCTCATGTCATCTGACTCTCTCTGCATTCAACAATCTGCATAAAGGGGATTGGGGTTTTAGAGAGTTGATAGCACTTGTTTTTCTCTGAGATGGAGAAGATGTGGTATGGGCTTTGGGGGCAGCATATTACTGAAGGCCCAGTGCTAGTTCCGCTGCTCACTCCCTGGGGGATAGAGAGCGTATTTCTTAGTTGCTCCACGTCTGTTTTAAGGCATACAGAGTTGCAGGGCTAGCCTGGTGCAGGGTGGCTCACGCCTGTAATCCCAGCACTTTTGGAGGCCAAGGCAGGTGGATCACCTGAGGTCAGAAGTTCATGAGCAGCCTGGCCAACATGGTGAAACCCCATCTGTACTAAAAATACAAAATTAGCCAGGTATGGTGGCTTGTGCCTGTAATCCCAGCTACCTAGGAGGCTGAGGCAGGCTGAGAATCACTTGAACCCAGGAGGCGGAGGTTGCAGTGAGCTGAGATCGCACCATCGCACTCTATCTTGGGCAAGAAGAGCAAAACTCCGTCTCAAAAAAAAAGAAAAAGAAAAAGAAATAAATCGCAGGGCTTTTGTGAACATTGTGCGTAACATGTCTGGCACATGACAGGTGCTGTGAAATGGTACAACTTTTTCCGTATGTCCAAGAAAGTTCCAGTTAATACTAGTTTTCACTCTTGGATATTACAACATGCAGAAAAAAGTATTTAGTTTTGAGGTGCAGGACTTTGGATTGTTAAGGAGTTACGTGAAGTTTGAAATGGAGAGGGAGGCATTTGGTCGATGCTGCAGGAAGCCGGACGTGTTGGTTCCACATTCGCTGTGTGTCAGTGACTGTTTTATTTCTGAGTTCTCGCCGCCTTCATGTCAGCGGGTTTCTCTGTGGGGTCTGATCCTTGCAGGGGTTTACAACATCCATCAAGTATCTCCTACGAGGTCCTCCTCCTAAAACAGCACTCTTGCCCAGGAACCTGGGGGCTTGTGTGGCAGGGGCTGGATAAATGCCCAGGTCGGCCTGCAGCCAGCAGAGAGGTGCACTGAGCTCGTTCTGAGTCAGAAGCGCGGGGAATGCTTCCCAGGTTTTGTTTTAGCACTCAGAAACCCACTCAAAAAGGTCATTTCCTGAACTCTGCTGTTGCTGTTGAGTTTTCTGGAAGCAGACGGGATGCTTAGCTGCCCAATTCACAGAGCGTGCTTTATGTTTGTGTTTCCCCGCCTGCCTAGCATTTGACAATTAATTAGGCATGGTAATTACCTGCTTTAATTTCATGATTGCACATCCTATAATTAGCCCTAATTCTGTAATAGGGAAGTTCATGTACACAAAGGCAGCCGATGATGAAGGTGATAAGGGTTACAATATTAACAGCTGCCATTGCTTATTGCCTGCCAGGCATGGGCGAGGCACGATACCTCACAACCACCCAGTGACATTGCACTGGCCTGTCTAACAGATGAAGAAGCTGAGTCTCAAGGTGGGATGTCATCCCCAGGGTCACAGCAGCTGCAAAGGGAATTGTGAGGATGTGAACCCAGGCCTCCCTCCCTACACAGCTGTGCCCTTTCACGCTGCCATTCTGCCTCTTGCAGGAGCACCTGAGATCTGACATGCTTTGGGCTAAAGATGCCCATTCCTATGCTTGGCACACCCTCAAACCAGATTGAGGGCTTCAACCACTTAAAGCAAGCTTTTACATCTTCATTCTTTCTCTCTGTCTGCCTGACTCCCTCCCCACTTCTTCTTTTCCACCCCACTATGGGAGTGCATGTTTGTGCATGTGTGTGTGTCTGAGATAAATTTTACCCTGAAACGTTGACTGCTTCGTTGTTAGATGTTTTAGTATGTGAACAAAATGTTGTCTCGAATATAATTGCCCAGTTCTCCTCCTCTCCCAAAGATTTAGCCTCTAGCACTATCTTCATTTATCCAAATGGAGACTCAAAGAGGTAAATTAACTTATCCAGGATCCCTTGTCTGGCAAGGGGTGGAGCTGGAATTCAAACCCATTTCTGTCTCAGGCCAGAGTCCAGTGTCTGGGCTCCCTCCTGATGCTGACATATGACGATGTGTGAGGTCCCCCTGGAGGCGCACCCACAGAGCCTTGGTACTGCCTCCTGCCCCATCTATGGCCTGGCTTAGACCTCCCCGCCCCACGAGTTAGGGTGAAAGCTCACTCTCCCGAGGACAGTGAAGGCAGGGCTTTGTTGTGTTTTTGCTTTTAAATTCAGGATTAACATAAATATGATCAGGTGTATAAATCTTAAGTTTATAGTTCAATTAATTTTACTTTTGTATAGACATTCATAACCACTGCCCAGATACAGATCCTGGATGTTTCCAGCACCCAGAAGGCTCCTTTGTGCCCTGCACAAGATTCCTTTCTCTCGCCCAAGGTCATGAAGACATTCTGCCATGTTTTCTCCTCCTCGCTTTTTGATTTCACTTTTCACACTGAAGTCTATGACCCCAAAAGACACGAGTGCAAAAGCCACACATGTCAATGTTCGTAGTTGCTTTATTCATCAAAGTCGCGACTGGAAACAACCTCGATGTCCACCCCAGCAGAACAGGTAGATACAAACAGGGAAATATTCATGCAGTGGAATACTATGCAGTAGTGCAAAGGAACTTGAGGGCCATACACAGCAACATGGCTGCTTCTCACGTCCACAGTACTGAGTGAGAGAAACTAGACCCAGAGGAGCATACACTGATTCCATTTAGGTCAAGTTCAAAAACAGGGGGAAGGCTGGGTGCGGTGGCTCACGCCTGTCATCCCAGCACTGTGGGAGGCCGAGGGGGTGGATCACCTGAGGCCAGGAGTTCAAG
>NW_012102621.1:2731171-2740282 GCF_000951045.1 Mandrillus leucophaeus | reverse complement strand
AAAAAAAAAAAAAAAGGGAAGAAATCTAGGGGATAGTGCTTAGCATTGCAGGAGAGCACTATTGATTAGAACAGGGCACAGGGAAGTCTCATAAGAACACTCTGGTAGACGCTCTTCATCTTCTAAAAAGAAAGCGTTTCCTTGAGACCTTATCTGTGCTCGAGCTTGTTCTGGATTCTGTTCATTGATGGACTGAAGTTTTTGCATTTTTTTCTCCCCTTAACCTCCCTTTACCTCCGCTGTTATTCCAGACATTGTGAGGGTAATTCTTCTCAGTGGAAAAGAAATCTTCACATTTGAACTTCCTCCTAAAATGAACAAGAGAGGGTTTGCCCCGATGCCCGATTACAGATATTACCCTCCGATTTAATCTTCTTTTGCTGAGTCGAGGAGATCCGACATAAAGTGGTTTTTTATTGCTTGTTTTAAAAGGGAACTTGGTTGTGTCAGAAGAGGTCAACTCTTTTCATCCCTCCGAGGAATTATTATCTTTACGGCTCAGGCGGAAGGAATTGAGGCTGATCAAACTTAATTTGGAGGGGAGAGGCTTCTAAAATAACAAACAAAACAAGAGACTCTTAACAATTCGGGGCCTAAGCCCTTTGAAATCCTTAGTGAAATAAGTCCGTGATTTGGTTAAGTATATATAATTCAAGGACAAGTTAATTTGCAGAGCAAGTTTCCTAACTTTGGATGTTTGGAGCATTGTTGTTGTGGATCAGCCACTGGGGTAATTTCGGGTAATTTTAATGGCATTAGACTGGATTCGATTAGATCCAAAGGGAGAGGCACAAATGAGGTGAGACTGGAACGTCTGATAGCAAGGAGGCCTTTCCAAGAACACGGGGTCTGCTAAGAGGTGCCTGGGCTTCAGGAGAACAAGGCAAGGGCTCCTGGTTCCAGCTACCCACATTGCTGGCCTGGGGTTCCTGGTGCCTTCAGGATTCTGGGTGACTGCTGCAGACTGCTGTTGTCAGAGATGCTTGAACCAGAGCAACTCCATCTTGAATAGGGGATGGATAAGATGAGGCTGAGACCTACTGGGCTGCATTTTCATATGGTTGGGCATTCTAAGTCACAGGATGAGATGCGCAGTTGGCACAAAATACGGGTCATAAAGATCTTGCTGATTAAACAGGTTGCAGTAAAGAAGCTGGCCAAAACCCACTAAAACCAAGATGGCGAGAAGAGTGACTTCTGGTCATCCTCACTGCTACACTCCCACCAGCACCATGACAGTTTACCAGTGCCATGGCAACAGCAGGAAATTACGCTATATGGTCTAAAAAGGGGAGGCATGAATAATCCATTTCTTGTTTAGCATATTATCAAGAAATAACCATAAAAATGGGTAACCAGCAGCTCTCAGGGCTGCTCTGTCTATGGAGTAGTGGTTCTTTGTTCCTTTACTTTCCTAATCAACTTACTTTCACTTTACAGTCTTGCCCTAAATTATTTCTTGCTTGAGATCCGAGAACCTTCTCTTGGGGTCTGGATCAGAACCCCTGTCCGGTAACACTGTGATAGAAAGTGTTAGAGGCAGAGGGTAGGGTTCAAATTCCTTATCTCCCCATCTACCCTGGGCAAGTGATCTGACCTCTCTGAGCCCATTACTTCATCTGAAAAGGGAGTGTTCGTACCATCGGCCTTGCAGGTTAACATGAGACTGGGCAGTGAGTTGTGTGAAGTGCTTGGGATAGGACTCAACACATAATAGGTGGGCGGATCCTGGATGCAGATTTAGGCCTGATGAGTTTTAGGTACCTAGGGGATAGCACGTCCTGGTCTGGAGTTTGTATCAGAGGTCCAGACTAGAGATACAGATTTTGGAGTCATTGGCCTAAACATGAAACGTGCAGGCCTGGGAGTGCGCATGTGTGTTCCGGGAAGAGGCAGGGCATGGGCAGGAGAGGAGGTGCCCATGTGGAAGGCGGAGAGAGAGCAGTTGGAGAAGAAGGGGGAGACTCAGGCCTCCAGGGAGCAAAACTAGTGGGCTTTTGCATGCCCTTTATGAAAAATGTAGAGTCAGAATTTATCACTCACAGGAGAGAGACTTGTTTTTATTACGTTAAAGAGGTTTTAAAGACGCTTATTGACATTCGCTGATGCAAATTACAATGGCCATTCATCATTGGAGGCTTAACTCTGTGGGCTGTTCTTAACTCGGGTAATTTTTTAAATTGCATTGATTTCTCTCTCACTTTTCTAGTTTCCCTTGTGATGTATTATAGTTGCTGTATATCCTTGGAAGATGCTAGGGCCTGTAAAAGGCTGGTGAAGCAGTGCTCGTGTTTTCTCTACTTGGTTGCAATAAAGAAGGTGTACGCCCACGTGTGCTTGTCCTATCTGGATGTGACCTTTTGTTCAGTTGAGCTGACAATTGCAAGTCCAGATTTTTACTCATTCCTAACCCAAGTCCAGTTCCTCCCCGTCTGTAGGGGGTCCCGAGTGATCCCGGGCATAGCTGCACTGCTTGTATACCTGAATTATTTCCATATCATTTTGGGTGGGAGATGCTGTTCTCAGCTCCATTTTGTAGACGAGGAAATGAATGACCAGAAAGGTTGCATGACTTGTCTGACGGGTGAGTTTGTGCATTACATCGGGGTTCCTGAAATTGCCCGCTTGTCAATCACTGGAGAAGCTTTGGTTGCTTTGGGGATTCCTGGGCCTCACTCAGGTTGTTAATGGAGCTCACCCAGTGGCTGGTAAGATTTGGAAAGGACTGTCCCTCTCCACACCAGATCTTGGATATGTTGGTGGAAAAATAACAATAATGACTTCTTGATTGTTTAGATTGGGGGTTATCAAACTCTTTCTGTAAAGGGCCAGAAAAAACACTTTTAGCTTTGCAGGCTGTATGGTCTGTTTCAGCTTCTTAACTCTGCTGTACAGAAGCTCCTTGACTTATGATGGGGTTATGTCCAGATAAGCGCATTGTAAGTTGAAAATATCGTAAGTTGAAAATGCATTTAATACGCTTCACCTAGTTAACAACGTAGCTCAGCCTAGTCTACCTTCAACCGCTCAGAACACTTAGATTCACCTATAGTTAGGCACAATCATCTAACACAAAGCCTATTTTATAATAAAGTGTTGAACAACTCATGTAAAATATACTGCACATCACTAGCCTAGAAAAAAGGTCAAAATTTGAAGTGTGGTTTCTACTGAATGCTTATTGCTTTTGTACCATTATAAACTTGAAAAATTGCAAGACAATTGCCATCCTAAGTGAGGGACTGTCTGTATTGCAAAAGCAGCCAAAACAAATGAATATGGCTGCACTGGGCCCATGGGGCCATAGTTTGCCCACCCCGATCTAGAAAATTAGTATTACGTATGATGACCAGAGAAGTGATTGAACTTGCCACTCTCCAAGGGATGTTTGGACTTTTATAAGAATATATCATAAGCAGGTATGGGCCATTCAAGATATATAGGGTGACAGCCAGGCGTGGTGGGTCACACCTATAATCCCAGCATTTTGGGAGGCCAAGGCAGGCAGATCATCTGAGGCCAGGAGTTCAAGACCAGCCTGACAAACATGGCGAAACCTCGTCTCTACTAAAAATACAAAAAATTAGCCAGGTGTGGTGGTGGGCACCTGTAATCCCAGCTACTCAGGAGGCCGAGGCAGGAGAATCGCTTGAACCTGAACAGATGGCTACAGGAAACAATGACTAAATCAGGCAAGTTATGGGAACAACATGCTGTATGCAATTTTCCCCAATGTCAACAGAGATCCGCAGCCCATTTAATAGCAGAGATGCATTTTCATGTTTCTGTCATGTGTGTATTGCAGCACTAACAGCAGAGGTTGCTCAGATCATGCCACTGCACTGCAGCCTGGGCAACAGAGTGAGACACTGTCTCATTTTAAAAAAAAAGAAAAAGATATATAGGATGAGAACTACATTCAGCTGCTCATACAAAGACCCCTCAAACATTACCTTGAACAAATTAGAGATGAATATTTCTTGTTTGTTGAAGAAGCCTTGAGTAACTGATCTGATTGTAGGTTTGGTGATGTGATGTCGACAATAATGGGATGACATTATTGCTCCTTAAGGTCATCAGAGACCCCGGGACTTCTGTAAACTTGACAGGCATTCTGTTTCTCCATCTCACTCCATCAAAAACATCTATCCATTCGTTATGGAAACATTGGGTGTGATTTGAGTCTCTAGTCCTTCCTCCTGTTCAGAGAATAACGTGAGACATTCTATGGTCGCCATACCAGAGTTCGAATACATAATGTCTGTGTTCGGGGTTGATGAGTGGCTTTCACGTAGGAACAGAATTTATCACTCATATTAGAGATGCCTCTTTTCATGGTCATACAGGTTTTAAAGATGTGTATTGACATTCATGGAGTGTAAATTACAATAGCCCTTTATCCTTGGGGACTTTTCTCTCTGGGCTGTTCTTAACTTATGTAATTTTAAAAAGTGGATTGATATCTCTCCTCCTTCTCTATTTTTCCTTGTGTTGAAGTCGCTACTTGCCCCTGAAAGGTGCTAAGGCCTGCAAAAAGCTGATTAAACAGCCCTCACATTTTGTGTCCCCAGAGTATTCTCTAAGGAGTCATAACTTGATTAAAATGAAGAAATTCTATGTCCCGGTTATGCTTATCCCATCAGGACATGGCCTTCTGTGTAGTGGGGCAGATTTCAGCTCTGGCCCCCTCCCTTCTTTCTGAAACTGAATTCCACCTCATCTTTGTGGTGGTCCGAGTGGTCCCAGGCACCAGCGCATTGCTCTCCAAACCACCTTTGGAGCGAGGTGCTGCTCTCAGCTCTGTTTTACAGATGAGGAAACAAGTGGCCAGAAAGGTTGACTAGCCTCTCACCGGCAAGCTGTTAGTGCTGCAATACACACATGACAGAAACATGAAAATGCATCTCTGCTATTAATTGGGCTGTGGATCTCTGTTGATATTGGGAAAATGGCATACAGTGTGTTGTTCCCATAACTTGCCTGATTTAGTCATTCTTTCCTGTAGCCATCTGTTCAGCCGGCACCAATGAGTCCCTGCTCTATGCCAGGAACTGGGCATCCAGTGGTGTGTAACACAGATGTGACTCCTGCTGCAACTGGTTTTCTTGGGGAAAGCATTGCCGAAATCCTACTCCTTTATAATAAGGGTTTTAAGAGGAATTTACGTTTTCTGTCTCTTTCTTGACAGGTCTACATCCGGATAAAAGACGATGAATGGAACATCTATCGCCGGTATACAGAGTTCAGGAGTTTGCACCACAAGTTACAAAACAAGTACCCTCAAGTGAGGGCCTACAACTTCCCACCCAAAAAGGCCATTGGAAACAAGGTACCGTCCCACACCGGGAAGCTCACTTGTCACTGCCTGCATTAAAATGGATCATTTATTCTTCTTTAGTCCGTTACTTAAAAACACATGCTCCTTAAAGAAAAATTGGCGGATATAAGAAAAAAATAGAGAAAAGAAATAGCCACTCATAATTCCACCACCTAAAGAAGGTCACCATTACGTCGTGTGTGTGTGTGTATGTCCTCTCATTTCTCTAGGGCAAGAAGTTGGAAAACATTTTCTTTAAAGGGCCAGAGAGTAAATATGTTTGGCTTTGGGGACTATACTATTTCAGAGGCAAATATTCACCTCTGCGGGGGTCCTGTGTAAGCCCCCATAGACAGTGCAGACACAAATGAGCGTGGCTGTGTGCCAGTAGCATTTTATTTTTAAGAATAGATAGCAGCTGGATTTGGCCTGTAGGTTAGTTTGCCAACCCCTGTTCTGGAACGAAAAATGCTTTTCTGGTTTTCATCCATCGTGGTCATGATGTTCACTTCAACTTGTGACTGTGGAGTTGAACTTTCTCAGAGGAGTTTGTTGTCATTTTTGTTATATGTTTGTTTGCCTTGTGAAGGCTAATGATTTATGATGACCCAATTTGCCTCTGTGTATTCATTCCGGTACCCTTGAGGAAGGAGGTGCTAGCCCTCTGCAAGCTTGTTGGTTGATTAGTATTATTTACTCAGCAGTCATTAATTGGGCACCAATTGTGTGTCATTGTGCAAAGGGCTGGGTCCAGCCCTGGAGAAGACAGACCCGTGTCTAGACCTGTCTTGGAGCCCTGTCAAATAGTCAGCTTCAGCCAGGAGGCATCATGATGTCACTCCTCATGTTTGCTTAGGGAAGCGGTTCTCTGTCATGGCTGCACTTTGGATCCCCTGGGGAGCTTTGGAAACCACTGAGGACTGCCTGTGGCCCACCTCCATCCCCATTCTGATTTATCTGAAGTGAGGCCTGGGCATAGAGGGGTTGAATAGTTGTCTTAGTGATTGCACTCTGCGGCCAAACTGGAGAACCTTTGGCTGAGAGTCAAGAAGGAGACAGAGGCACTTCATCAGTTTCAGTATGTGTTCAACAGCTTGTCAGGGACAGTCCGATTGGGAGGTAGAGCCGTGACCTTTCTCAGGACGTGTAAGACATCGGGCATTGTATTGAGCATGATCTCTCTGCCGTGGTCGTTCTCAAAGTGTGGCCCCAGCCAGCAGCAGCAGCAGCACCCCTGGGAGCTGGTTAGAAATGCACGTTCTTGGGCTCACCCTAGACTTGCTGATTCACAAGCTCTGGGGCTGAGACCCTGCATTCTGGGTTGAACAAGCCCTCTAGGTGATGCTGTTCGTGAGGAAGTATGAGGACTGCCCTTCTATCTTTTGACAAAGGCATGTGGCAGATGCCATATGGGACAAATCCCTAGTTTCTGTCTTCAGGAGGTACCGTGCTAGGATTTCCTTGATCTTTATCACAGAAACACAGAGCAAGAGTTTCCATAACCCACTCCTGGCACTTGGGAATTTCATAGGGAAATCTGTTCCCGACCCTTACGTTTACATGTGTGTAGATTTCTACGTATAAAAGAGATTGAAACCTGATCATGCCAAGGTCTGCTCGATTTGAACATAAACAGTTACAAAGCAGATTTATCCCAGGCCCAGAATACATTTGTCCTTCATTTTTCTGTTGAGGAAAAGTAGAGCTGAACCGCTACACATGGCAGACAGAAACTCTATACTTGTTCGTAGCAAGGAATATAAGAATTCTTTTGAAAAGAGGGGAAAATTATATATTGATTTAATCTAATGACCCGTAGGCTCATACAAGTCTTGGGACTCATTCGGAATGTCCTAAAATGTCATAAAACATGCTGCTAACCAGCGTATTATCAAATTATAAGACATTCTTATGTGCAAGAAACACGAACCTGGAGTGGCCGTTCCATGACAGCTTCTTCGCAGAACCTGCCTGCGTCTTGTGCTAAGGGAATGCCATTGTAGCACAAGGTGGAAATGAGGGGATTTGGATGAGGAAAAGTCTTAGGTTGTGGCTTTACACTGTCCTGACTTAACATTGTCCAGGGGTGAGTCCTGGCTTAACATTATCCAGGCTTGCATGGGAACTGCAGCTTTAAGCAGTATGACGTATTGTGTTATGAAATGAACTTTAGCATGGACAAATTGATACAAACAAGAGTTCGGTTCCTAGGGCATAAAGTACTGTATTTAGCTTAAAGTCTTAGTTTCCAAGAACCTATCACCAATGTTGAGTCAACACTTGCTATGTTAGTTTCCTCTTGCTGCTGTCACAAATCACCACAAATGTAGGGACCTAGAACAAATTTATTGTCTTACAATTCCAGAGGTCACATGTCCAAAATGAGCATCACAGAGCTAAAATCACGGCGTCAACCAGGCCTCTTCCTTCCGGAGCCCCAGGAGAGAGTTCGCTCCTTGCTTTTTCAGCTTCTCAAGGCCACCCTCATTTTTGCCTTGTGGCCTTCTGTTTTCAAAGACATCACTCAGCCCTCTGCTTCCGTCATCACAGTCACATTTTTCTCTGGTTCTGACCCTCTTCCTTTTAGAATTCCCCTTTGATCACATTGGGCTCACCCAGATCATCCAAAATAATCCCCCTTTATCTCAAGATCCTTTACTTAATCACATCTGCTGAGTCCCTTTGGTCATGACAGGTTCTGGTGATTTGAGTGTGGACGTCTGTGGGAGCCATTATTGCACCCACCGCATGTTAGACATTGTTCCATGCTTTCCCTGCAGCCTTGACTCCTTTCCCACCTCCTCCCTTCTCAAGCCCCCCAGTTACACAAAACTTAAGACAAAGCAAATCTCACCAGTCCTGAAAACACTGGATTCGAGTTTAGCGAGATGAGGCTGAGCCCTGAGGAGTGGGAGGGTTTTTCTGGAGTTGGGTCATGTAGAAAGAGAGCATGAAGATGTCGTGGGTCTCTCCTGTGCGGGAGCTGGGAACTGTGTTGTTGTTGTTTGGTTGGTTTTTTGGAGGCAAAGTCTCACTCTGTTCCCAGGCTGGAGTGCAGTGATGCGATCTCGACTCACCGCAGCCTCCGCTTCTGGAGCAGGGAACTGGGTCTGCTTCATGGTGTCCACCCTCATCCCCAGGCTGGAGAGACGATCTGCCCCTGCTAATCCCAGGGCTGACTCCTTACAGCGGTGGACCTTTCCCCTGTGAAGCCTCTGTCCACTGAGCAATGTGCTTTTCTCCCCTCAACATAACCCTATTTGCACATAAACAAGCTTGGGAATAAAAGACACCATCTTAGTGGGCCTGGCCCAATAATGACCAGCGGGTACGAGTGCACCAGCTGGCTCTTAACCGGATTTATGGTCCTGCTCCCTGTGGTGGGGGTGGATCTGACCGCTCAGGTCATGAGCAGTCTTGGGGCCACAGCTCCATTTCTAGCCTGTGCTGCTTTTAACTTCTAATTAGTTTTTAATAAGCTGGTTGAACTATGATTGTCTTTTATACATCTATATATATATATACCGAATCTTGCTCTGTTGCCCAGGCTGGAGTGCAGTGGCACAATTTCAGTTCACAGCAACCTCTGTCTCCTGGGTTCAAGTGATTCTCCTGCCTCAGCCTCCTGAGTAGCTGGGGCTACAGGTGCCCACCACCACACTTGGCTAATTTTTGTATTTTTAGTAAAGACAGGGTTTTGCCATGTTGGCCAGGCTGGTCTCAAACTCCTGATCTCAAGTGATCCACTTGCCTTGGCCTCCCAAAGTGCTGGGATTACAGGTGTGAGTAACAGG
>NW_012102621.1:2726307-2726651 GCF_000951045.1 Mandrillus leucophaeus | reverse complement strand
GCCCTCCTCGGCCTCCCAAAGTGCTAGGATTACAGGCGTGAGCCACCACATCCAGCCATAGACCTAGACGTTATTCAAAGAAATAGCAAACATAGTTTAGCCTTTCTCATTTGTCAGATGAGTATCCTTGTAGCCTGAATTTCTGTATATTTCCCATACAATGCCATCATTGGTGATTGTCTGACAGTTTTATAATTGAAAGTGATCTTAATCCCAATTTGAATCTTTTTTAATTGACAAGATTAGCATGTTGTATAGTATGTGGACCCAGCATTTTTCTTTACCAAAGAATCTGTTGCCTTAATATGCCATGCATGTGTGTAATTGTATATTCACAGGATACC
>NW_012102621.1:2680628-2725082 GCF_000951045.1 Mandrillus leucophaeus | reverse complement strand
TGCCATCGCGGGTTGGCCCAGGGCTCTGCTCTTCACAATGCTGGGTTCCAGGCTGCTGGAGGCTCCATCTGCATGCATGTGGCAACAGGAACAAGGAGTAGGGGCAAGTCAGGCAGTGGCTTCTAAAGTTGCTGCCCAGAAGTGATACATGGCAATTCTACTTGTATTTCATTGGCCAGAGCAGGTTCCTTGGCTGTGCCTGATGCCAGGGAGCAAAGGAGTCCACTCCAGATGTTAATGACCAGCTCTAATGACGCAAGCTGGAGTGACATTTCTGTTGAATGACATTATTCAGCGGGACTGAGAGAGCAAGAGCACAACTTCACCCATCCAAAACTAACATGCCCGTCCCATGGGCTCCACTTTCAAAAGAGTCACAGTTCACCTGCTTCCTGCATCCCTGCTTAGGTCATTCTCTCTTTCTCTCTCTCTCTTTTTTCCTTGAGAGAGGGTCTCTCTCTGTCACCCAGGCTGGAATGTAGTGGTGCGATCATGGCTCACTGCAGCCTCAAACTCCCTGGCTCCAGCCATCCTTTTATCTCAGCCTCTCAAAGTGCTGGCATTACAGACATGAACCACTGCCCCTGGCTCCTGTTAAGATTATTCTAACTCCAAGTCACTGTCACCGCAGTGTGGACACGTGCAGTGGCTGTGTCTTTTTCTCTTTTGCCTCCCTGTAGCCTATTTTCCACACTGCAGCCAGAGTTAGATTTGTACAACATAAATCGGATTGTGTCAACTGTAGATTAAGACCCTCCAGTGACACCCCTGGTACTTATAATGGGGACTCGTTATTGTGGCCTCAGGTGTCCCCTGCTAGCTCCCTCACCTCCCTCTCCTACCTCATCTCATGCCCTGCCCCCGCCCTCTCCACTCAGCCGCAGTGGTGTAGACATCTACACTGTTCTCACCTCAGGGCCTTTGCACCTTTCACACCCTGTACCTGGAATGGCCGTTCCCAGATTTCTGCATGGACGCCTCCTCCCATTCAGCAGATCTCAGTTCAGATTTGCCCTCCTTGGACACAGGCCTTTCCTGACACTCCTCCCTCTGCCGCCCTTAGTCACTCTCTGGCCCTTTCCTCTGCTTTAATTTTCTTCGCAGTGTGTATCATTAATGGAAATGACTTCTTTGTGCACTTCAGCATTATCTGTCTCTCTGCACCAGCATGGAATCTCATGAACCAGGGCTGGAATCTGTTTCTGTTCACTGCTCTGTCCCCAGCTCCTGGAATAGCACCTGACGTACCAAGATACTCGCGGTCTAAATTAATGAACAAACAAACAGAAATTCATTGGAAGAGTTTCCCTTTTATTTTCTTCTTCGCTTTGCTGGGTGTTGGCACACATTCAAAAAATCTCAATTCCAAAAGCGAGTACATAAACTTTCAAGGTGACTCGGGAGGTTGTTCTCACCCTGCTTTTGGCTGAATATTTTTTGCAGAGTGGGCGTGAGGCCAAGCAGGCTTTTGGAGACAGGAAAGGTGGCTCTCTAATGGTCCGAGGAAGTTGACCGGCGAGCTCCCTGTCCAAATGGGCTTTAGCAGCATGAGGCTTAGGTAAAGGACTCGTTCTTGATGATGTTACTCAAGTCTGCATTATGGCTCAGGGAGCAAATGAGAATGGAGAGACTGTCATTCCTTCTTAGGCTAATAGATTCCGTCTCTGAAAGTTCATTTGGCATTAAGGCAAGGCAAATCACTTTCCCTGGAGCCACAGATAATTCAACTTGTTGGAGAAATTATGCATTAAAATCCTCATTAAAAACACATACACCGTGTGTGGTAGAGGAACCAACTAGTACTCGCTGAGCCACGGGAAGCCCCTTTGCAGCTTCTTGGGAGGTGCCATTGGAAACGCAGCCCTGGAGACGGCAGGGTGGGCGCAGAGATGGGAGCGAGTGGACCTCATACAGGAACCAGAGGCAAATGTGTACCAAGTGCAGGGCTGTTGTGCTGGGTGTAGGGGCAACGAAGGCGGATTAAGGTTCGGTCGTCCTTAAGAAGCTGCCCGTCTTGTAGGGAGGATGACAAGTAAATGAGTCGTCAGAGAGGAGCTATGTGAGCTGCAGGGAACCTGGTGCAATTTTCAGACAGAGGAGAGAGAAGCAGAGAAGTCTTCCTGCGGGAGGTGAAATGCTTGAGGGGCCACAGGGCTCCCAGCCAGAAATCTAGGAGAAGGAACAGGTGGGCCAGCAGAATCAATGCCAGGTGTCCTTTCTGTACATCCCGGATCAGTTTCCTGTAGCTTCCAACAACACACATTTATTCTCGTACAGTTCAGGAGGCCAGATGTTCCAAACGAGCCTCACCAGGTTAAAATCAAGGTGTCAGCGAGGCTGCATTTCTTTCTAGAGACTCCAGAGGAGAATATTATCCTGGCCTTTTCCAGCTTAGAAGCTGCCTGCACTTCTTGGCTCGTGGCCCCTTCCTCTGTCTTCCATGTTGCCTCTCTCCCACCATTCTTCTGTTGTCAGATCTTCTCCTGACCACAGCAGGGAAAGGTTCTACACTTTTCAGTAATGTGATTAGACTGGGCCCACCCAGCTTATCCAGGGTAATCTCCCTGTCTCAGAGCCCTTAATTTCACCTCCTCTGCAATGGCGCCTGTACAGTGGCATATTCACAGGTTCTGGGGATTGAGGCATAGACACTTTGGGAGAGGATGGCCCTCATCCTGCCTCCTGTACACCTCTTCTTCCTGCTTCCTTGCCCTGGGTAGAGAACTCTTACTGTCAGCCCACTTGACAAATGGGGCAGCAGAGGCACAGGGATGTGAAGTGACCTATCTGGACCATCTTGCTTGGCAGTGTCAAGGCTGATATCTGGGCCCAGGCAGGTCATCTGCCTTCAGCCTCTGTGAGCACAGCCTATCCCACAGGAAGGTCGGCTGCAGAGGATCCTGGAGGCGGGACAGGCAGAATCAGTCAGCCATTGCCTATTTGATGGACATTCACATTAACTCCCTAAGTCAACTCGTCAACCTCAGTGCTGTGGAGAGCAGGGGGCAGGTGAGGAGGGGCTCTGATGGCCTCTCTCTCCACTCACATCCACTGCTCCACCCTTGCTTAGGGTCCATTGGGAGTGCTGCCCTCATAGTTTATCCACGGGCTTGGAAGAACTTCCCTGTTAATCCTAAACTTGTGGGGAGACAGTTACTCGTTCATGCATGTATGCATTTATTCTTTCAGTGGGACTTTACCAACTCTATAAGTAAGAGGCTGTAATAAGCACTGAGAGTCAAACAAACAAAGAAAAGGATCCTTAAGACTGTGCTCCATGTGTACTGATGTGCCTCGGGCACGTTATTTGCCCTCTCTGTGCCTGTTTCGCCTTTCATATACCAGGAATACTCATGCTACTTCTAGCATTGTTTTTATGAGGATTGAAAGCAGTTACATCTGTAAAGTGCTCAGAACAGTGTCTGGCCCAGGGTAAGATCTGTCTTCAGGTTTGTTAGGTCAGGGTCATTGGGCTGGTAGCAAAGTGGAGCGAGCAGACACACAAGTGCGTTCTTATCCCCGGCAATGCCAGGACACCGAACCTGTGCAGTGGGTGAGCCTGACATGGATGGTCCCGCCAGAAACCTCAAACCCGGCGTCTCCATGTAAACTAATACCAGCCACCATATGCTGGCTTGCCAGGCACACCGGGAGCTTTGTATTCATTTTCTCATCGTGCAGTTCTTATTGGGCTCCATATAAAGTGTTTTGTAGATGAGGAAACTGGGGATTAGGGGCAATAAGCATCCTGCCCGAACTCCCATAGCTTGTAAGTGCCAGAGCCAGGAATTGAGCTGAACTCTTCAAATGCAGAGGGCCGCACCACCGGGCCCTCCGTGGAGAAGTAAGTCCCACATGTCTGTACCCAAATCTAGGAGCTGGTGATACAGAGAGTCACCTACTACAGGTTTCGACCAGAAAGTTCATCACGTGAAAGACAATTCAGAAGACGATGTGATTCCCCCACCTGCTCGCAGCAGAGATGCAGGGAGCTCACACACCATCCCCTGCAACTGCTA
The DNA here is from genome assembly GCF_000951045.1 of Mandrillus leucophaeus. Classification (NCBI taxonomy): domain Eukaryota; kingdom Metazoa; phylum Chordata; class Mammalia; order Primates; family Cercopithecidae; genus Mandrillus; species Mandrillus leucophaeus. The sequence continues at coordinate 2,721,063 of NW_012102621.1, read as the reverse complement.
GGGCCCCACAGAGACATTTGGGAGCAAAAAGCAGCTCCGAGTGAATGAAGCCATAAACTCAAGCCTGTGTCTCATTTGACACTCTGCCAACCACCATGTAAATATTCCTAGTACTTAATGTATTAATCGAGAAGAAGAGAGAAATTGGGCTCATTATACATCACACATTTGTGTTTCTCTTTAATACAGTAAAAGCCTCTTAAGATATTTTCCAGGAGAGCAACCACTAACGTCATCTTGCCAGAAAAAGCATCTCAGGGGAGAGACCTTTGTGAGCTTCAGACTCGGAATGTGTCTGTGGAGGCCTTTGCATAGGTATATATATGTTTAATTAGTGGGGTTTCTTGGGAGGACTTTTCTATAATATCAAATTAAAATCCAGTAAAAAAAAAAAAATCAAGGTCATTTATAAACAAAGAATCCAGAACCAGCCACTGAAAGCATATTTGCTGTTCTGTTCCCATCCTGCATGTTTTCTAGGTATAACACATGAAGAAGCAGAATTCAAGAGACTCCTCTTGGTGGACTCAAGTCGTAGAACTTGCTGGTCCCACCCTCCACTGTGGCCTTCATACCTCCACCAGGAAGTCTTCCCTGACTTCAAAGACATGAGCCGCCCCTCCCCTGGGTTCATTTCTCATACTCTATCTTATCATGGTTGCCTGATTTATAGTTCTTCCTTCCTGTAGTCCCCCCCTCCCTCCGCCGTCCCCGCACCCATTACATCATAGAATTAGAGAGCAGAGCCTGGTCTTACTTGAGTCTTCATCTTCTTAGGATCTGTCACAGTGCCGAGTACTGAGTTGAACCCGTTTGTTGAATAATGAACTGAAGCTGTGTGGAAGTCATTGTGTAGCACCGGCTTTGTCGGGTCATTAATTTCCTTTCTCCCTCATCCTGTGTCCCTTCACTTCCAGGACACTGTCATTCATGGTGGTTCATAGATGCTCAGTTCCCATATGGCGCCCTCTCACCTGCCCGCTGGACGTTGACTAGCTGATATTTGCAGTTTCCATGAAGACTCTGCATTAGTTGTTCCTGGTGTCACAGAAGATTTGTTTGACACTTCTGGGGTCTGGTCTTCCCAGTGAACCCACCAGAATTAGCCAGCTTGCCCCACTTCACTCATTTCAGGCTGAGTTCGAGGACCCTATTTCTAGGTAGAACCGACTGGCTTTGTGATTGAGTGAATTATAAGACAGCTTGACTCTGCTGGGCATTAAACGTTGGCCAAAATATTTCTGGGGCTGTATATTATTATTGAATCTCTCCTTCCAGCTCTAAAAGCCTTCTGAAAAGACTTAACCCATATTCTATCTGCTTTTGTTCCTCACATTTTCAGACAACTGATTAAAATCACAACTTAGAAGTATTCTTGGCTCTTACCCTTTTGAATAGTTGGAGAATAATTGCTACCTTTCCCTTCAGTATTTTCATTAATATCTGAGAACTTCAAACAGCAGCAAAACACAAAGGAGAAAACACATTGAGAACTGTGTATTGCAGTCTTGGTTCATCTCTAGCACGCTGGGGAAAACAAAAAATTTCAGCCTCTCAAGTTGCCACCAGTTGGTTATTTCCTGAAGCCACCTTTTTGGAATTCACAACCCCAGGCTGGAGGAAGCCTGTCTCTTTCTCTCATCCTTCTCCACAGTGTCAGGGGCCACTTGCATCTTCAGAAACCAGGCCATACAGAGGGAAAGAGTTTGGACTGTGAATCGAGGTCCTGCCCCTGCCCACACTGGCTATGTGACCCTGGGCAAGTCCTCAGCCTCTGTGACAGTCAGCTGTCACATGGTGGTGAGCACACTGACAGCCTGGGCTCTGGTGAAGAGTGAACAAGCTCATGCCAGTCAGCTGTTACCCATGGTGTAGTGTGTCCTTAGCCCTCAAATGTCAGCGTAAAAACCAGGTCTACAGGGAGGATGCACTCATTTGATTTCCTTTCCTTTGTGATTGGTGACAACTCACACATAGGCATGCTTGCTTTTTCTTTCTTTCATTCTCTCTTCCTCCTCCCCTCTTCACTTCTCTGCTTCTTCTTGTGGTGTGTTGTGGGTTTTGGCTTTTTTTGTTTTTTGAGATAGCATCTTACTCTGTCACCCAGGCTCGAATGCAGTAGTGCGATCTTGGCTCACCGCAACCTCCGCCTCCCGGGTTCAAACAATTCTTGTGCCTCAGCCTCCTGAGTTGCTGGGGCTATAGGCATGCACCACCAGGCTTGGTTAATTTCTGTATTTTTAGTAGAGATGGGGTTTTGCCACGTTGGGCAGGCTGGTCTCAAACTCCTGGCCTCAAGTGATCTGCCCACCTCAGCCTCTCACAGTGCTGGGATTACAGGCATGAGCCACCATGCCAGGCCTTTTTTGGCTGTTTTTTAAGTTGAGGTATAGCATGCCTCCAATTTTAAGGTACAGTTTGATGGATTTTCACAACATGAACACACCTAAGCAAACAGCAATAGACCAAGAAAGAGACCATTATGAGACCTCCAGAGCCGCCTCTTCTTAAAGGGCCACTGTGCTGCTTTCTGATACCATAGTGTGCTTTTGCCTGTGTGTACTCCTTTGTGTCTGGCTTCTTTCTCTCAGCGTCACAGCTGTGAGCTTCATCCATGTTGTTGCAAGTAGCAGTTGTTGGTTCATTTTCATTGCTCTGTAATATTCCATTGTATGACTACACCACAATTTATTTATCTTTTACTGTCAGTGGATAGTTCAGTGGCTTCTGGTCTGGCTCAATTACAAATAGTGCTGTGATTAGCAGTTCTTTCATATGTCTTCTGCTGGCTCTGAGTCCTGATTTCTGTGGGATAAGATCCTTAGGAATGGACTTGCTGGTCACAGGGTATGTTTATACTGCACTGTAGTGGATACTGCCAAACAGTGTCCCAAAGCGGCCGTATGGTGATGATCTTTTAAACAAAGGGAAAAATAATACAAAGGATAGGATACCAGGCACCTGTATTCCCACCACACAAACTTAACAGCTGTCCACATTTTATCGTATTTGCTTCCAAGCTCCTAAAAAATTGTTATGGAATGTTTCAGATGTGTCCTGGAATACACAGGAAAATGTAATGAACACACACGTCAGCATCCAGATTAATAAATGTTAACATTCAGAAATTAAACACTATAAATACAGCAAAACCCTTGTTGCACCATTTCTCCCAGAAGGGAACCACTCTGCAGAATCGTTCTGTGTCCTTATATTACATATGATTATGAGAGGGTTTTCTTTTTACTGCTTCACATCAATGATACTATTCTTTCTTTCTTTCTTTCTTTCTTTCTTTTTTTTTTTTTGAACTGGAGTCTCGCTTTGTGTTCCAGGCTGGAGTGCAGTGGCACGATCACGGTTCACTGCAACCTCCGCCTCCCGGGTTCACGCCATTCTCCTGCCTCAGCCTCCCGTGTAGCTGGGACTACAGGTGCCCGCCACTGCGACCAGCTAATTTTTTTGTATTTTTAGTAGAGATGGGGTTTCACCGTGGTCTCGATCTCCTAACCTCGTGATCCGCCTGCCTCGGCCTCCCAAAGTGCTGGGATTACAGGTGTGAGCCACTACGCCCGGCCTGATATTATTCTTTATGTAGCCTTTCACTACTACCGTTCTTTGCCAGTATCACATTTTTTGAGATTTATTCATTTAGGCTCAGGGCATTCTAATTCGTTAACTGCTACACTTATTGATAGTCTATGGTATGACTACTCAGTGTTGCATTTACGTACTCTGTCTTTGATGGACATTTAGGTTGTTTGCAATTTTTCTCTATTCAGGCATTGTTGCATTAGCATCCTTGTACACATGTCTTGGTACACAGGTTTGAGACTCGGTTTCTCTAGGTTTTCTGCCCATGCTTGTCATCAGCTTGCCTAGCTCTTGCCACATTGTTCTCCAAGATGGCAGCACCAGTGGTTCACTTTCAATCATGGATGAGAATTCCCGTTGTCTCACATTCGCAACAACACTTGGCTTTGTTCAACTTAAAATTTGTTTATATTTCGCCAACACAATGGGTACAAAATGGTATCTCATTTTGTTGTTGTTGTTGTTTTGAGACAGGGTCTCACTCTTGCCCAGGCTGGAGTGTAGTGGCACCACCTCGGCTCACTGCAACCTCCGCTTTCTGGGTTCAAGCGATTCTTCTGCCTCAGCCTCCCAAGTAGCTGGGACTATAGGCGCGTGCTACCATGCCTAACTAATTTTTGTATTTTTAATAGAGATGGGGTTTTACCATGTTGGCCAGGCTGGTTACAAACTCCTGACCTCAGATGATCCACCTGCCTTGGCCTCCAAAAGTGCTGGGGTTACAGGCGTGAGCCACCGCACCCAGCCCTCATTTTGTTTTTGATTCACATTTTCCCAGTTACCGATAAGGCTGATGAACTGCTTGTGATTTTCAGTCATTTGGATTTCCTCTTCCCTTTCTTGCCTTTGTGTGTCCTTTGGCTATTTTTCTTCTGGGGTATTTTGTTGGTTTCTAGGATCCCTTTATGTTTTCTGGATGCCATCCTTTGTCTTTACAAAGATAGAGCCCCCAGTGCTATGCGAGGCTGAAGTGGGAAGATCCCTTGATTCCCGGAGTTCAAGACCAGCCTGGGCAAGATAGTGAGTTCCTGTCGTCACAACAACGAACTCTTGGTGTCACCTCATTGGAGTAGCAACTGTGGCTCCATTCACCCTAGAACCCACAATCTCTCCGTCCTCCCTGTGCCTCCTACGTGCCTGGCCCCTATTCCCTTTGCAGCCCCCAGAGCTTTGGTGCACACACTCGTTTAAGTGTCTCCTTCCTCACTGGACTTGTTTTCTGGGGGAGCAGTTCCCCATTAGGCTCTGCTCACTGAGAGACAGGCATGGCTGCTTGCACCAGTGGAGGCTGGATTTGTGGGTATTGGCATGAAGGAACATTGGGCCGCAGATTACACTCTTTCACGTGGATCCAGAGTAAACCCGCTCCAAAGCCCCTCTCTCCAAATCGGGGCCCAGCAAGCTTTAAGTGTCCTGGCAGTACAGGGCCCAGTCTCACTTGCCGAAGAGCCCATCTTCTCTACCGGCTCACAACCACATTCAGCTTAACCACCCCCTTGGAACTTTCTCATCATTTAATTTTTCAGCTCTTTTGCCTTCTGAGGGAAAAGTGAAGTTCCTTTTGGTAATGAGTTTTGAAGCTTTTTTGAGTTAAGTGCCTGATCCTCATAAGCCGGTGAAAACGGGAACTGTTTTGTGTCACAAAGGAGCCTTTGATGCTGGCTCTTAGCTCTCCCTGGTGAACTGGGCCGCCTTTTTCCTATCAGCAGGAAATAAACAAGCCCTGCTTCACATCAGTGGCACCATCTTAATAAGAATAGTGGCTATTCATTGAGTGCTAACTGCATGCCAGGCAGGGTGCCAAGGACTGCCTGCACATTCTCATTTAATCCCCTCAGCATCCCTGGGGCCAAGGAGTTAGCATCCCTGCCTCACCTCATGTGACCCCTCAAACCTTCAAGCTCTTTCTTGCCTCAGGACCTTTGCACATACAGTTCCTTTAGGATACTCCATCCCTCAACCCTTCCTGTGGCCACATTCCTCTGGCAGGTCTCAACTGGAATTCTTTTTTTTTTTTTTTTGGAGTCTCGCTCTATTGCCCAGGCCTGGAGTGCAGTGGCACAGTCTCAGCTCACTGCACCTTCCACCTCCCAGGTTCAAGCAATCCTCCTGCCTCAGCCTCCCAAGTAGTTGGGATTATAGACGTGCACCACCACATCCAGCTAGTTTATGTATTTTTAGTAGAGATGGGGTTTCACCGTGTTGTCCAGGTCTCAAACTCCTGACCTCAAGTGATCCGCCCACCTCGACTTCCCCAAGTGCTGGGATTACAGGTGTGAGCCACCACACCTGGCCTCATCCGGAATTCTGTGTCCTTGAAGAACTGTTTCCCAGCTACCCAAAATAAGTTAGTTCCCTCTATTACATGCTTTCTTTCTTCGCCCCTTATTTTTTCCTTTTATAGTATTAGCACATTTTATGAACATAGTTATTTGCTTAAACATGTTAGATGTGTTTGTGTGCTGGCCAGGGGAGCCATTGAAGGAGTTTAAGCAGGTAGTGACAAAATCCAGTTTGTATTTTTGGAGATGTCACTGACCCCTAGAGGACAGCTGGATGGGGTCAGTGTGGCTGGGAGTCTCATGAGAGGGGAATGTGAGAGGCAGGATGTCTGCAGCTGTGTTGGGCGTGGTGGCGCACGCCTGGAATCCCAGCACTTTGGGAGACCGAGGCAGGTGGATCACTTGAGGTCAGGAGTTCGAGACTGGCCTGGCCAACATGGTGAAACACCAGTCTCTACTAAAAATACAAACATTAGCCAGATGTGGTGGCAGATGCCTATAATCCCAGCTACTTGGGAGGCTGAGGCAGGAGAATCTCATGAACTCTGGAGGCGAAGGTTTTAGTGAGCCGAGATCAGATCACTGCATTCCAGCCCGGGTGACAGGATCTGAAAAAAAAAAAAAAAAAAAGAAATGTCTGCAGGTTTCGGTGAGTGCAGAGCTATTGAGGACTGAGAAGAGGAATCAGTAGACATGGAGACTTGGAGCCTGACTTGGCAGAGATGGGGACTCGCAGAAAGGTCACACGCATTTGTAGGTGACTATACTGTGCAGTGAGAGGGCCGTAAAATCGTGCCTTGGACAAAGTTGCAGCACGGGGTAGTCAGCTGGCAGCCCACAGGTCACATTCCGCCCAAGTCAGGGTTTGTGTTTCACGGTGGTGGTGATGAGAAGTATGATAAACCCATGCCTGCAGCTCAGGGTACACGGCCTCCCCAGCAAGCGAGGCTGGTCTTCCTCTTTATCTCACACTTCCTAGTTGCAACCATTGTCAGGCACTGAATGGAGGCTGGGCCCTTCACTGGAGCACATGGTCCTAGGTCACCAGCCTGCCCTGCTTCTCTCACTTCTGTGGCCCTAATGGCTTCTTTTTTTTTTTTTTTTTTTTTTTGCCTCGCCTAGTCTTGCTCTGTTTCCCAGGCTAGAGTGCAGTGGTGCGATCTCAGCTTACTGCAACTTTGCCTCCCAGGTTCAAGCAATTCTCCTGCCTCAGCCTCCCAAGTAGCTGGGATTACAGGCACCTGCAACCATGCCTGGCTAATTTTTATATTTTTAGTAGAGACGGGGTTTCGCCATGTTGGCCAGGCTGGTCTCGAACTCCTGACCTCAAGTGATCTGCCGGCCTTGGCCTTCTGACGGCTTTTGAATTTGGTTCCCTGCAGGGTTCGGGGAAGACTTCTTGGAGCGGGTGATTTTTTTTCCTCTGAGCTTTGAGTAATTAAGTAGACAAGGGAAGAGCATTCCAGGGAGGGGACACCATGAGCAAAGCTGCAGAAGTATGGGGAACAGACAGGTTCAGGCATGCGCTCAATTCTTGATGTCCAGGTGCTCCTGCCCCTCACCAGTGTTGGGAAGGGGTCCAGAGATGAGTGTGCCCTTGGGTGAAGCCCAGGTGAGCAGGTAGCACGGTAATGGGCGTTGGACTTTCTCAGCAGCCTGGACCTGCCCTTCCTGTTATCTCCAGGACCAGTGACTTCAGAGGACTGAACAGTAAGGGCTCTGGGGAGGACAGCCACTTGGCTGCAACCAAGATCCCAAGGCGTCTAAGAGTTCTTGGCAGAAAGGCCCTAAAGTAAAAAAGTAAATGAAAAGCTCCATTAATTTCTAGATAAACATCCCTTCATTTTTCATTTCACAAATCTTTATTGAATATCTATGATACAGCAAGTCTTGTGACCTTGGAGACAAATAAGACACATTTCCTGCCCTCAGGGAGTTCTCATAGGGCCCCCCAAGTCAGTGCTATGGGGGAGGTTAAATTAGGATGTGGGAGCACACGGGAGAGTATATCATCGAGGATGCTTTCTACGGCAAGTGGCAACACCAAAGTCCAACTATTTTTAATCTAACAAGATCATGTATTGGCTTGTGTAACGAGAGGCTTAGGAATGCTAAGCTCCAGGAGTGGCTGGAGTCGGGAGCTCAGCACCATCAGACATCTGTATCTTGACCAGTCTCCTTCTCGTGTATTTGCTGACACGAGAAATAAACTGAGTCTTGCCTGTTGTCTCTGTGCCTGTTTTTCTCTCTGCCTGCTTTTTCTCAGTTGGCTTCCTTCTTAGGCAGCCACCTTTCTGATGACAAAGATGATCGGCTGCCTCAGGCTTCCATTGTATCCGCTAGGCGCCTCAGGCAGAAAGAGCAAATTGCTTTCACAGTAGTTTCCGTCTCAGCACTGATGCTCAGTGGCCTAGCTTGAGTCTCCTGCCTGTCCCAGGACGAATCACAGTGACTGTGATTGGCCAGGTCATTGGTTCAGCCCTGGATGGAGGGGTAGATAATTTCTGTCCACTCTCAGACAAGAAGGTTGATTCCCTAAGGAAAGGCTGTAGCACTGTTACCAGGATAAAAGGACATGGGTAGTGAGCAGGCAAAATATCAAGGGGAGACAGCCTGTGGGGAGAAGGGAAAGAGAGACTGGGGAAGCATCAAAACTGAGGTGCCACCAGAATTGAGTCTTGAGGGATAAGCAGCATTCAGCTGTTGAATGAGATGGATGAATTCCAGGCAGAGGAAACAGCACTTCTGAGAGCCAAGTTTATGGAACAGCGCAACTTCGTGTAGCCCCATGAGGCCCACTGAGAAGTCAGCATGTCCCACTAGCAGCAGGTACACGTGGCAGAGCATCTGCACGTTAGCAGGTGAGGCAGAACAGCCAGGCAGGGCCAGTTACCTTGTATGCTTAGCTAAGGAGTTTGGACTTTTATTCTGAAAGCAAAAAAAGTGGCACGGTTTTTAAAACGGTTTTGTATTTTAAAAAAATGCTTGCTTGGGAAACAGTGTAGGGGATGACCAGTAGCAGGAGACACTGGGCTAGTTAATACAGAGAGGGCTGCGTGTATATCAAGGGGACACCATTTATTCATCCATTCTACACATCTTTCATGAGCACCTACTATGTGCGAGCCACTGAAAATACAGTGGGGGAATTAAACAGTTAAGGGCCCTGTTTGCATAGGCTTAAAATTTTTGAGTGGGAAGGAGAACAGATAATGCACACATAAACAAACACGAAGGTAGTCTCTAGTCATCTCTGAATAGCACAAAAGAGATTCAACTCTGCAGCTGTCTCTAAGTCAGGTCATAGGAGGCTTTAACTTATAAACCAAACAGCGTAGAATTTCTTCAATTTGCAAATTAAAAAATGTTTTGGCCACTGTTGCCAACTAAAGTAAAATTACTCAGTTCTGCTTGAAAGATGAGGCTGTAAGTAGAGAGGTGGTAGGTTTTTCAGAAGCTAGGAGTGAACTATCATCTAGGTTTGATCTGCTACTTGATAGCAGAAGGGGCTTTGCATGCTGGGTAGTGGAGCCATAGCTCCTTTCGGACAGCTGCAGAAATCTTTTTAGGGGGCTGGAAAAATGAGCCACCCAGGCAGACTTGGCATTCTGCTTAAATCTCATTTCCACCTTTCATCCCTTCCCCTTATGCCCTCCACTCGTTCCCTCCTCCTGCAGTGGGGAATCATGGCAGAAGGCACAAGTTAGAGTTCTATACAGGCATTCTTCAAACTGGAACAACCAATAAAAGATGGGTTCCCTCTCTGGGGCATTTCCCTCAGCAATACCGTCGGTGACCAGGCAGGTCTGGAGAGCTATACATCGTCTTTCACGTTGTTTTGGAGACTCTCGCAGATGCCCCCAATGCACTGATTCTGGAAGTAATTGAACATCATTGTTTTCCGTTTTGTGGTGGGTTAGGCTTCACTGCTAAGTTCCAGGTGACTGACGGAGGTGCCAGTAATGCCAGCACCCAAGCAGGGCAAGACATAGCTGCATCTTTTCCAGATTCGCAAGCCAAGTGGTAAAATGACGGCCTCTAGGGGATCCTCCTTTAGTCCGTATTTAGGCCACATAGCTCTCCACTGGTCAGCACCAAGGATAGGTCCACCGCAGCTGTCATTTGCCTGATGGTTTCCCTCTCTGGGTGTGATCTGAATCACTGGGGTTTAAGCATATTCATATGGTCAGACCACCCCCAAGACCTGGTGAATTAGAATCTCTACAGTGAAGCCCCACAATCTGCCTCTATTTACTTCTTTATTTATTTAGAGATGGGATCTCACTCTCACCCAGGCTGGAGTTCGGTGGAACAATCACGGCTCTCTTGTAGCCTTGACCTCCCTGTGCTCCTACAGTGAAGCCCCACAATCTGCCTCTATTTACTTCTTTATTTATTTAGAGATGGGATCTCACTCTCACCCAGGCTGGAGTTCGGTGGAACAATCACGGCTCTCTTGTAGCCTTGACCTCCCTGTGCTCAGGCGATTCTCCTGAGTCAGCCTCCTGAGTAGCTGGGACCACAGGCATGCACCACCATGCCTGGCTAATTTTTTTTATTTATTTATTTATTTTTTATTTTTTATTATTTTGTAGAGACAGGGCTTTGCTATGTTGCCCAGGCTGCTCTCAAACTCCTGGGCTAAAGGGGTCTACCTGCCTTGGTCTTGCAAAGTGCTAGGATTACAGGTATGAGCCATTGTGCCCAGCTTGCATTTATTTTATTTTAACTTTAAATTTTTTAGAGATAGGATCTTGCTCTGTCACCCAGGTTGGAGTACAGTGGCATGATCATAGCACACTGCAGCCTCAAACTCCTGGGCTTAAGGGATCCTCCTGCCTCAGCCTCCTGAGCAGCTGGGACTACAGGCACATGCCACCACACCCAGCTAATTTTTTGTTTTTTAATTTATGCAGACACAAGACATGGCTGTGTTGTACAGGCTGGTCTTGAATTCCTGGACTCAATCAAACCGCGTGCCTCAGTCTACCAAAGTGCTAGGATTATAGGCATGAGCCACTGCTCCTGGCCCTGCATTTGTGAAAGGTCCTTAGATAATGCTGATGGAGCTTGCCTGCAGACCAGTGACTGAGGACCACTCAGGAGGAGGGAATAACTGGCCCCAGGTACACGGTGAGGTACGTAGGTGCTCGGAAAGCCAGGGCTGGGACTTCTGACAGGAGTCCACTTCTCTGTAACCTTCACTGGCTGCTTTTGCTGTCAACCTCATGCCGTTATGTGGATGAGTAAAGAACACAGTGGTGAACACTTTCATGCGTTGGTGCCAGACTTTCCAGTCAAAATGTGGCGTGAGTTGAACAGTATCAAATAAGACCTCAAAGAATGATTCTAAAATTTTATCGCGTGTCTATTCTTTCTCAATATCTTACCACTTAAAATGTGATCTGTTTACCAGTGACCTCAGACTCATCCAAGAGCTTATTGGATGTGCAGATTTCAGGCCTCATCGCAGACCTGCTGAATGAGAATCTGCACGTTAACAGCCCCCAGGTGGGTTGCATAAACAAGCAAGTTTGAGAAGCACCGTTCCGTGTCATTGTTGTGGTTGCTATTGGAAGACTGAACCCTTCCAATGAGACCCTTTTCTGTCTCCTTCCTCCCTGCCTCACCTTGGCCCCCTCGGTGGAGGGCAACTGTTGCTCACTTGTCTGCTTGTCAGGCTTTGAGCTACGCCTGTTGTGGGCAGAGTGACTGTGTGTTCTGTTGGCCTGTCGGGGTGTGGCTATATGCTGTGTTGCTCTCTCAGGATGAAACAGGAAGCTCCCAGTTGCAGGCAAGTCTCAAGCCTCTCACCGCTTCCACCTCTTCTTGTGGGCTCTTCATTCAGATTTATTCAAGAATTTTGTTCAATTATAACCCCAGCACTTTGGGAGGTCAAGACAAGAGGATTGGTAGAGGCTAAGAGTTCAAAACCAGCCTGGGCAACAGAGTGAGACTCCAACTCTACAAAGACATTAAAAATACAAAAATTACAGCCTTGACCTCCCTGTGCTCAGATGATTCTCCCAACTCAGCCTCCTGAGTCGCTGGGACCACAGGCATGTACCACCATGCCTGGCTACAGGTGGTGTGCCCCTGTAACTTCAGCTACTTAGAAGGCTGAGGCAGGAGGATTGCTTGAGATCAGGAGTTCAAAGCTTCAGTGAGCTAGGGTCGCACCACTACACTCCAGCCTGGGTGACAGAGTGAAACCCTGTCTCTTTAAAAACAAACAAATTTTGTTTAAGACAGTGGTAGGCCAGGCGCGGTGCCTCACACCTGTAATCCCAGCACTTTGGGAGGCTGAGGCGGGTGGATCACCTGAGGTCAGGAGTTTAAGACCAGCCTGGCCAACATGATGAAACCTCATCTCTACTAAAATACAAAATTTAGCTGGGCATGGTGACACATGCCTGTAGTCCCAGCTACTTGGGAGGCTGAGGCAGGAGAATCGCTTGAACCCGAGAGGTGGAGGTTCCAGTGGGCCGAGATCTACCACTGTACTACTCCAGCGACAGAGCGAGACACAGTGTCCAAAAAAAAAAAAAAAAGGCAGTGGTAAAAGATCTACATGGTTCCTGCCCTCATGGAATTTTCAGCCTAGCAGAGAATTTTACGGGTTTGTTTGTTTACTTATTAAGCAAATAACGTGAGTTAGTCCCAGGGTCAGTTAGGGACCTTCACACTGAGATGTGGAAGCTGTGATCCAGTTGAGCTAAGAAGCAACAGGCAGCGTGGGTACCAGGGGACGTGCAGGCCTGCACCAGCCCAACACTAGATACAGAGTCAAGGCCTTCTCTGTCTGACTCCTGCAGCTTTTCCTGCCACTGCAATAGAAAGGTTCTAGTTCTTGGTGAGAACACAGGACCTGCTTAGTGTCCAGGCTCAGGACCGCCTCTGAGCCGGGTAAGCAACATGGTCTGTCCAGATGTGCGAGGCTTGGAACCGAGGCTGCAACTCAAAATAGGGTCTGATGAGGTCTCCTCTGGGCATTTACTTCCCTTGGGACAGTGGTAGTGAGGGGCGGTGGAGTAGGGCGTGGATTCTGGGGTCAGAGTACTTGGGTTTGAATCTTGACGCCAGTGTAGACCAGCCTGTCACCTTACTGTGCCTCAGTGTGTCTTCACTGAGATTCAGAGTGGCCTGCTCTGGGGCTCAGCCCGATCTTCTAGCCCATGAATTCTTGTCCTGGGGTCTGAGGAAGAAATTCAAGTGATCAGTGGAAAAGATTTACACTTTTATTCTCACTACCCTCTACGTGAAGCATGGACTTTAAATGTGAACTTAGATGACAAATTCTAATAGCAGTAATGGTGTCTCCTTCTTTGTCCCCAATAGAAAGCAATCACATGTATTTTCGTATCACATTGCAGTTGCTGCGGTGTTTGCAGCCATCGTTAAAGCTCATGGTTAAGGGTCACTACTTGAGAATTACAGGAGCGATTAGAGCTGCCAGGAGATCTTGTTATTGAATGCATCTGCAAAGAAGCACTCACATTGCTGCCTCGCAGTTCTGATACTTGTGTTTAAGAGTATGTGCTTTTCTGCCTTTTTTCCCTAATCCTGTGTGTATTATTTTGTGAACTTAAAAACATCATTCTGACAAGCAGCTAGTGGGCTCCACCACTGCCACAGAGAGGATCCTCCCATCCACCACCCCCACCCCCAGGGTTGCCTCAACTGTACACCCCCCTGCCCCTACCCCGCTGGATGCTGCCACCCACCACCGCTGCTCTGAGCTGCCTCACTCCTTCCAGTTCCTCCTCCTATTCCTTCCCTGCTAAGTTCCTTTTTTTGAAGCAGGTGCTGGATAAATAATTAATAGGGTGGGAAGACTGTGGAGAGAATAACATCGCTCGTGTTTATTTTTAAGCAGCTGTTCCAGGTGCAGTCTAGGTGGGGGAAGCGGTTGAGGGGAGGCTGCTGCTGAGTAGTGGGAAGATGCTTTGCAGATAAGCCCATGCACTGAGAAGTCAGGGTGTTGAGGGGCAGGATGGGGCTCCAGAATGGGAAGCCCAGGGAAGGAAGGTCTGTGACCAGAACAATAAGTGGGAGATGCCCAGGAAGTGTCAACATTTCAGTGAGAAGCTGAGGAAAACTCCTCCTAGACTAGCAAAGGCATGAGAGGAATTTGATTTCTGCGATTGAAAAGAGCCAGAGATGGTGCAGCTTCAGGTAAAGCTGGTTCCAGGGCTGGAGCGATCTCAGCAGAACGGGGCCTCCTCTTCATTCTTTCCCTCCTTCCTTCTCTCTACTTTTTTTCCGTGTAGGATTCATTGTCAGAGAGGCTTTCTTCAAGCTAGAACCTCTGGCAGGCCCAGACTTATCCTGGCAGTACTCGCTGAGAAAGAGAGCTTTTCCTTTCTAATAGTCCCAGAAAAGTCCTAGGATTAGATTCCATTTGTTCTGTTTGTCTGAGTCATGTGTCCATTCTTTTTTATTTTAAACAGCTTTATTGAGATATAATTCACATACCATACAATTTAACCATTTAAAATGCACAATTCAGTGGCTCTTGGTATATTCAGAGTTGTGCAACCATCACCCCAAGTTTTAGAATATTTTTATCACCGCCAGAAGAAACCCTGTACCACTTGGCAGTCACCACATCCTCTCCTGCCAAACCCCGGACCTCAACCCCTAGCAACCACTCATCTGTTTTCTGCATCTGTGGATCTGCCTATTCTGAACATTTCCTATCCATGGAAGAGTATAATACGTAGTCTTTCCCGAGTGGCTTCTTAGCATGTTTTCAAGGTTCAGTCCTGTTGTAGCATATAACAGAACTTCATTCCTTTTTTGAAAGATATAATTCATGTACCAGGTAATTCACCCCTTTAAAGTCTCAAATTCAGTGGCTTTTACTATATTTCCAGAATCGTGCAGTTATCACTAGGAGCAATTTTAGAATGTTTTCATCACCCAGAAAGAAACTCTGTATCCATACACAGCCTCTCCCCATTTCTCCCCAGTCCCCAGCCCTAGGCAACCACTCACGTGCTTTCCGTATCTCTAGGATTGCCTGTTCTGGAAATGTTATATCCGTGGAATCATGCACTATGAAGTCTTTTGTGAGTCACAGAAGGATCGTGTTCCCAAGGTTCGTCTGTGTCATGGCGTGTATCGGTGCAGTAACCCCCCTCATCCAAGGTTTTACCTTCTGCAGTTTCAGTTACCCACAGTACAGTACAGTCAGATATTTTGAGAGACCACATTCACATTACTTTTATTGTAGTATATAATTCTTCTGTTTGATTATTGCTGTTAATCTCTTCTGGTGCCTTATTTAGAAGTTAAACTTTGTCATAAGTATGTATGTATAGGAGAAAACATAATATATATAGAAGGTTTGGTGCTATCTGCAGTTTCAGACATCCCCTAGGGGTCTTGGAATGTATCCTGTGGATGAGTAGGACCGCTGTACTTCATTCCTTTTTCTCGTCAAATATTTCATTGTGTGGCTATGCCATATTTTGCCTATTCATTCATCAGTTGGTAGACCAATTGGAGTTATTTCCATTTTTTGGCTTTTGTGAAGAATCCTAGGCCAGGTACAGTGGCTCATACTCCTGCGACCTTGGGGAGGCCAAGGTAGGATGATCACTTGAGCTCAGGAATTTAAGACCAGCCTGGGCAACATAGTGAGACTCTGTCTCTACAAAAAATATAAAGGAAAAAACAAAGAGAGACTCCCACTCAATGTTTTCGGGTGGACAAATGTTTATCTTCTTTATTTCTTTCCATCTAGGAGTGGAATCACCAGGTCAGGTGGTATCTCAGTCTGTTCAGGCTGCTGTGACAAAATACCACAAACTGGGTGGTTTTTAAATAAAAGAAACTCGTTCTTTTGGAGGCTAGGAAGTCCAAGATCAAGGTGCTAGCATTTCGGTGTCTGGTGAGGGCCTGTTTGAAAAAAGACTATTGTTTCCACATTGAATTTTCTTGGCATCCTTGTGGAAAATCCATTGACTATAAATGTGAGAGTTTCTCACAATTCTACAATTTCAGTTCTTTTTCATTGATCTAAACATGTTTATGCCAGTTCCTTTTTTTTAAAAAAAAAAAAAAACCTATTTTGTATATTCGAGGTTTGCAACATGATGCTATAGTATATATAGAGATAGGAAAATGGTTACTCTAGTGAAGCAATTAGCATAGTAATCATGTCACATGGTTCCTTGATGACGGTGGCTTTGTACAGGTAGTAGCTTTTGGAATTGAAAAGTATGAGTCCTCCAGCTTTGTTCTTTTTCAACATTAGTTTGGCTTCTGTGGATTCCTTAGTTTTCATATGAATTTTTGGATCAGCTTATTGATTCTGGAAAAAAAAAAAAAGGCAACTGGGGTTTTGATAAGGAATGGTGTTGAATCTGCCAATCAGTTTGAGGAGTATCACCATCTTCATAATATTAAGTCTTCCCATCCATGACCATGGAATTTCTTCTATTTAGGCCTTCTTTAATTTCTTTTGATGATATTTTGTAGTTTTTCAGAGTACAAGTTTCAATTTTTGTTTGTTTGTTTGAGACAGAGTCTCACTCTGTCACCCAGGCTGGAGTGCAGTGGTATGATCTCGGCATACTGCAACCTCCGCCTCCCAGGCTCAGGTGATTCTCATGCCTTGGCCTTCTGAGTAGCTGGGACTGCACATGTGTGCCACCACACCTGGCTAGTTTTTGTATTTTTAGTAGAGACGGAGTTACACCATGTTGACCAGGCTGGTCTCGAACTCCTAACCTCAGGCGATCCTCCTGCCTCGGCCTCCCAAAGTCTGGGATTACAGGCGTGAGCCACCAGCGCCTGGTCAGTGTGTCCATTCTTGAGCCAATCACTATGTCCAGGGAGACAGAATACCCCCCAAAAAAAGCTGGATTGAATCCTGTGCCTGCCCCTGCAACTGGAGGGAGGAGTAGTCTGTCCCCAACTACTTCGTCTGGAAATGAGAAGTGGGAGATGTTTGAAAGGATTATTCTAGTGCTCCTAACAGGGCCATGAAGGGGATGTGTGCTGGACAGGCAAGAGTTAGAAGACGAAAAGTTATCTATTATAAATTCTGACCACCTAAGCTTCATTAAAGGCGCCTCATGTGATACGGAGGGAATAGAATCAGACTTGAAAAGGCTTTTGGCTATTTGATTGCCCAAAAGGAAAGAAATGAAAGATGAAAGAAATCACTGAGGTTTCCAGCATTTTATCTAGAGGTGATTTCTTAGAATCGTGTTCAGCAAAGGCAGCATATCAAGGGCTTAAGTCAGGCTTAAGAATGTCAACGATGGTCAGGGAATGGTGGTGAAGAAGACAGCTGAGGAGGTGGAATCTGTCTGCACGGCCTGGAAAGGTTATTCTAACCACACTTTGCTCCCAACCTACCCACCAAATCCAGCTGAAACCTTCTCATCCTTCAAATCTCTTTCCTGAGGCTTGTCCGTAACAGTGTGTATCTGTTTTCTGATCATCAGTCATTTTTGCATTCGTTTGTCTGACAGAGCTCTGAACTGCAGAGCAAAGGCCATGTCTTGTCTGCTTACCTGCTGGTGGGGAAAATGATTGTACGGAACCTGTTGGTTATTGTGAGAGTTAAATGGCCTGACAAAGATGATGATAGCTAAGGTGAGCTAAGTGCTTACTTTGTGTTGGGCACTGCAACTATTGTCATCATCCCTCTTTCAGAGGTGATAAGACTGAAATGCTTTCTGAGGCCGTAGACCTGGTAAGTGGCAGAGTCAGGATTGAAATACAGAGGGTCTGACTCCTGGCCTAGGTTCTTTCCCATCACATCAAAGCACTTTGCACCGTGCCTGGCATTGAGCAAGCCCTCAGTAGATGCGAGCTGCTATTTATAGTTAGAGAAGGAGAAGCTTGACTCCTGTCTGGCATTGCTGGTATTTGTGTGCTAGCCCTGTGGTCCCAGATCTGGACAGTCAATGGCTAATGCAGAATCACATCCTCCCCAGTTCTGTTTTCCATACGTGTTGGAATTGAGCTAGCTGCTGTAACAGATTGCAGTGCCAGACTCTGTTTCTTGTTGATGTGATTGTTTAGATGCTTGTGGTTGATGAGTGGCTTGTGTGTAGATCCCAGATCTTTCCATACTGAGCCTTCACCATCCCCTGGGGTAAGAGTTAACAACCTTTTTCTGCAAAGGGCCAGATACTAAGCTAAGAACCTGACTTGAGACATGTCTTGACTGCAGCTGGAATGATTCCTTTTTCGGCCCTGATTTATTTTTTACTTTCCTTCTTATGAGAAAACTCCAGAACCTTTGTCTAGGGTATGTAATGCTCTGACGTAGGACATTAAAATAACCCCTTTCCTTTCCCTCCCTCCCCTTATCCATTTGGTTTGCATTAAACTCAAAGGCCCTGACAGGTGGTGCTTCTGTGCTGTGCTGTCTCCTTTCTCCAGTTCCCAGCATGGCACCAGGCACATGGTCAAGGCCAAGTCAAGGGCTTTTAATTGAGTGGAGCTTTTGCAAACCTCTCCTGTGTCAACAAAGGGGCAAATGGGACAGCTGAGTAGCTGGGCCTGGAAGCCCTGTGAACCTGGGTTCAAATCCCAGCTCTGGCGCTAGTTAACATGGCCAAGGGCAAGCTAATTCATCTCTGTGAGTTTCAGTGTTCTTACCTGTAAACTGGAGGTACCGCTACCTTCTTGGGAAGAGTGTTTTTGAAGATACTGTAGCTGCCGTATTTTGAATGGCGCCTGGTGGGCTGTGGCGGGTGGCTGTTCTGTCTGTAGCCGTTACAGTCACAGGGAGGAGTCCAGAGAAGCCGCACCGTCACGCATCCCCGGCCCTGCTCCGGAGGGCGAGCTGGGCCCCACCCTTCCCAGCATGTCTGGATTGTTTTTGTAGATAGGTGCTTGGCCTTCAGAAGCATGGACCGCTGTCACCTCTCAGTAGCACAGCTCGATGAACTGTAGCAGCGGGGCGGCAACAAGCTTGCAGACTGTTTTTGATGGCCTATTGATTTCTTTTTTCTGTTGCTTCTGGATGGCCTGCAGATATATTTTGTTTGATCTGTACCGTGATATTCAGGCATTTGAATTAGCTGCCAGCTGATCTGAGAAGGGAGAGATCTCGCCTAATGATCCAGATTTGCAACTTCCTTTAAAAAGCAGACAGAGCTGGCCCTGCGAGCTCCTGCTCTCAAAGGGCTGCGGTCCGCCAGAGTGTCCCTCCCGCTTCACCAGCGTTCCTGGCACCCTCTGTTCCTGCAGTTTATACCTTCAGCCTGGCCATTGCAGTATGGGATTGTCTTTGAGGTGTCTGATTCACTCCTGGTTTCTTTTATCTCCATCAGCTCCAGGGAGGGGTGCAAATGCCACGCCACCTTCTCTCTCCTGGCTGGCTTCGAAGGGTACTTGTTCCTCCCTAGCCATGTCCTACCCTGAAGGAGCTTTCTTGGGGACACAAAATGGCCAAGCGGAGTGGAAAGAACATGGCCCTGGAGTCCCTTCACTGTGGGGTCCTGGCCATGATACTTACCTCCTTTGAGCCTCATCTGTGAAATGTTGTTCGGGTTGGAGATAGTGTCCATAAGTCCCTCCACTCAGTTCCTGGCATCCAACACACGTTGGCTGGTGCTAACATTTTGTCTCCATTATGGTCTCTCTGCCCACTGAGCCATTTCAGCCTGCGGCCTCTGCAGTGAAGAATTTATGCTAGTTGTAGAAGCTACAATTAAGGCTGTTAGAGATGGTCCCACCTAGTGCCACCACCGCTGCCATTAAAGTCTCTGAGAATCTCTAACCCAGACCCTGGGTGACCATCACAGTTGGAATTGAGTGTGAAGGGATTCAGGGCATAGGGAGGGCATTCACTCGGTGATTGCAAGGGAAGGGCACCAGGCATGCCATCTCTCAGCCCAGCCAGCCCCTCAGATGTCCAGGGCCCACACCACCCAGGCAATTGCTTAGAGGGCTGGGGAGGCACGGGGAGCGGATCCCCAGGAAGACTGAAATGTAGAGTATCTGAGAGCACTGGGAATTCCTGGGTGGAATTCCACAGCTCAGTCTTGGCTTCTGGAATTATTGGCCTTGGGAGCTCTTTCAGGGCAGAACATGTTGGAACCCCATATCCTATCTTTGGGTCCCGTGGAGGTGGTGGGGGGTCCTGGCAGTAAACAGGTATGGACAAGAAAATATCTTTCCTTTTTGTTTTTTCTCTTTGGACCTCAGATACCAAAATGTGAGTGAAACCAAGTGTAGTGGCTTACACCTGTAATCCCAGCGCTTTGGGAGGCCAAGGTGGGAGGACTGCTTGAGCCCAGGAGTTTGAGACAATCTGAGCACCATAGTGAGAGCTTGCCTCTCAAAATCCATGAATGAATGAATAAATAGATCCACCCCTCCATTCTGCCACATGAATGAATGCTGTTCCTAGCTCCTGGCACGCTGTCCTCACTGGTCACTCTAGAGCCCTGTATTTATCCCCTCTTGTCCCTGTTCTCCCTGCCACAGGCAGCTACTCCAGTAGCCTCAGCGTGTATCTGTAAATTTGTTTCCTTCCAGAATATGTTGGGTCATTGCATGTATTTTTCATTTCCTTCCGTAGCATTGTGCTTCGGTCCTCATTCTTTGCCTTGGTTCGCCCGGTGCCGTATTGCAGTGGCAGCCATGTGGCTGTGCATACCTGCACTCTGCCTCTGGAACTGTTGATTCCATTTTTGGAGTGTGCATTGGCAGCATCTCCTTTGATGCAGCCCATACGGCCCAGGACAAGAATTCCTCTGGGAGAGATCCTCCAGGTGGAATTACAGGGTTATGTATTCTACTGTGTCTAATTTGACTAAATATTGATAGATTGCTCCAAAATATGGTAGTTTTACTGAGGGTTGTGTGCCTTGTGCTGAAGATGGATACAGGGATGAGGTGGACCCTGGAGGGCCTTGCAGCGGATGGGTGAGAGTCAGGGATGTCTCAACAGATGAGGCCAAACTGCATAAGGAAGAGGCTGGCCATGGTGACTCAGGCCTATAAAACCAGCACTTTGGGAGGCTGAGATGGGTGGATCACTTGAGGTCAGGAGTTCGAGACCAGCCTGACCAACATGGTGAAACCCCGTCTCTACTAAAAAGACAAAAATTAGGCAGGCATTATGGCACTGGCCTTTAGTCCCACCTACTTGGGAGGCTGAGGCAGGAGAATCACTGGAACCCGGGAGGCAGAGGTTGCGGTCAGCCGAGATGGCACCACTGTACTCCAGCCTGGGCGGCAGAGTGAGACTGTCAAAAAAAAAAAAAAAAAAAAACCAAGCATGAACTAGCCTTTTTCCTCCTCTCCTCCCCCATCCTCCAGCTGTCCAGCCTGCAGTCTGCCTTGGCTGCAAAGTCAAAATCAAAGAAAAAAATAGGCTTTAGCTGCAACAGAGCCCATAGCTTTCCTGCCATGGGAATCATTTGTTGTGTCCTGCCGAGGGCCCAGCCTGTGCCAAGCACCATGGAGGGTAGAAGAGTCATCGCAGGCGGGCTCCTGCCTGTGGGGAGACAGGCTGCCATATCCAGCCCTTCTTGAGCAAAAGCGCTCCCCGACAGTCTCACTCTGTCACCCAGGATGGAATGCAGTGGTGCCATTTTGGCTCAATGCAACCTCTGCCTCCTGGGTTCAAGGCTGGGGTTCTGTTGAGACATAAAGATGAGTTTTCATCCAACCACAAGTATTTCTCACTGGGCCAGGAGGTAAGTTTTTAGAACTCTGGTATTTTGGTTCACCCTATGTGAACTGCAGGACTAGGTCATTTTTTAATTTCTGTTTTTAGCAAAGCCGCAGGTCTCCTGTGGTCATGAATGCATGGGTCTTAAGAGGCAGGACAGCCTCATACTCCTGAGCTCAGGTGCAGAACTCAGGCAGACGTGGCTCTGAACTCAGCTGGGTCACCTTGGAGAAGCTACTGGATCTCTTGGAGCCTCAGTTTATTCATTTGCCAAATGGGGATATTACTGTTTCCCAAAGCTGTTGCAGGGGTATGCTGAGACAATGGAAGCAAACACTTCACATTGCACTTGGCATGTAGGAAGCTGGTGATAATGGGCCTATTATTGTTAAGAGAACCACGTGTGAGAAGAGTATAACCGGGCCTTCAGCTCCGTGTGGAGCCCTTGTTCCTTTTCTGAAATAGAGACATGCTTTCCTTCCTGTGCTTGCAGTTAAGTTTTGATTTGGGCACATCCTCATTGTAGATGCAGGACCAGGTTTTATTTTCTGTTCTAACATTTAGCACAGTTTAAAGATACCATGTGAATGCTGTGGTGCAGTCTCCGAGCTCTTTCATGGGTATTCCCCTCTTGAGCTGCCCCAGGACTGGGGCTATGATCTGTCATGCCCCCTCCTCTGCAACTTTAGAGTAAGATCTCGAAAGCAGTGGGGCTGAGCTCAAAGCCTTGGGCTCTCCCACAGTCTCCTATGGGACTTAAGAACTTGGGAGTTTGTTGTAGGTGGGCCAAGAAACCACAGGACGGTGTTGGGAAGGGCAGAGGAAATGGTTGGGCCGCATAGAAGTGACTCGGTTCACAGTAGCTGTAAACAGTCACTGAGGGGTGTGCGCCTTGTGCTGGGCACTGAAGATAGATACAGTCATGAGGAGGACCCTGGAGGGCCTTGCAGCAGATGGGGAAGAGTCAGGGATGTTTCAACAGATGAGGAGGCAGCAACCAGCTATCTCCCAGGGGATGTAGGCAGGCATTTACGTTGGACCCTAAGATTAAGTTTGGGGTGTGAGCATCTCCTTAGTCGTGTGAAAGTGCCCAGGGAGTGGAGCTGTGCCAGGTGAGAGGGTGCAGCTGGAGAGGCAGGTGGGAGCTGGATGGTGAGGGCCCTCGCGTGCTGTGCAGGGAGCTTGAATCTCCCCATCACTGTTTACATCCATCATGGAAGGCCCAGGGAATATATATATATAGGCAGATGGTTTTTGTTTTTGAGACGGGATCTCTCTGTTGCCCAGGCTGGAGTGCAGTGACGTGATCTCAGCTCACTGCAGCCTTGACCTCCCAGGCTCAAATGATCCTTCCGCCTCCCATGGGGTCATTCTGGAGTTTGCCATTGCTTCTTCCCTTGGCTGGCCCCTTCTCATCTGTGGGACTCACAAGCAGTACTGGAGGGAGGTGGGCATCCCATGGACATGAAGGTGGTTGATGGATTCTCTCTACCACGGGTGCCTGACGGAGGCTGGAGTATGTGCATGAACCATAGACCGTTCGCGACTTCGGGGACAACTAGGTGCTGTACACCTCTACTCACAGGGCTTGGCACAGAAGGGCAGTCAAAGAGATGTCTGCTTAGGTGGAGGACCGAATCTGATCCCATGGACTCAATCAGTGTCCAGAGAGCGAAGGCGCGGTGGCCTCTGCAGGGCGAGGTCTGTTTCCTCCCCTCCTCCCTCCTTCCCAGTCAGTCACAAAAGCACTTGCTTGGGACATGGTGGCAGCGCAGAGTTGCTGGGGTGAAAGAGTCGATAGGGCCTCGCTTCCCTCGTCCCCACAGAGGAGCAGTGTCCCTGGCCTCCAAGGCAGTGTGTCTGCAGAGGCTTATGGGAGGGGAGTCCTACCAAGGGTGCCTTTGACATGCATCCCGCCCTGCGCGCCCCTTCCTCAGTTCTCTCCTCTCCTCTCTGACCCTGCCCTCCCTCATCCTCCCTTCCTCTGACCTCCTCTCCCCTCCCTCCCATACCTTTCTTCCCTCTCCCTTGCCCTGCCCTACTGTGCCTGCCTTTCCCCTAGCCTGCTTTGTTTTCTCCCCTCCTCTTCCCTCCCCTCCCCAGTGCTCCCTCCCCTTCTCAGTGCTCCCGCCCTAGCCCTCCTGCCCTGCCCTCCTCTCCCTTTCTCTCCCTTTCTCTCCCTTCCCCTGCCTGCCCTGCCCTGAGCTGCTCTGCTCTCTTCTCCTCAGCCTTCCTCTGCCCTGCCCTGCTCTCCCCTCCCCTTCCCTCCCCACTACTCACTTCTCTTCCCTCCTCCCCTCTCTTCTTCCCTGCCCTGCCTTCCTCTGCTGTCTCCTTCCCTTCCCTGCCCTTGCAAAACGCCTTCAGATAAAGACCTCATCCCTCCCCTCTTCCGTCCATGCCTGGTACATTCCAGGCGGTGATCACCTAGAAAAAGGCCTGGTGAACAAGCTGCAGGACCTGTTCCAGCCCCTCAGCCAGGGCCCTACCTTGCTGGTTGGCCCAGATGGGAGCCTCAGGACCTTCCTCATGAATATTTGGGGCCAAGTCCCATTGTAAAGATTAGAACAGTTTTCTTTTCGAAATCTGCAATTGTATTATTTTTCCCAAGTTAATCAGGGGAGGCCACTTCGCGAAGCTTTACTAACAGCACCTAGTCAGCGGCTGATAAAAGGAGCTCCGTGATGTTTGGGAAGCCACCGCTGTGAGGGTCACCATGCCCGACTATTTGTTTCTCTCAGATGTCTCTGTCGAGAGTTTTTAAAGTGGCAATAACAGGATTTTCTCTCGTCAGCTTCCCAATTAGCAACTGCGCAATGGACTCCCCAGAAACAACTGCTTGGGCCTGGGTGCTGGGAGGCCAGGCGCCCCCCGTTATAAAGCAGAGTTCACAGGTTGGTATGGATTTGCCATGGATTGCGGCTCGCTGCCTGCATCCCAGGGCAGCAGAATTCGTCTGTGGTTTAGATGAGCTCCACACCTCCCAGCTGGCTAATGCTTGAAAGAAGAAAGGCAGATTTTCAATGCTCCAGGGATAAAACAGAGTGGTTTTTTAAAATTGAAGCCTCAGAGCTGTTTTCAGTCTCAGGAATAGCTGATTCTCACTCTGGCTTAAAATGCTTGTCACTCCTTGGGTAGAGTCCAGATTCTCTCATGTGGCTTCCCAGGGCTGCCTCAGCTCCCCGTACCCCAGGCCCCTCTGCTTCTGAATCTTGTGGTCCCCCTAAGCTACTGTCTTTGGCATCTTCAGGCTCCTCCCTGCCCTGGAGCCGCCTTTCTCTCCCACTGTCTTAGAGCAGAGTGGATATAAGGGCACTGGCTCGGGAATCAGGCCTCTTGGGGCCAATTCTTGTCTCCACCCACCCACTCAAGGAGTTGTGGACCTGGGCGCCTCTGAGTCTCAGCTTCCTTCTTCTGAAATGGGAACATGAAAAAGCCCCTCTCTTGGCCGGGCGCGATGGCTCATGTCTGTCATTCCAGCACTTTGGGAGGCCAAGACGGGCGGATCACTTGAGGCCAGGAGTTCAAGACCAGCCTGGCCAATATGGTGAAACCCTGTCTCTAGTAAAAATAGAAAGATTAGCTGGGGGTGGTGGCATGCGCCTGTAATCCCTCCTACTCAGGAGGCTAAGGCAGGAGAATCACTTGAACTGGGGAGGCGGAGGTTGCAGTGAGCCGAGATTGTGCCACTGCACTCCAGCTTGGGCAACAGAGTAAAACTACAGAAAAAAGAAGAAAAGAAAAGAAAGCCATCTCTCAATGGGTTGCTGAGGATAAATGAAATGATGTGTAAGCATAGATGTGCCTAGCCCAGTGCCTGGCAGAGAAAGCACTCCAAAAATGTTGCTAGTAACAGCTCCTCCTGCTGCTGCTACTAATAATGACGGCAGTCATTATTATGTTCCACAGCCCTTTGGGAGGGCTCCCTGACCCCCATTCAGATCAGGCACCTCACACCATTCTCCCCCATGGGAGAAGAGAAGGGCTACCTTGTGTAGCCCTTCATCAGGCGTGTGTCGTGGCTTTGTCACACTGTTTTGTAATGATTGCTTTGGATGTCTTTTCCAACAGACTGTAAGTTCCACGAAGGCAGGATCCACAGGTCTCATCGGTCTTTTTATTGGAAGTGTCTGGCTCACAGTAGACCCCCAAAGAATGCATGCTGAATGAATCAACAAATGAATATATGTGACTGGATAGCTAAATGAGCAAATGAATTATTGCAACACATCAGCAAGTCACCCCTGAAATAGATCAGTGAGCTCTGAAATAGAACTCAAACCCATTCACTTCTCTTTGCCTCCCCGGCTGCCAGCGTGTCCTGCCTGGCTGGCTGCATCCTTGCCGGCCTCTGTGCTTCCTGCATTGCTTCCTTTGAATCTTCAGGTCTCGTCTCCGAAGCCACCTCCTCCCAGGTGCCTTCCTGTCCTAGCCACCCAGGCCAAGTCCATCTCTGTCCCAGCTCTCTTTATGATGTGTTCACGTATGTGCTTGTTGGCTCTACTGGATCCAAGCTCCGGAGGGCAGGGGCCACATCTGTTTGCCAGTACGTTCCTTCAAGGCACAGTACCTTGGACACACACAGGCATGCAGCAGAGAGTCACTGAGTTAGCCATGCAAAAGCTAGCACAGTTAACGCGGGTGTCAGTAACCAGCATGGGCGTAAATCTGTAACTCGGTGGCACAGCACGAGTTAACTTCTCATTCATGTCACGGTCCACTGCAGATCAGGCGGCCCCTCCTTTCTCCACGTGTGGGCTACACACTCCCAGAGGAAGGGGAAGGGGAAGCGGGGGAGGAGAGAATCGCAGGGAATTTCCTTTTTTCGGCTAGGCCTGGACGTGGCCTGCCCCAACTCCCATTACCTTACATTAACCAGAAGTCAGCCTATGGCTCTCGTCTAATTGCAAGGCATGCTGGGAAGCCCGGTCTTTGTGCCCAGAAAGAAGAAATGTGGTTGGTGAGCCAGTCTCATCAGAATGGGTGCGAGACCAGGCGTGGTGGCTCACACCTGTGATCCCAGCACTCGAGGAGGCTGAGGAGGGAGGATTGCTTAAGCCCAAGAGTTCAAGACCAGCCTGGGCAACATAGCAAGACCCCATCTCTACAAAAACTTTAAAAATTAGTCAGACATGGTGGTGTGCACCTGTAGCCCCAGCTACTCTGGAGGCTGAGGCAGGAGAATTGCTGGAGCCCTAGAGGTCAGGGCTGCAGTGAGCCATGATTGTACCACTGCACTTCAGTCTTGGCAACAGAGAGATACCCTGTCTCAGAAAAAAAAAAAAAAGTGCAGGATGGAATCTCATAGCCAGGAGGCCTTGTTGCTGGGGTCCTTGGTAGTCTCATCAATATTCGAGAATTCTCTAGCCAGTGACAAGTTACAAGATCAGCTGACTCCAAAGCAGGTATCTCTTAAGGGAGCTGAGCTGCCTGCTACTCCCGATAGACCAGACCTTTTTATTTTACAAAATACCTTGATGTTCCTTGATAAAAAGAAAAAGAACTTTGGAAATGCAGAATCACCTCTGTCTGTCCCATAGCTCACATGAGGTGCGGCTCCCAAGGAAGGGCCTGCTGGGGAGCGGGACACGCATTGCAAAGACACACTTGTCAGAAACGAGCCAGGAAACAAAATTCGGGGAAATACAGGGGGCGGGGCCTGAGCATTGGTTCCAGGAGCCTCGTTGTCTTGTTCACAGCATTCCATCGTTTTAAAAATAGCTATTCTTCATTTGATGATATCTTTATCTTCTTGAAGCTCAAAATAAAATTAACCTTTTTTGGAGGGAAGAGAAATACTCGTATGAAAATCGTCTTGAGTGTTCTTTTTGAAAGCGAGGCCCAACTCCCAGTGCCGTGTATGAATAGCTCTCAGGCATCATTGACGATGGTGTTACGATAGGAATGCCGCAGAGTGACAGCAGGGCCACGGGCGGCGAGGACTCATTAGGCAGCCCCTAGAGGAGTCTGGCAGGTTCCGTGTGCTGGGCTTGCCTCCAGTCCTGTGGCTTCTCATCTGAATTTTGGCTGCGGCCCCAGGAGCCCAACCAGAAAACTCACAGATCTCTCATGGCCCTTTAAGAGCTGGACACTCCTCAGGGGGTCAGGGCCCCTTCCCGGATGTCCCATCTCCTCCTGGGAGGTCCATGTGACAGAGGGGGCCTCTGAAGGCCTAGTTCCCCGCCTTCACTCACTTGCTCCCTGGTGTTCGGCTCTGTTTGGAACCAGGGAGCTGCCTTCCAGGCCAGTCTGTCTACTCCACCACCAGGCGTCTTTGTTCTCTCTCTCTGGACTTTGGCAACACCCTCCAGGCCATTCTTCCTGTGGCCTGCCTGGCCTTCCCTGATTTTATCCCCGACAGGTATTTGTTCTTTCAACAAATGTGTATGGAACCTCTTGGGATCTCCAGGAACTGTGTTAGGCTCCAGAGATAAAGGGATGAACCAGACATATAAGGTCCCTGCCTTGGTGGAATTACCGTCTAGCAAGGGAGGTGGAGGAGCGAGCAAGAGGCCCACAGTGAAGGAATGAGACTATCCCAGGAAGCACCGAGTGCTTTGAAGAAGGGAGAACGAGGACTGGATCAGAGAGAGCCTGGGCCACCTCCACTGGCATGTCCCGAGAGTTCTCTCAGAGGTGGTGGCACAGGAGCAAAGATCAAAATGGCAAGGCCTTCTGGGCCAGGGGGACATCCCAGACAGAGATGGGAGACATCAGGAGATTGCGTGCTGGACATGAGAAGAAACTCGGGGCTGCTAACATATTACGGTGTTGGTGAGGGTCGGGGTGGGAGGCGTTGGGGAGAAGGTGACATGAAGAGAGGTTGGCAAGGCATGCTGGGGCCACATGGCAAGGTTCCCATGAGCCATGCTGGGAGTTTAGTCATGTGTCCTGGGAGATGGACGGAGTGCATGGGAGCCATTGAAGAATTCCAATAGCAAAGGGTCGTGATGGAGTTTTGAGAGCTCTCTCTGCCTAAGCTGCCTACAGCCTACTGTCCCCAAGCATTCCCTCTCAGTGTTTATCAGATCATCGACCTCCTGCTTCCCACCTCCCGCTGGCTTTGTTCCCTGGTCTCTGTGGCTCTGCACCGTCTTACTGCTGACACTGCAGTCTTACACCTCTGGAGCTCGTAAACCCAGCCACGCGGGCTGCCTCTTGTTCCAGCAAGCCAAGCTCCTTCTGTCCGGGCGTTTCTTCTTTGCATTTGCTATTCTTTCCACTTGGCGTGCCCTTGCCCCACCCCCAGGGCACCACCTTGACCACCTGATGGCCACATGTCTTTCCTTCAGGAGCCAGCTAAAGCATCGGCTTCCGAGGCTGCTTCCCTGGAGTGAAGCGCTGTCTCCAGCCCTCCTGCAAACATAGACACTCCTCCTTGCGAGCTTCCCTGAGCACCTGTGGGTTCCACTGCAGCACTTGCCCCAGCCTGTCCCCACCCCCTCCTGCACATGTAAACTCCTGGAGGAAAAGGATCCCAGCTAAACATCCATGGATCATCAGCACCTGGCCTGATGGGCCATGTTGGCTACCAGGTGCTGAGCCTGGGTTATTACCAGTGGGGTAGGCGTACCCCATCGCTATCCTGCAGATGAGAAACAGATTCCAAGGGATTTCCACGCATTCCCACCGAGCCAGTAAATGGTACCGCAGGTCTCTGACAGTCCCAGGGAATGTCACTTACGATGTGAAGTAGATGCAGTATAGCCTCTGGGATGCATTTCTAGGGCCTTGGCTGGTCATACTGCCTGTGCAAGGGATATAAACCAGGGCTTGCAAATGCACTGGATCACAGAGGCCACCAGGCAGGGGACCAGGCTGGGTAGAGTGACAGTGCTGTGTGGTCCGCTAATTAGGCACTCCTGGCTTAGCCCGTACCCACTGGCAGGGCTGCTCATTATTTAAAGGGAAGCCAGAAATCTGGGTTTTATGCAGAAATCTCCTAGTTTTAATGTTTCAAAACGTTACTCAGGCCATACAAAACATACCTGTGGGTCACATTTAGTCTGTGGACTTCCGTGAGCAGCTTGTGGTGAAAATGGTGGCACCATGTCCCCTAAAAGGTCAGAACCCAGGTGATCCCAGGGGGAATCCAGTCTGAACAGTGTTGCATTCAGCCTCTTAAAGAATGGATAGATAAAGAGGTGCCCTGTAACTCCTCTTTTAAAATTCCAGAAGCAGCAGGCTCTTTTGAAAACTCAAACGTTTAAACATGGGCTAGGTCTTAGATAGCACCAACGAGTCATCATTAATTTTGTTAGAGGTGATTATGCCGTTGCGTTTAAATGGGAAGATGTTGTTAATTTTTCAGAAATACACACCAAAGTATTTAGGAGTAAAATGTCATGACTATAATTTACCTTAAAACACCTTAGCGAGAAGATAAAAATGATGACATAAATACGGAAAAGAGTTAAGACTTTTCAGACAAAGTATTGTGGGGATTCATTAAAATTTGCACTGCTTTTTGCCTTATTTAAATTTTTTCAGTGAGGCGTGATGGCTCACACCTGTAATCCCAGCACTTTGGGAGGCTGAGGCAGGTGGATCACCTGAAGTCAGGAGTTCGAGACTAGCCTGGCTGACATGGCGAAACCTGTCTCTATTAAAAATACAAAAATTAGCCAGGTATGGTGGAGCGTACCTGTAGTCGCAGCTACTTGGGAGGCTGAGGCAGGAGAATCTCTTGAACCAGGGATTGCACCACTGCACTCCAGCCTGGGTGACAGAGCGAGACCCTGTCCCCCCTGCAAAAAAAAAAAAAAAAACATTCACAATATAAATGTAAGAAAACAAAACACAGTCACAGGCGAGAATATAGCCTTCCATGAATTATTCTTGGATCTTCCACACCTCTCAGGTCACCTTCTACCGAGTCCTGTGCTGCAATTCAGGCCAAGGTGTCTGCACCTCTAGGGTCAGAGTGAGACCTGAGGGAAAAGTGCCCGGGGTGGAGGATGAGTCAGGCAGCCCTGCCTGCCGTTGCACCCAGGTGTCAGGCTTCCTCCTTTTCACAGGGCAAATGGCTTCTGCTAAAGCCAGCCTGGAAGTAGAATCTCAAAGAAGTGAACCTCGCTTTGGGGAAGCTTGGTGTAGAGGAACCCATGGGTTTTTCTTTGGAAGGCTGAAAGTTGTCTTCTGTACTGGGGGAGGCTGCCTGATGGAAGGGCCTGCTCAGCCACCTGCTAGTCTTGACCCTTTGTGCAAGTGCCTCACCTTTCTGAAATTCAGTGACCAGCCTTGGATGTGCTGTAGCGACACAGGGCAGGGGAAGCTCTGAGAACGGAGTGTAAGTGAAGATGTCACAGACGTCAATGGATAAAGAAAATGTGGTGTATGTACACCGTGGAATACTATCAGCCGTAAAAAGGAACGAGATCATGTCTTTTGCAGCAACTTGGATGGGGCCAAAGGCCATGATTCTAAGTGAAGTAACTCAGGAATGGAAAATCGAATCTCGTGTGTTCTCACTTATAAGTGGAGCTAAGCTACGGGCATGCAAATACATACAGAGTGATATAGTGGACTTTGGGGACTCAGGCGTGGGGGAAGTAGGGAAAGGGGTGAGGGATAAATGACCTCATATTTGAGTACAATGTACACTGCTCAGGTGAAGGGGGCACTAGAGTTTCAGAATTCACTAAAGAACTCGTTCAAGGCCGGGTGCAGTAGCTTATGCCTGTAATCCCAGTACTTTGGGAGGCTGAGGTGGGCGGATCACTTGAAGTCAGGAGTTCGAGACCAGTCGTCACTACTAAAAATGCAAAAATTAACCAGGCATGGCTATGCGTGTGCCTGTAATCCCAGCTACTTGGGAGGCTGAGGTAGGAGGATTGCTTGAACCTGGGAGGCGCAGGATGCGGTGAGCCGAGACTATGCCACTGCCCTCCACCATGGGCGACAGAGTGAGACACAGTCTCAAACAAAAACAAAAACAAAACAAAAAAACTCATTCATGTAACCAGAAATCACCTGTATCCCCAAAAATTATTGAAATAAATCAGATTTTTAAAAAATTCCAGTTGCTGCCATATTGGATGTTCTTAGAGCAGAACCTGGCTTAGGTTTCCAGGGAGCCGCTATTGTGAGGAGTGAGCACTTGGAAGGGACTTGGGATTCCTCCAGGGGCCTCTGAGACCTGGGTGAGAGAGGCAGATTAGTTTCATGGATGGAATTCTCTGACCTTCATTTTGCGGGAGTGGGAAGGTCACCTTCCTTGGGCTCTGTAGCACCACCCCACATACAGCAGGAAGGACCATCTCTGATCGCTCCTCATTGCTTTAGTGTTTTGAGCATTTCCCTTCCAAAAAAAAAAAGAAAAACCTTCACAAGTTTTTGCAGGGCTGATGACCTCCTTTCTTGTCTTCCTGTGGTAGAGTCTCCCAAGCTGCCTCGAGGGTTTCTTGTGCAGATGAAAAACTAGGCTTCATGAGCTCCATTGGGCGTTAACCTGGCATCTTAACCACCTTCCAAGGAAAAGCATCTCATTGTTTAATGGCGGGTTGAAACTTGCCTTCCAAGGAGCAGAACCAGCATTCAGACTGGGTGAGCAGAGGCCCCAGCTTGGGTTGCAGGATCCTGGGACAACCTTGCCTAAATGTCTTCTCTCATTCGTACATAGCCCACCTCCTGCCAGGCTGTGAGATTGTGGCCACCAGCTGGTCTGATGGTGACACTGGAGTGGCTCTCAGCAGTGTTTGAGAGCTGCCACCCCTCTGGAGAAAGGTCCCCCACTGAGGCCGCTCATCAGAAGTGGCTTTGGACGAGAAGACTTTGTTGTGACTTTGGAGTGGCCCTGAGGGACCCCTGCTGGCATAGATGCTCCACGGTTCCATCTCCCACCTGGTGCTCACAAGAGGCTTGCCAGAGAAAATATAAGGATGCCCAGTGAAACTGGAAGTTCACATAAACCAATAATTTTGTGGTATAAGTGTATCGCAAATAGTGCATGGAAAGGTTTCCTTGCATAGAACATACTTTTTGCGGAAAAATGATTCATTGTTTATTTGAAGTTCAAATTTCACTGGGTGCCCTGTATTCTCATTTGCTAAATCTGCCAACCCTGGCCCAGAGGCGCCGCTTAAGAAAGACTCTTCTTGCCATGCTCGGGGCCTTGGCAGGGCTTTGTAGGGACCCTTCTCTTCTTTTTATTCTGGTTTTGATTTCTAGAGTCAGTGATACGGTTTGGGTTTGTGTTCCTGCCCAAATCTCCTGTCAAATTGTAATCCGCAGCGTTGGAGGTGGGGCTGGGTGGGAGGTGATTGGATCGTGGGGGTGGATTTCCTCCTTGTTGTTCTCATGACAGTGAGTTCTCATGAGATCTGGTTGTTTAAAAGTATGTGGCACCTCCCCCTTCCCTCTCTTCCTCCTGCTCCAGCCGCGTAAGACGTGCCTGCGTCCCCTTTGCCTTCCACCATGGTTGTAAGTTTCTGAGGCCTCCCCCACCATGTTTCCTGTACAGCCTGCGAAACCATGAGCCAGTTAAATCTCTTTTCTTTATAAATTACCCAGTAAGTAGTTCTTTATAGCAGTGTGAGAATGGACTAATACAGTCAGGGTCTAACTGTCTCCCAGGTTGGAGTGCAGTAGTGTGATCATAGCTCACTGTACACCCTACCTCTAGGACTTAAGCAATCCTCCTGCTGCAGCCACCCACGTAGCTGGGACTACAGGTGCACACCACCACGCCCGGCTACTTTTTTCAATGTTTTGTAGAGATTGGGCCTTGTTATGTTACCCAGGCTGGTCTTAAACTCCTGGGCTCAAGTGATCCTCTTGCCTCAACCTCCTAAGGTGCTGGGATTATAGGCGTGAGCCACCACACCTGGCCTGTGGGAGCTCTTCACCGGGGACCAGGGCACGTGATGCTAGGCAATTTTTCGAGGTGCTGACAGATTGTGACTGAGCCCCTGCCTTGGGCCAGCTCTGTGCCTGCACAGGGAGAGAAGAGACGAGTGCCACATGCGATCTATGGGCCTCCTGGGTGAGGTACCAAGGCCCACTGCAGACTGCAGTTTTCTCATCTGTTTCACGCAGTCGTCATAGAACATTCGTCCTTGTGTTCTGTGAGGTTGGAAAGACCGCGTTCCTCCACTGCCTTCTCTCAGCTCTTTGTTTCTTCACCTTGCTTGGTCTTCAGTCCAGAAGGAGCATGATTGTCTCAGAGAAAGCCTTTCCCGGCCCTGACGCTCACGGCCCAGCGTGTCTTTGTTACAAGCCAGGGGCTATTAGCACAGATGCACAAAGCAGGACTGGCTATGGAATGTGTGGGGCCCAGGCCAACGTGACAGTGTGGAGCCCCTGGTGCCAAATTAATGAGAATGTCAAGGTGGGCAGCAGCTCACCAGTGTGGACCCTCTGCGACAGCTGGGGTTG
Source organism: Mandrillus leucophaeus (assembly GCF_000951045.1). Classification (NCBI taxonomy): domain Eukaryota; kingdom Metazoa; phylum Chordata; class Mammalia; order Primates; family Cercopithecidae; genus Mandrillus; species Mandrillus leucophaeus. The sequence goes on along the minus strand of NW_012102621.1, from coordinate 2,687,160 downwards.
CACACCAAGCAAGCTGGCCCTGCCCACAAACACCAAGCAGACACGGGTGTGGTGGGGGCTGCAGGATGAGTGAGGGGGTTCTGGAGCACAGAGCCCCTGATCACTGAGTGGTGGAAACTGCTCAGACCTGGGAACCTGTGCCTGCCTTCTGGGGCCACGCTGCACAGCCCAGGCTGGTATGGACCTATGGGTGGGGCCATGCTACCATGTATCCTAGGGTTTTTGTGTGTGTGTGTGTGAGAGATGGAGTTTCGCTCTTGTTACCCAGGCTGGAGTGCAGTGGCGCCATCTTGGCTCACCGCAACCTCTGCCTCGTGGGTTCAAGCGATTCTCCTACGTCAGCCTCCCGAGTAGCTGCGATTACAGGCATGTGCCACTATGCCCAGCTAATTTTGTATTTTTAGTAGAGACGGGGTTTCTCTTTGTTAGTTAGGCTGGTCTCGAACTCCCAACCTCAGGTGATTCGCCCGACTCGGCATTGTGACCCACGCATCGTAGTTTTTCAAGAGAACACAGAAATTGTTTATTAATAAAATCTCTTTCTTAATCAGTGGCGGTTGATTTGTATTTCGAGAAAGTCCTCTGAAGGCAACATTAAGCCCGTGCTGTGGAGTGGCATTTGGTGTGACTGATAATTACCCGCTGACCTGTGTGGTCGCTGGATTGATTTGTGTCTCCCTCGCTGGCCCGTGAACTCCACGAAGGCCACAGCAGCGCGTTCATTGTTCTACCCCTGACCCCAGCACCACATTCGGCACGTTTTGGTGCCCCATAAATAACCGTCCCATTTGAATAGGAACACACCAGATGTAGGTCTTGGACCCGCTTTTCCTCCACTTAATAATAATATCGTGGGCATCTTTCTTGTTATTGCATGTGATGATACGTGTAAGGGCTTAGGGACCAGTCACACAAGGCGGTTGCTCAATCAGTGTTGGCTGCCGGGATGGCGCTGATGGGTGATCGCCTGTTCTATGGGGTCGTTTCTGACCAGGTGAGGAACACATACCTGAGCGAAGATGTTTTGTGTTTCCTCAGGATGCCAAGTTTGTGGAGGAACGAAGAAAGCAGCTCCAGAATTACCTGCGCAGTGTCATGAACAAAGTCATCCAGATGGTCCCCGAGTTCGCCGCCAGCCCCAAGAAGGAGACCCTCATCCAGCTGATGCCCTTCTTCGTGTAAGTACCGCTCCCATGGGCACGCGCCGCCAGCCCTGCCAGCACTTCGTTCTTGGTCGTTTTATAAAGGTTGGGGAGGAAAGCGGCTCTCCGTGATGCCCTGATCGCCACGGGACCCAGGCGACCTCCAGGGCCTGTTCCAGGTGCCGCGATGGAGGCCGGGCCTCAGTGCTTTGGAGCTTCTAAAGGATAGGAAGAGAGCAGGCCTGCAAATGAGCATTGTTGACTTCAGGCTCACAAATAAACTCAGGGCTCTGTGATTTTATACTTTGACACATTTAAATCAAGGAAAGATTCATTTTCTATACAGCCCACTGGGTGCTCCAAAACTGAAACAAATTGTGTCAGTGTTTCTCAAGCTTGGGTGATGAACCCAAGGAAAAGTTCTCCCAGACTCGTACCATATTAACTTAAATTATTTTTATATGAGTATTACTTAAAAATGAACATTAATATTATTTAAATACCTTCTCTTGAAAAAGAAAAAAAAATTAAGAGAGTTTACATATTATGCACTTAGAAAATCATTATGCTTCAGGCTGGGCACGGTGGCCCACATCTGTAATCCCAGCACTTTGGGAGGCCGAGGTGGGTGGATCAATGAGGTCGGGAGTTCGAGACCAGCTTAGCCAACATGGTGAAATCCCATATCTACTAAACATACAAAAATTAGCCAGGCATGCAAAAATTAGCTGGGCATGGTGGCGGGCACCTGTAGTCCCAGCTACTTGGGAGGCTGAAGCAGGACAATCGCTTGAACCCAGGAGGCAGAGGTTGCGGTGAGCTGAGATCGCGCCGCTGCACTCCAGCCTGGGCGACAGAGCAAGACTCCGTCTCAAAAAAAAAAAAAAAATCGTTACACTTCAAAATTGTCAATTAACCCAATGGATGCTACTGTTTTCAAGAAAGCTAATCTTGGCTCGAAATGTCATGCAGTGACTTCTTTTCACCTGCCACATGCCAGGCATGCTGACCTCATCCACCCCTTTGCTCTGGTCCCATTGCCAGGAAACATTGGGCCGTCCTTTTGATGTCACTGCCTTACCACTGATTGGTCCACTCTGTTGTCATAACCTGAGACCTCTGACATTTACATCCTTGGAATTAGGGGAACCAAGATCATCAAGCCCGACTTGGTTTTTATAGTCTTCAGATGCTACAGAATGTAATTCTATTATTTCTAAAATCTTATCGTAATAGAAACATGAAACGTGAAAGTCCGTAGAGAAGACCTGTGGGATCGGGACTCATTCGAGAAGCACTGTTCTGGGTCGGTGTGATCTGTATGATTTGCTGGGGTAAAATAAGAGTTTCCTGTCACTGTAGCTCTTTAACAGTTGTTCTGATGGTGATGCTGGGTTCAAAACAGAAGGTGGATTTCTGCTCCTCTCTGTGGGGTGCACCTTTGGGAGCCGGCTTCTGTAGGGTGTGCTCCTGTCTGTGGGGTGTGCCCGGCAGTACCATCCAGATAGACATGGGCAGCTGCCCGTCTTCCCTGTCTAGGCCCTTTGAGATTGTCTCCAAGATGGTTGCTTAGATTTTCTCATTGTTCCAGGGTTTTTGTGAGAAAACATCATAGTGTCGTGCTGCCTTTGATAAGAGGTGCCTTTTTATCCTGAATAGAAGACAGTATCTAGAACGCTTTATTTTCCTTTTCTCCTTTTATTTGTGATGCCAGGGCCTTGATCTCAGTATTTGGAAATGGCCGCGATAGTTCACGTGAGGAGTTCTCATTCTCTTAGAGGCATCCGCTTACAGGCAGCCTGGGGTGTGTCTCGGAGTCATTGCACATCGGCTGAATTCCCCGGTGAAAACTGAGTTAGCAAGTTGTTCCTAAGATGCTCCTGATGTTGACAGTGTGAGCAGGAGACACTGCCCCATCTGCAAGTCAGTGTCCCCCACCCCCCACAGGGCTCCACAGCCCAGGCCTCTCCAGTCCAGTGTTTCCCAAACATTCGTGTGCCAAATTGTAAAAACAGCACGTTAATGAGAGCTTCTCGGCGTGATGTGAATCTTAGCCACGCTGGTTGCCATCAGTCAGCGCTGAGAGAGAAACCTCACAGAACACAAGGTTCAATGTATGGACTTTACAGAACAAGAATTTCAGTGGGAGACTGTGGCAAAAGACACAGTGTCGATGCTGGAATTTTCACTACATGTTGGTCTAGACCCCAGTTGAAATTAAACAGCTCTTTTAATAAAAGCTCTTTGGCGTTCCTCCCTTTTCCAAATCACACTGCTCCCTTCTTCTTCTTCTTTTTTGAGCAGATTGGGATTACAGGTCGGAATGTACGGATTGTTTCATTTTGGGGCAATGATGGATGAGGCACAGCCAAGCCTTGCCCGTGCTGACGAATCTCCACGTGATCGTGTCCTTTCTCCATGTGCTGCCCACAGGAAGCAGCGAGACTGCTGTCTCGGCTGGAAAGCCGAGCCTGAGAGATTCCTGGTTAAAAAAAACAAAACAGAAATCTCCTGGCTAAGGAAATAAACCCCAAAGCATTCTTATTCTTATAAATCTTGACAGATTTTCTCCTTGGTTCTTTCAAATGTTGATTTAGGATCTGGAAAGTCCATTTGAGTTACTGAACGTAACTGGATTGTTCACTAAAGGGAGGGCCCCCCATTTTCCTGTGGATGCCAGCCTCGCGTTTCACAGCACCCATCTCATCTCGTCTTCTGGAGAGCCAGTGAAATCTATTCCATAGTGATGAGGAAAGTGAGGCTCAAAGGGGTGACCTGGCTGGTCCCAGGGTCCCCACCCAGCACAATGGGATCCTAGGGTATTTGGCACCATAGCCCATGTTTTTGGGATGTAGGTGGGAAGCCTGCAGCCTGCGGACTGAGCCTGATTCTCCAACTTATTTTATTTAGCCAGTATAGTGGGGTTTTGTTTTGTTATTTATTTTTCTTAATTCAAGTACTTGCCAACATCAAAAAATTAGGTGTCAGATAAAAAAATCCAGAAGTCAAGCGTCTTTTTTTTTTGAGACAAGTTCTCACTCTGTTGCCCAGGCTGGAGTGCAGTGGCATAATCTTGGCTCACTGCAACCTCTACCTCCTGGGTTCAGGCGATTCTCCTGCCTCAGCCTCTAAGTAACTGGGATTACAGGCACGTGCCACCATGCTCAGCTAATTTTCGTATATATATTTTTTAAGTAGAGATGGGGTTTCGCCACGTTGGCCAGGCTGGTCTCGAACTCCTGACCTCAGGTGATCCACCCACCTCAGCCTCCCAAAGTGCTGCAATTACAGGTGTGAGCCACCACACCCAGCCTAGCTTCTCTTGAAAAATCAGAAGAATTGGTCACAGCCCCATTCACCCACTCTCCCACACTTGGGTGCCCCGTGTCCACTGAACCCCCAACTCCTGTTGTCTCCCGGGCACTGAGCCAGCCTCCCCTGCCATGCTGTTTGCCTGGCTATGTCATATATTTGGGTGGACCACTTACCGGCATGACGGCTCTGGAGTTTGCAGTCCTGGCTCTTCCCCACTGCTCCCACGGCCCCTCCATTTGAATCTGCGGACACTCCACGTTACTCATGATGCTTTTGGTTTGCACACTGTGCCCCTGTGTGTTCTATGAACAGGGCCACTGGTCGGCTTCAGGAATGGTGGTCCCATTCCAGTTTGGGAACTGAGAAGGTGGGCAGGAAAGATAAAAGCCAGTGGGTAGAAATTGCTTGTGTTTTTCCTCACAAATACTACTTAAAAGTTTCAGTCCGGTATTAGATGGGACCTGCTTTCACACATACTCTTCCATTTTTTAATTCCATTTTATGTGTCCATATTTCACTGTGTTCCGTAAGAGGCATCATGACTTCTAAGTAATCTGCCATCTGCACAAATCTGAGTTGAAGAATGGGGAGGTTGAGTTTTTCCTCCCAGTCCCTCTGCCTCCCGTTGCCTCCCTTGTTAATGCCAGCTCTGAATTGGAAAGTAGGCCGGTGGGAAGTGGGGCATTTCTTTTCTATTTTGAACTCTGTATATCAGTGTGGCCCAGAGGGGGACCAGAGTCTACTCCCCAACACAAGGAACAGATGAGTGAGTGCCAGCCTCCCAACGCCCACATCTTTTGGAAACCCCGTGCTGTGTTCGTCGTCTGACATTTGGGGAAAGGGTGCTTACTGAGAGACGTGACACTTTGCAGATGGCGGAGATACCCAGGGAGATGTGAGGTGCCGTTCGTTCGTGGAGGGAGGCTCAGACTCCGAGAATTCGCTCAGGGAAACTGGACCGCAAATCGGTGACAGCTTCAGTGATTTGCTGTGCTGTCATTTAGCACATTATTAAGATGGTTCTCTGCAGAGTAATTTGACTTTGGGAAATACGTTATGTTCTGCTGCTCCTCCTTGAGGAGAGAGAAAGTTAGGGGGCTGGAAAGCGGCAGAGTAATGTAGGTCACAGCAGAAATTCCCAACTGGATTTTCAGCAGAAAACCCAGTTTGGGTTTCCCCTGCCCCCGCCCCCATTTGCTGCTGCATTCTCTCTTAGGATTGTGAAATATATCCATGTTTTGCTGAAATATGAGCTGCCTTGTTCTCCCAGTGAGCAGATTACGTTTAGCTCAGCGATACCTCGCCCTGACCTGTGCACTGCAGGGGTCACTTGAACCTAAGCTGCTTTGCAAGTCACTGCTAACAAGAAGTAGCAACTTTTGACTTCTCTTGCTTTGTGGACTGACCAGAACCTTCCAGACTCCAAAGTCCTCAGCATTGCCCAGTTTCCAGGAAGGAGTGGCGATGCTGTGCAAGAGATCTCAAACCCGCGGGCCTGCTGGTTAGGTGTGTGTTCAATAAAATGTCCACACACTTCACTTTCCTTGGCTGAGCGTGTCACAGTTCGGCATCGTTCCAACTACTCCCTCTTGCTTTTCCCCTTGGCCTGCTCTGCTGACTTACATCAGCCACCTGGCCCTCTTAGGCAGGTGCGTTGAGAACCCTGGTAGCCACATGGAAAGTGTGGTGTTGATTTTGGAGTCGCTGGTAGTCTTTGGCGCTTCCACTAAGGAGGAAAGTGGTCTTTTAGAAGCTTTTAGAACAGCGCGTCACACATAGTAAGCACCGTATGTGTCTAAGTGTTTCTACCAACAGAAAGGGAGCCTCGGGGAAAGAGATTATGGGGGGCAGATATTTTAGGGAAAGTGATGAACTTCTAGTGTGGAAAAACCCTAAAACACCATAGTAAGAAGATGAGGAATTAAACAGCACACACCCCGTGTGCACACCTGCCCTCGCACTCACTGTCAAGTCTCTCATGTAACTTTGCAGAAGTCATCAATATTTAGGTAAGTCAAATAGAAACTCCACTGTTCTGAAATTTGCCTTTCTATTTTTTTTTTCTTTTTTCTTTT
>NW_012102621.1:2673847-2680578 GCF_000951045.1 Mandrillus leucophaeus | reverse complement strand
AAACAGTTTCACTCTTGTCGTCCAGGCTAGAGTGCAGTGGTGCAATCTCGGCTCACTGCAATTTCCGCCTTCCAGGTTCAAGCGATTCCCCTGCCTCAGCCTCCCGAGTAGCTAGAATTACAAGCACCCGCTACCACGCCCAGCTAATTTTTGTATTTTTAGTAGAGACAGGGTTTCTCCATGTTGGGCAGGCTTGTCTCAAACTTCTGACCTCAGGTGATCCACCCGCCTTGGCCTCCCAAAGTGCTGGGATTACAGGCGTGAACCACCGTGCCTGGCCGGTTTTCTTAATTTAATAAAACTGGCTCAGTCCTTCTGAAAGCTAATGAGTATCCACTGTAATGGCTGTTTCCTAATTTATTTCACCATTGCTCTACTTGAACAGTTAAGAAGTTTCCAGATTTTTCTCCCTCAGAATGTAGTCTGGAACATCTCAATGCATACACATTTTGGCAGGTAGAGCTACAGGCTTGATGTGTAGAAGCCATTCTGGCTTAGAGGGTATGTGCATTTTAAATTTTTCCCGACATCACTAAAGCCCACCCTCTTATACCAATTTGATATGCAGGGTTTGATCTGGATCGAAGGAGAAGCCACTCTTTCCAAGTGTGCAGAACAGCTGCAAGGGGCAGGGAACCCCAAGTCATCCCCTATAGCTGCAGAACAGGGCACTTGGCCCTATGGTCAGGGCACACTGGGACCTGGGATGGAGGTCTTGGTCTCTGGGGGCTGGAGCCCTTGCAGGTGTGTGAGCTCAGGGCTGTGCTTTCCAAAGAGCACGCCAGGACTGGGTATAGTGGATGGATTGGGAGATGGGCTAGGGTGCCCTCATCATGTTGCAGACAGAAGGCGGGGAGGGCCTGACCCAGATGGTCAATAGGAAAGGGGGACGTGGGTTTGGAAGGCCCTACCAAGAGGGGACATGAGGCCCCACGTCTTAGGTGTGCAGCAGCATCTGCCCCATGGTCCTCATGGCAAGGGGGCAGCAGCGGCATTGCCACCCTCTGGGATGAGGACGGTGAGACTTGAGTAGGTGACTAGGCCTCCCGCTGGACCAATGGAAGGGGAGCAGCAGCAGATGCCGAGTTTTTGAGGCTGAACATCTGGGTGCAGAGAGGTCAAGGGGACAAGGAGGGGAAACCCACTTAGGAGCAGAAGAGACGTAAAGGAAGTATTGGGGTCGGAAACTGGTCTACGTGCATCCTGAAGGCAGGCCCGGAGCCACGCAAGAGCAGAGTAAACGTCTCCTAGGATGGCCGCCTCTGAGCTGGCTTCAGGAGGCAGCTCCTCCCAGGCATGCCTCCGGAAATGTAAGTCTTCTCCCATCTCACATCACAAGAAAAACCAGTCAAGAGATTGGAGAAGTGTGTTATAATTGTCCTGCTGAAAATTAAGGCGTAGCAGTCACAGTTTGGAGGAATCCACAGCCACAGAGCCGAGGCAGGAGCAGGAGGTATGAACACACGGAGCTGCAGGTCTGGGGCGGCGTTTGCGGGCACCAGGACAGGAACACATGGGAGAGACATGGTCACGATCTCATTAGTCAGGATTGCCTTGTACTGACGCCATGTTCCAACTGTGTGTTCCTGGCTCTGTCTACTGCAAACAATGAATCATTCTTGCAAATAAATACTAATATGTTTATGTGAATTGTATACTTTCTGTGAGTGGCATTCCAAGAAGTTACAAGTTTTGGAAGCACAATAAGTCCTTAAATTGGCATTCTGGACACCAGACTCTGTAGCGCCATGAGCCCTGCTAGGAGGTGCCCATGTTGCGTGATTCTCCCAGCAGCACCCAACAGCGTTCACTTGTGTTTCCCAGCGTTTGGAGATTCATTCTAAGCTATCGTGTTTTACAAATCCTACTAAACTCAATATTATTAAGCGAACAGTTTTAGATTTCTAGGATAATGAGTAAGTAGTGGGAAGGATGTTAGTAATAGTTTAAGAATAACTTATAATTTGGAGAATTCCTAAGAAGTTGCAGGAATTCTGACTTCACGATCTCAAATCGCAGTCTCTCTCAAGAATTTGGAAACACTCTTGGGCATGCGATTTCCCGATATAAACCATAGAATTGTTTGACCTATGGGGGACTGCAGAGGTTACAAGGTCGGGGTCAGGTGCCCAGGGAAAGAGAGGGCAGGAAGAGGTGTTGGCCTGAGACGGAAGCTAGGGACAGGGCAGGAGACTGGAGCCCACGGGGCAGAGGCAGGAGGAGGTGCGAAAGCCGAAGAGAGCCTGGTCAGCCTAGCGAGGGGAACCAGTGTCTCCCAGAGAAGCCTGCATAAGAGAGCTGCAGAATCAACATCTAGCCCCAGAGTGTTAAGAATAGCAGGCTGTCCTCCTCTGCTGCCAAGTTGGCGGCGGACCCAGGGAGCAGGTGGCACAGCGCGGCTGTGGTGGCATCCCTGTGCCCCTCGTCTATGGGAGAGTGCCACCAACAAGTTATCAAGGGCAGCAAGGGGAAACGGTGGTGCCTTTGCAAGCCACGGCCCACATCACACCTCTGAGAGGGATATGTTCAACTCAACAGCTCTGCTTAGAAATGTGGCCGCCTTTGCCAGGCAGGGCCTCTCTCTGAACAAACTGGATTCTGGAACCGGCGGCCATCTGAGGCCACAGAGGACACTTTGCTGCTGTTTTGCCCAAAGGGCAGCTTTTTCTCATGTGGAGCACTTTGCAGAATCCGCAGCAGCTGCCTGGAAAGTCAGCCCCGGTCACCGCTTGTGGGCTGGTACCTGTAGCCCTGTGGGTCCTGGGATAGCTTAGATGCTAAGAGGCTGTTTGGGCTCATGGAATCTTTGGCCCCTTTTCTGATGTGTTGATACGTATTTGCACACCACAGGAGGTGACACACTAATGTTGCACCCCCCTTCCAACACCCAGCAATGAGGCTCCTGGACAGACCTGTCTCATCAGAGAGCAGCCTGTCAGCCATTGTAGCCTTTTGTCCTCATTTCTTACTTTATAAGCCTCATTATTATCAACTAGATGTATTATTTGGAGGGAGGAGACACCCCACTGCCTGGACTGACACCCCAAATTGGGGCCTTGGTTCTGTGATCTTCCAGTATCAATGGGCACCATGAATTTACCTCTGTCGACTGGGATGTCGTGGCAAACTCAGGTGCCTGTAGGTCTGGGTGGGTCATGTAAGTGAATTAAGCCATTAAGTTGTCAGCAGGGAGTGGTGGGGAGTGCAGCTCATAGACCCCATCTAAAGGGATTGGCCACTCCTTACCTGGCTGATTGCTGTTATATAGAACTGCATCTAGCTGGATAAAAGTCCTTGACCTTTTTAAGAGGTGGCAGAAATGCACATCTTGATATAAAGTCTGATGTTTAAGTTGGTTGGAAATTCCTTTGTTTGCTTAAAACATCTGTGGGCCTCATGGGGTCCACTGTACCTCAAAAGCCTTCCAGGGCAAAAGGGGACTTCGGTGCATAAAGCTGTTTAACATGTGAAGAGTGCGGGATGAGGGCGGCAAGGGATCCCACTTGACCCCAGGGGATCACGATGACGAGGTGCTGACCAGGACAGCTCCAACACCAGGCCTTGGGGCAACGCGGCCCCTGCGGTTGTGACTGAGGTCCTCAAAAGAGTTTGGACTCCATGAAAAAAGGGTCCATTGGAATAATCCTCGGGCTAGAGATGTCCGCTCAGTGCCCAAGCACCGCTGGCACACCTGCCCTCTTCCTCCATGTGGAAGACGTGTTCCCAAAGAGGGCCTCTGTGCCCAGCCAAATGTCCTGCTCTTCGGAGAGGTGTCCCGCGCTTCTCACACCTTCTCTATGGCAGCTCCTTTGGCTTCTTGTCCTCTCTGTGTAGCCAGCGGCTGCACTTGGTTACCTGTAGAAAGAACACAGCCAGTGATTATGGAGGGTTTGGTTTTTGTTTTGGGTTTTTTTTTGTTTTGCTTTTAGCAGCTCACCAAGAAAAGTGGGTCTTTGGAGGGCAGTTGTGTCAGTTTAGGGAAATCGGTCACAGGTTATTAGGGTTGAAAAGGAAGTCTGGTGTTCTCACCTGTTAAATTCAAATAAGTGCACTTAAAGAGCACTCCTGAATATCTTCAGGGCTGGGGATTTGCAGGTCCTGCATTTTAACTGTGGGTCCTCTGTGCCCCTAGGAAATGAAGCCAGGCTTGGTCATAGTCGCCTTCCACCAAATTCTGTTCATGGGTAAAATTCACCTGAAGGAGTTCCCTGCAGAGGGGCTGTCAGAGGACCTTTGATTCTGCTTTTCTTGGGTTGCCACTCCCCTGTCACTCACTGCCCCCTGCCCTACTAAACCCCAGTGGGTTTCCTTATGCCTCTACCCCTCTGGTTTTTAACTAAGGGCAATTTTGCCTTACTCCCCAATTCCAGGGACAGCTGGGAATGAATGCAGACATTTTTGGTTGTCCCAGTCATGGGGGACAGTGCCACCAGAATCTAGTGGGTAGAGGCGAGGGATGTACTGAGCATCCTACACCTCACAGGACAGCCTCCTCCCTGCACAGCAGAGTTATCTGACCCGAACGTCAGTAGTGCCAAGGTTGAGAAACCCAGACCTGGCCTGAGAAGCTCGCTCGTTGGGTCTTGTAAAACCAGCTAGAAAGCACTGGGACTCCACAGTCAAGAAAAAGAGACAGGGAGGAGAAACCAATGTGTGTTTAGCACCTGCCAGGATCCAGGTATTAGGCCAGGAGCTTTTCATTTCTTTAGTTTTTGAGACAGTCTCACTCTGTCACCCAGGCTGGAGTGCAGTGGTGTGATCTCAGCTCACTGCAACCTCTGCCTCCCAGGCTCAAGTGACTTTCGTGCTTCAGCCTCCCAAGTAGCTGGGATAACAGGCATGTGCCACCATGCCCAGCTAATTTTTGGGGTTTTTTTTGTTTTTTTAGTAGAGATGGGGTTTGATTGTGTTGGCCGGGCTGGTCTCGAACTCCTGGCCTCAAGTGATTTACCCACCTCAGCCTCCCAAAGTGCTGGGATTACAGGCATGAGCCACTATGCACAGCCAGCTTTTCATTTATTAAGTTCACACATCCTTTCTTTGAGGTTGGTGTTACTGTCCCTTTTTTCTAGATGAGGAAACTGAGCCTCACAGAGTGACGTGGCCAAGCCATCGTCTCACAGCTGGGATATGGGGGTGTGGGGTGTGTGAGCTGGGTGTGCACGATCGGCAAGCCTCTACCCTTTGTCACCGTCACACCAAAATGAAGCACTTAAAGAGCACTCCTGAATATCTTCAGGGCTGGGGATTTGCAGGTCCTGCATTTTAACTGTGGGTCCTCTGTGCCCCTAGGAAATGAAGTCAGGCTTGGTCACACTCATCTTCCACCACTGCGTGTCTCCCCTGGAGGTCCTCAGAGTATAGAGGCCGTAGCCACTGTATAAGCCTTGCCACTGCTGTGGCCTCTTGGTGCTTAGATTGGCCATGGGAGGCCTATTGGTGCTGTCCAAGGTCCTACTCATCTCCCCTTCTTTGAGGTTAATTGCAGAAAGCGCTAGAAAATGGGGCTGGGGAGGGTTAAGGAACTTCTGAGAGCTGTGATCCCAGCTGAGAAAAGGGGTCTTTGATACCTGTTGGACACCCACTTGGAGCCATCCCGTTCCTAACCTGTTTGCCCATGAGCCAAGCCCCTTGTCTTCATTCATGTCACACACCCAGGATGTTTTGCCTGGACCAGAGAGAAGGGTGAACAAAGCTCAGCTTTGGCCCTGGCACTCGCCCGTGAGCGCACAATCTGCTGGCTTAGCAGGCGTCACTCAGAAGATAAAGCAGTTTACGGCTTGCTGAGTAAGAACAGGATTTCGTGTGTTTATTTTTCTTTTTTATACATGAGAACTTGCTGTGACAGAGTTGAGGATGTTTTTCTCACTCGCTTGTTCTGGGAAGGCAGGTTGAGAAATTACTAATGCAGCAGGAAACAAGCCGTACTGTCAGGGTTGGGGACGAGGCTTGTTTATTACTTTCACATCAAAGGTACAAGTAGCATGGCCTTATCAGTGAGAAAGAGGGCGGCCGTTGTGCAGGCTTCGGTTTGACGCGAGGCCATGCCATTTACTGTATCAGTGATCTTGGATTAGAGCCTTTAGGGACTTCATGCTTCTATTTTTCCCTCTGTAAAATGGGACTAATTATAGCCCCTATCCCGGAAAGTTGAAGAACTCACACCTAGCACAGAGTACACACTAACTAGTTTAGCTGTGGCTGCAGCAGAGGTCGCTTTCGTTGCTAGCAGGAGTGTACACAGCTAATTTCTGGGTTCCTTAGATCCAGGGCAGAGCTGGTATTAAGAGGTGTCAGGGGGCTGGGTACGGTGTCTCACGCCTGTAATCCCAGCATTTTGGGAGGCCAAGGCAGGCAGATCAGGTGGCCAGGAGTTTCAGACCAGCCTGGCCAACATGGTAAAACCCCATCTATACTAAAACTACAAAAATTAGCCGGGCATGGTGGCGCACACCTGTAATCCCAGCTACTCAGGAGGCTGACATAAGAGAATGGCTTGAGCCTGGGAGGTGGAGGTTGCAGTGAGCCAAGATCACACCACGGCACTCCAGCCTGGGCGACAGAGTGAGACTCCATCTCAAAAAAAAAGAGTTGATCAGGGCCTGGAGGCCGGGGGAGCACACAGCAGGTGCATTCACTGAGCATATTTAGGAGACGATGTAGATTTAGCCATGTATCTCCACTCACGGTCACTCCCTTTCCTCCCAGCTGTTGGTCAAGTCAGTCTCGGA
>NW_012102621.1:2668331-2669127 GCF_000951045.1 Mandrillus leucophaeus | reverse complement strand
AGTTATCTGACCCGAACGTCAGTAGTGCCAAGGTTGAGAAACCCAGACCTGGCCTGAGAAGCTCGCTCGTTGGGTCTTGTAAAACCAGCTAGAAAGCACTGGGACTCCACAGTCAAGAAAAAGAGACAGGGAGGAGAAACCAATGTGTGTTTAGCACCTGCCAGGATCCAGGTATTAGGCCAGGAGCTTTTCATTTCTTTAGTTTTTGAGACAGTCTCACTCTGTCACCCAGGCTGGAGTGCAGTGGTGTGATCTCAGCTCACTGCAACCTCTGCCTCCCAGGCTCAAGTGACTTTCGTGCTTCAGCCTCCCAAGTAGCTGGGATAACAGGCATGTGCCACCATGCCCAGCTAATTTTTGGGGTTTTTTTTGTTTTTTTAGTAGAGATGGGGTTTGATTGTGTTGGCCGGGCTGGTCTCGAACTCCTGGCCTCAAGTGATTTACCCACCTCAGCCTCCCAAAGTGCTGGGATTACAGGCATGAGCCACTATGCACAGCCAGCTTTTCATTTATTAAGTTCACACATCCTTTCTTTGAGGTTGGTGTTACTGTCCCTTTTTTCTAGATGAGGAAACTGAGCCTCACAGAGTGACGTGGCCAAGCCATCGTCTCACAGCTGGGATATGGTGGTGTGGGGTGTGTGAGCTGGGTGTGCACGATCGGCAAGCCTCTACCCTTTGTCACCGTCACACCAAAATGAAGCACTTAAAGAGCACTCCTGAATATCTTCAGGGCTGGGGATTTGCAGGTCCTGCATTTTAACTGTGGGTCCTCTGTGCCCCTAGGAAATGAAGCC
>NW_012102621.1:2623955-2666750 GCF_000951045.1 Mandrillus leucophaeus | reverse complement strand
CCAGCCTGGGCGACAGAGTGAGACTCCATCTCAAAAAAAAAGAGTTGATCAGGGCCTGGAGGCCGGGGGAGCACACAGCAGGTGCATTCACTGAGCATATTTAGGAGACGATGTAGATTTAGCCATGTATCTCCACTCACGGTCACTCCCTTTCCTCCCAGCTGTTGGTCAAGTCAATCTCGGAGGCTGGGACTCTGGGATCTTGTTAGCATAAAGATGCCATCCCTCTGGCCAGGCCCTAAATTGCTGAGCTCAAAGACCAGACTGCAAGGTGCCGGGCACACCTAAAATAATGGACCTGGTTTTCACCTCAGTAAACTGGTTAGCGTGGTACGTGGTCAGATTTCAGTATAGTGGCTAAGCCAAAGCACTGTTGGTAATTTCTTACAGGAGTTCATCAGCAGCTTGGTACATGACAGAAAGAGCAAGACTTTGAGCCAAACAGACCTGGGCTCCAATTCCAGCTCAACTACATAGCAGCCTTGTGAACCTGACCTCTGCCTCAGCATCCCCCTCTATAAAATGGGGATAGTGGCAGAGATCTCACAGCCTCATTGAGAGGATTTAAAGGAAATATTACCTACTCGGAGTTTCTCAAAGGGAAGCAATTTTGTCTGTGGTTTTACTTCTTTCTTCAAACTCTCACTTCAGTCCCAAAATGATTTGAGTTGGCAGCTTAGACATTATTACAATTGCTTGCCCTACTTCATGTCTTTTATTTTTAAACGTTGGAGCATCTGAAACTTCACTTCGGAAAAAGGGAAGCAGATTAGGTATTTTTGGCACAATGACCTCCATCCTATGTGGGGTTTGTTTAAACAAACAAACAAAAAGGTAATAAAATATCTCCTATATCAGAGAGGTGTGTCCACAGCATATAAAAAATTGGCTGGGCATGGTGGCTCATGCCTGTAATCCCAGCACTTTGGGAGGCCGAGGTGGGCGGATCACGAGGTCAGGACTGAGACCATCCTGGCTAACATGGTGAAACCCCATCTCTACTAAAAATAGACAAAAAATAAAATTAGACAGGTGTGGTGGCATGTGCCTGTAGTCCCAGCTACTTGGGAGGCTAAGACAGGAGAATCACTGGAACCTGGGAGGCGGAGGTTGCAGTGAGCCGAGATCACACCACTGCCCTCCAGCCTGGGCAATGCAGCAAAACTCCATTTAAAAAAAAAAAGGAAAAGAAAAAGGAAATTGTCTGCCATTTGTAGACCAAAATCGTCCTGTCCTGCTAAAGTATAACTGATCTTGGTGAGAGGTTTCTTCTCAGTAGGTCAAGCAAACTCATAGCTTTCTGCATTTCCCCTTGCACTTTTTAGTTTTATTTATTTATTTTTGAGACACAGTCTCAGTCTGTCGCCCGGGCTGGAGGGCAGTGGCGCGATCTCGGCTCACTGCAACCACCACCTCCCTGGTTCAAGTGATTCTCCTGCTTCAGCCTCCCCAGTAGCTGGGATTACAGGCTTGCACCACCACGCCTGGCTAATTTTTGTATTTTTAGTAGAGACAGGGTTTCACCATATTGGCCAGGCTGGTCCCGAACTCCTGACCTCAGGTGATCCTCCTGCCTTGACCTACCAAAGTGCTGGGATTACAGGCATGAGCCACTGCGCCCGGCCTCCCCTTGCACTTTTAAAATGATATCTGGGAGTGATAACTGAGAATGGTTACTTGGTTTGGTTATCAGTTATCTCCTGCCATGTTGATGCTGTGTCACAAACATCTACGATACTTTAAAGGTGGAATGTGATAATAACATATTGCTTATGCATCAGGTGATGGGCTAGGAGGCTTAGCTGGTCTTAACTGAGCTGGCTTCTGTGTCTGGGAATCAGTAGGTGGCTGTGGATGCAGGATGGCCTTGACTAGGAAGAATGGAAAAACTGGGCTGTGAAACGGAAAGGTCCACAGATCTTTCATCCTCCTCCCAGGACCAGCAGGCCAGCCTGGGTACGTACAGCAGGGAGCACAGACAGGGCAAGCCCACCCATGTAGGTACCATCCAAGCTCTGAGCATGTCACATCGGCTGATGTCCCATTGCCAAGGGGGGTCACAAGGTAGAAACCAGAGTCAGAGTGGGAGGGCACTGCAAAGCCTCGTGGCAAAGGAGGGGCACAGAGAAGGGTAGATGATGGAGCCATTTGTGCACTCGCACAGATTAATGACCTATTCTAGGCAGGAGAAAGGGTGTCTGTGGGTGTGTAGCACTGCTGTGAAATGCTAAGGCAAGTGATATTATAAGGAGGGAGAAGATGGAACACAGACTAGTAATTCGAGCCCAGACCATCCATGAATCCACAATGGGGCCCAGAAAGACATCACTCTGTGTATTCTGGGATAGAGCGAAGTTTAATAGATTGATCAGAGCCCTGCTTGCCTTGACTTTCACAAAAAAAAATTTAAATTAACATACAGTGCAATTGACTTCTGTTGTTCTTGTTCAGGTCTGTGAATTTAAACACATGTATAGATTTGAGTAACCACCATCACCATCAAGATATAGACCAGTTCCATCGCCCCAAAAAGCTTCTTCATGCTTTTCCCTCATTTCCTTTCTAGCCGCACCCTCCCCCAACCCTAAGCCCTTGTCCCTACCCCTCTAGTTTTGTCCTTTCAGGAATGTCATATAAATGGAATCATATGGTAAGCAACCTCTTGAGACTGGCGTCTTTCACTTAGCATGTCTGAGAATTGTCAAGTTGTTGGGTGAGTCAGCAGTTTGTTTTTATTACTGAGCAGTGTTTGGTTAAATGGATATACCATGGTTTTTCATCTGTTCATAAAGGATACTTGCGTTGTCTCCAGTTGTTGGCAATTTTGAATAGAGCTGGTGGAAACATTCAAGTGCAGCTTTTTGTGTGAACAAAAGTTTTCATTTCTCTAGTGCAAATACCTAAGAGTGAATGACTGGGTCCTATGTTAAATGTAAAAAACTGTGCATTCCCACGGTGTACGAGAGGCCCAGTTGCTCTGCACCCTGGGCAGCATTTGATACTGTCATGACTCTTTACTGTGGCTGTTCACAAGGATGCAGAATATCTCATCGCGGCCTTAATTTGCATTTCCCTAATGGCTGATGATGTTGAGCATCTTTTCACGTGCATATTTTTCTTTCACACATCCTCTTTGGGGAAGTAAGTGTGTGTTCAAGTATTTTGCCTATTCTTAGAAACTAGGCTGTTTGTGGCTTTACAAAGGTTGAGTTTTGGAAGTTCTTTGTATATGTTGGATACAAGACCTTTGTCGAACACGTGACTTGTACATATTTTCTTCTAGTCTTCAGCTTGTCTTTTCAGTTTTCAGTCTTAACGGTGTCTTTTGCATGAGACAACTTTTTAATTTTGATGAAATTCATTTTTTTGTGTGTGTCCGAGATCATACTTTTGGTGTCATGTCTATCAACTGTTAGCCTAAACCCAGGTCATAAAGATTTTCTCCTAGGTTTTCCTTTAAAAGTTTTATAGCTTTACATTTAGATCTGTGATTCATTTTGAGCGGACTTTTGTCTAAGGTGCAAGGATTGGGTTAAGGTTAACCTACCTCCCATGGCTAACCGCTCCCCAACGCCCCACCGCCCCCTACCCAAGGTGAAGTGGAGGGAGGACAGGACAAAAGAGAGGCATTGTGGGTTGGCCCCACCGTCTTGGGACCACAGCTCTGCTGATTAAAGAGGAAAGTTTTCCCCTGTGTTAATTTCCTATTGTTGCCATAACAAATTAGCACAAACTTCGTGGCTAAAAATTGCACAGATTTATTCTCTAGCAGCTGTAGAGGCCGGAAGTCCAAGATCCGTCTTACTGGGCCACAGTCAAGGTGTTGGCGGGGCTGGTGCCTTCCGGAGGCCGTGGGACAGAATCCCTTTCCCGGCTTCCTGGAAGCTGCCCATGCCATGGCCGCTTCCTTGCTTCCCAGCAACTACTCTGGGACCCTGAGATTCCATGGGGTGAACCTGAAGAGTCCAGGATCATCTCCCCATCTCAAAAGGCTGAATGTAACCACAGCAGCCAGTCCCTCTTGTCACAGAAGCTGACATACGAAGAGGCTCCAGGGATGAAGACCTGGGCATCCTTGAGGAACCACTGATCTTACTGCCCCCTCCCCGAGAGTGTCAGGTGCTTGAGGACCGCTGCAGGCTGAGGCATGAGAGAAGGGGCGAAAAGAAAAAAAGAAAAACGAGATCCCCTCCACCCTTTCTGAGCATAGGAGTCCCCTTTTCCACTCCTGTAGCCAGAGCTGGAGGGCTTCTCTGAGAGCCCTGTCTGTTCATCCCCTGCCCAACTTTTGGGGTCAAGCTGCCTGCAGTTTAGGCTGGAGGATGCTAGAGGGGAAAAATGGTGAACTCACTGCAGGTTTGATGGGACAGCAACAGCTGGTCATCTCCGCAGTCTGCCTGCTGCTGTTCACTTTCCTGAGTCATTGACTAGCTGCCTCGTGCATCTGCTCCAGGTTTGAAAGGTGACTTGGTGGGAGACACAGGGGGAGGTGACCTTACTACATCATACCCAGACCTGGAACCCCTTCCTCAGCATTGTCTATCCTGAAGTATTATGGAATATTGGTGCATGGAAAGAAGGACTATGGAACCATGTATCGTATCGCGTCAGGGAGAGAATGACAGGAGCAGGGGAATACAGCTAACCGTGGGGATGGTCAGCCCTGATGGAGCACTTCTGAGTGCCAGAATTACCTTCTTTAATCTTTACAGAATTCCCTGTGAGGGCAGTTACCATATGCAGGCCCACTGTACAGATAAAGAAACTGAGGCTCAGGTAGGGTCATCAATGTCTCAAAGGACCCAGACTTAGTGCGTGATGGAGCCAGGATCTCAGACCCAGACCTCTGTGATCTGAGTCCCGGGTCATAACCGTTTCAGCGTGTAGTTGTTCATCAGCCTCCCTTGTCAGGCTGCCTAATCGCTCTCCACTCCGGACCTCGACCCTGAGGTCCCACCCTGGGCCACATCTCTATCGGGCTCCACCGCATCTTCCTTCAGCCAGCTCCTAACGCAGCCGTGCCGCACCCGTTTACCACTACCCTGGGTGGGGAGTGGGTTCTGGATTCCTGTCACCTCCTGTCTCCCCTACTGTGGCAGCCAGTGCCTGGTGCTGATGTGCATTTCCCACCCCCTGGGATGGAAAGGTGCAGAGGGCAGGAACCTCACCTCTTCCCCTCTTCTCCCAGCTTTGTAGCACATGCCTGGAAACCAGTCGATGCTGGATGAATGTTTATCATGATGAAGCAACAGCTGTTTTCTGCTGATTTTTTGCCTGTGGTACATCCTGGGCCCACACAGGAGGATGCTGGATGCACTTCAGAGACTTGGCTTGTCTCATGAGTCCAGAAGGGCTCAGGTTTGTGGCACCGCTCTGTTTTCTTTTTTTTAAATTAGTTTGGCAAAGATATTCCTAGTCGCCGGTTAGTCCAAATCCTGCCATATTGTCTCTTCCCAACGGATCCCTAAATTGAGCCACCATTTCCAATTCAGCCCACGCTGCCTGGGCTTCTGCTGGTTGTCAGGCCCTGCGCTAAGCCTTTTCCATGCAGGGTCTCATGGAATCTGCAACTCTAAGAGGGGTAGGATCTATTGTTATTCCCATTTTATAGATGAGGAAATTGAGGCATGGAGAAATGGAGGACCTTGCCCAAGATCACACAGCTAGGAAGTTTTAGAGCTGCTGGTAGAACTTGGGTCTTTTTTTTTTTTTTTTTTTAAGACAGTCTCTTGCTCTGTCACCCAGGCTGGAGTACAGTGGCACAATGTCAGCTCACTGCAACCTCCACCTCCCGGGTTCAAGCAATTTTCCTGCCTCAGCCTCCTGAGTAGCTGGGATTACAGAGGCCCGTCACCACGCCCGGCTAATTTTTATCTTTTTAGGAGAGCCGGGGTTTCGCCATGTTGACCAGGCTGATATCGAACTCCTGACCTCAAATGATCCACCTGCCTCGGCCTCCCAAAGTGCTGGGATTACAGGTGTGAGCCACCGCACCCAGCGTGGGTCTAACACTTAAATTTCTGTTTGAAGGCAGAGTGTTGGGACTGTGGACTTTGGGGCCAGGCTGGTGTGGGTCCCAGTCTGTTTTACTGTTCAATCCTGTGCAGATAAGCCCTGAACTATCGCTAAAGTTAAATAGGTAAGGGAAGTAAAAGCATCCAGTAAGGTGTGTGGACCCATCAGAGATACTCAGAAATGCTACATGCCTGATTCTGCAGAGGTCTCAGAAACATGGTGTGTGTCAGTAGGGACTCTGCTTAGCAAAACTGTAGAGCCCCACTTCAAATTCGCTTGAAGCAGAAAAGGAGTACTTACTACTCATGTAACTATGAAGTCCAGGGACACGGCTAGCTTCAGGAGTGGCTGGATCCAGAGGCTCCAGTACTGTCACCAGGACCCTGCTGGTTTCACGCTCAAGCCTGTTCTGTCTGGTGGAAAGATGGATCCTGGCAGCTGTGTACGTTATGGATGGTTTAGATCCAGACCCTGAAACATGAGTGTTCTCACCAGCTCCTGTAAAAGTCCTAGGAAAAATCTCATTCATCCTGTTGCTCCTGAGAGCTGCAGCAGAAATTCTAGAGAGATTCTGACTGATGCAGCCTTGGGTCATCAGCGCATCTGGGTCCATGCCTGTGGCCTGGGGAGTGGAGCACCTTGATTAGCCAAATCTGGGGCAGAGGGGCAGGGCGTTCAGCCCACCTAAGCTCATGGACTGAACATGATCGTTCCAGAAGGAGGGGGCACGATTCCCCGAAAGGAGAGAAGGTGGGTGGGCAAACATATGTTCATGCTGCGGGGTCTGGTGTACAGCTGTCAGTAAAGCCACAGCCACCTGTGCTGGCGAGTCGTTGTGTAAGAAGCTTGTGACACCTTTGGCCCAGCCTTCCACGCCCACTGAGCCATGAGATCACGCTTCTGTGGCGCGTCCCAGTTCATCCTCCCCAATGGAGTGGGCAGTGCCCCAGCACTCCGCAGCTGGTGCCATCTGTCTCCAGACGCGCTTCCAGCCTGCATTCGACAAGGCGGTCGTATTGGAAAATATTAACCACGGGAATTAATGAATTTTGGCGTTGCAGTGGGTTTGATTGGGGGAGATTTTCTAAGTTTATTTTCCAAGATGTGTCTGGTGCTCTAGAGATTTCTCCCAGCCCATGAGACAGGGACACCTTCATATTTGGAAAAGAAGCCAGTGATGGAACATCCTGTTACCACACTACAAGAGCTTGCGTATTCCTTTATCCTGGATTGCTGAAGGTGGAATCCAGCACCCTCTTGTTCTAAGCGAGGAGCCCATCTGCTGGGAGAAATGGTCTTAGCAGAGGTCACGCCATTAGTTACATGCAAAGGCCCCGGACTCTAGACCCCGTTGAGTCATGACATTGCAAAGCCACAGGAATCACATTTGCAGGGGCAAAGGTCTTTCAGCAGATTTGGTTGCGAAAGGCTGTTATAGTAAAGAAGTCCGTAATCCTACCATCTTCACTGGCATCATTCCTAAGAGCACAGTGGATGGGAAGGGGTGGTGTGCACATCAGCCAAGGGCCCAGAACCACGGCAGCCGGTTCCACACCTCACCCAGATTGCAACTCAGGACCTTAGACTCTGAGAATGGCCTCCAGGCCACATGGGAAGGTTGTCTCCTGATGCTCAGCTAGGGTCAGGGAAGGTGGACCCCGAAGTCACGAGGCACCAGAAGTCAGTACTGTTGGAAAGGAGAAGTGATGCTGGGGAGTGGAAGGCGTCATGGAGCATGTCTGCTCAACCATTAAGTATCTGTGAGCTGCGAAGACTTGGAAGTTTCTTTCTCTACCCTGTCTTATTCTGAAGAGGCTGATTTCATGATTGGGGTTGGGGGGGTCTAGATGGCATTTTTCTGTGGGTAATTGTGTGGCCTAGGAACATTCTCCGGAATGTTCCACTGAGGGATTCATTGTTCCGCAGGCATTTCTTAATGAGTTGTCATTCCTGACTCCACATCAGGCCTTGCGATCAGCAGATTCATGCCAGGTTCTATTGACTTCTCACGAAGCCTTTGAGAGAGCTGTCACTCGAATTCTCTCCCTCCACCATCCCTTCAATAGGAGGGGAAACTTCGGCCCAGGGAGGTGAAGGGACTTGCTCTGGGTCCCACCGCTGGTAAACTGCAGAGCCAGGATTCTAGAACCCAAGCACTTGACCACTGCTTCATGCCGACTTACTCAGCAAGAACTCCTTGGGGAAATGCCCACATGCAGGCCAGGTGGAGGTTGTTAGCTCTGTTTTGTGGATGAGGAAATACAGGGTGCAGAGGGAAGAATACGTTGTCCAAAGTCACACAGCTAAGTGACAGACTGGGGACTCAAACCCAGGACTGTTTCACTCCCGTCACGTGAACTCAAGTGTGTTTTGTCTTATCTGCTATTGAACTATCAGGATCTGAAATGGTGCACAGTAAGTACTAATTGGAGGGATGGGTGGATGGAGGGGCAGGGAATTTACCTCCTCTTCATCCCTGCTCTCATCCTCCTAGGGCTTCAGGTTGTACTCCTAGCCTAGCCCTGGGAAAACCAAACCAGCCTGATCTTACCTGTGACTGTTTAATCTTAACCCCTTTATTTTCATGTATTTTGCAAGCAGTCCTGGCCCTGGCCCTGTGGTCAATGGGCCAGTTATCAATAATCATTAGATGTTATCATCATCATCCCTTGTTCACTGTATTTCCAGATGAGGAAACTGAGGCTCAGAGAGGTTGAGTAACTTGTCCAAGATGGCACAGCTAGGAAGCAGCAGACCCGGGCTTCAGTAGCCAGCTCTATGAGGCCCTACACCCCTAGCACAGCCACGAAATGCACTCTGCCAGCCCTCAGCCCTGGGCTGCGGTAGCCATCTCTATGAGGCCCCACTTCCCTAGCACAGCTATGAAGTATAGACACTCTGCCAGCCCTCAGAGGAGCAAAAATGATCAGTACAAAAAAGGAAGGGGTGGGGCAGGCAATGACAGGGAGAGGGCCTCTGCTCTCAAGCAACTCCAAAGAGTACTATTGAGAAATTGGTTTGCCACGTGGCCCTCTTTACATTTGGAAGACCTGCCCCCCCCCAGAGCAAGGGTGTCACATGCTTCCAGTGCATACAGATGGCAACAACCCATTGTCACACAACAGGTGCACAGTCCCAGCTGGCTCCTGCCTGTCCCCACCCCCAGGACTCTTCCTTCCAGGGCTTGTGGACAGGTAGGATGCTGGTGACTCTCCTCCTACAGCCGTGGTGAGACCGTGTGTCCTGTCGGAGTGAGTGACCAGGGCCTTTGCCAGCAGAGGACTTACAGAGAAACGTTTGAATAGACAGAGGAACCCATTTCCTCTGGAACCCAGACATACAGAAAGCAAGGGTCTGGCTGTTTCCTTCTGTTCTCCGAGTCTCGACTATGGCCCTTCCCAGCCTCTAGACTGCAGGTTAAGGGGAGTGACTGGTGCCAGGTGGGTGGTAGGAGACGAGGTCACCATGAAGCCTTCAGATTTTAACCTGAGATGGAGAGGCAGCCTTTAAACAGCACCTTTCACCACTGAGCACACAGGGGCCCTTCGAGCCTCCACCCAGAGCCCACTCGGGGGGCTGCAGCAGGTAGGCCAGAGATGACCCTCAGCTGAGCCTGCCCGGCCCTGCAGATGCTGGGCCTGGTCTCCTGCTGCCTCGCTCAGCCCCCAACAACTCAGCCGGCACAGGGGCCTGCCTGCTGTGACTCTGCAGACCCCTGGGGGAGTGACCACCTCTCCTTGAGAGAGGAGAGTCTAAGCTGTGGGCATTGGGGTGGGGTACCCGGAGCATTCCAGGTGTTTGGGGCTATTAATATTTATGTATTATTCTGACAACTAAGGGCAGGATGTGTGCTTCAGTGGGGACTATAGTTTGAATACGTGGATGCAAACAAAACAAAACAAAACACACTTGAGTTCACATGATGGGAATGAAGCAGTCCTGGGTTTGAGTCCCCAGTCTGTCACTTAGCTTTGTGACTTTGTGAGAATACAGTGTATTTTCCCCTGTACACCCTGTATTTCCTCACCCACAAAACAGAGCTAATAACCTCCATCTGGTAACGTCGTAACGGGGGCTGATGCAGGGAATGTAAAGTAACCAGGCACATAGTAGGTGCTCATTGCTGTAGAGGAAAACTTGACCTCTCTTTTCCATCCTTGGTACAACTGTATTAGTCCATTTTCAAACTGCTGATAAAGACATACCTGAGACTGTGCAGTTTACAGAAGAAAGAAAGGTTTAATGGACTCACAGTTCCACATGGCTGGGGAGGCCTCACAGTCACGGTGGAAAACAAGGAGGAGCAAGTCACGTCTTACATGGATGGCACCAGGCAAAGAGAGAGCTTGTGCTGGCAAACTCCCCCTTTTGAAACCATTGCATCTCATGAGACTTACTGTCACAAGAACAGCACAGGAAAGACCTGCCCCTGTGATTTAATTATCTCCCACTGGGTCCCTTCCACGAGACGTGGGAATTGAAGATGAGATTTGGGTGGGGACACAGCCAAACCATATCACCAACCCAAGAAGGATAATACGGGTAGAACATAAATGCCAGATTGATTTACTGATAATTATAAACAATTACCAAGAAGAGGGAAAAATCTTCATTTCTGAATCCATCTAGAACTGCTGTGATTAAAGCTGTTATTTTGACTAGAAAACTAAGAAAACATGATGAGAAAATTACAGAGACATTTAAGCAGCTACCTTCCTTGCAAGAATGTTTATTAAAGGAAATTTTAAAAACAAGTGATTAGGATTGCTTTCAAAATACATGAAAATAAAGGGATGAAGATTAAACAGTCACAGGTAAGATCAGGCTGGTTTGGTTTTCCCAGGGCTGGGCTGGGAGTACAGCCCAGGGAGGATGAGAGCAGGCATGAAGAGGAGGTAAATTCCCTGCCCCTCCCTCCACCCATCCCTGCAATTAGTACTTACTGTGCACCATTTCAGATCCTGATAGTTCAACAGCAGACAAGACAAAGCATCTGCCCTTATGGGGGACACAGGCATTGACTAGCCAAGCAGATGTGTGTATGTCGGGTGGCGATTCCCAGTGAGAAGACGGGAAAGGACATCACAGTCATTGTGGAGGAAAAGAAACCTGCTGGAGATGTGCCATTTATGAGGCAGTGAGCCAGGCAGTGGACACAGCAGGTGCAAAGGTCCTGAGGCTGTGAAGACTTGGCCCCCTGGAGAAACAGCAAGGAAGCCAGGGCAGGGCAGCCCGGGCACAGAGGCCTTGCAGCCAAGGGGACTCTGGCTGTCATGTGGAGCCAGCAGAGGGTAGAGCTCTGTTGTGGCTGATGGAACAGGCAGTTAGGGGACCATGTAGTCACCCCGGGGAGAAGGGATGGTACCTCAGGCAGCCTGGGAGGGGTATTCTCAAAGCAGAGCTACCAGAACATGCTGCTGGTTTGAATGAGGATGTGAGAGAAAGAGGAGTGAGGAACTGAAAGAACAGAGTCCTGAGATGGGGTTAATAGCATCCCCTTACCTCACAAGGAGGGTTAAACACACCCCCACGGAGCCAGCCTCAGCACCACCAAGCTGTCCCATGGGACAGAGGTAGGATTCCCGCCCTGGGCACCGTCTCTTGTAATGAAACGTGGCCCCCGAGTTCATGTCTGGGATGTGCGTAGCGTGGCACCCATCACTGCCTAAGCCTCCTGCTGTGAAGCTACAGCTGCTCACACTTGCCTGGCCAAGCAGGATGGGCACAAGGATGTGCTGCAGGGACAGCCTTACTGAGCCCCGAGTTCCAAACTGGGCTTCCAGCAAAATGGGCCACTTCCTTCAGTAGCGTTTCTAGAGCTCCACAGGGGCTGTGCCAGGGGTTCAGGGATATCTTAACCTCGGCCTGCGCTCGAGGTGTTCACAGTCTCTTGGGAGCTGGGGGGAGGCCACGTGGCCCAGCAGTCTGGAGTGAAGGTGGCATCCTGGACTTTTGCACTGCCCATGCTTACAGGAAGGCAGGCACCGCCCCTGGCATGGGCAGGGCCAGGCATGACATAAAAAGATGTTGCTAAGGGACACTGAGGTCCATTTATTGGGTCCAGCAGGAGTTCTCTATCCCTATTCATTCTTAATCCTGGCCACATACACTCGCTCCCTCGCTCCCTCGTTCCCTTGCTCATCCCACAGGGACTCCCACAGTCACACTGGATCTTGCGATGGTGTCAGATCACCTTTCCTTCCACCTGACTGGGAAGGGTGGAGGCTGCTGTCCCTGGAGCCCTGCTCTCCCAGCTTGTTGCCTCCATGGGGATGACAGTGTGGGCTCTGCACCCACGTGGAAGGGAGTCCCACACCTTCGAAGGTCTCCTTCTTTGTAACCTACCCCTGGTCCCCCAGACTGTGCCACATCCCTGTAGCATCTGTGTCTCTAGGACAGCACTGGGCTTTCAGGATGAGTGGTCATGGTTGTCTTGTCTGAACCAGATGCCTTGAGGGTGAAACCTTCTGGGAATTCCCTCTGTCTGGGGCCTTTCCATGATGGTGGCTTCGCCATAAGTCCCACTCCAGGCCGGGGTCCTCTGTCCAAGCCCCACAGAGGAAGAGGCTCCTCAGGGACCTCATTTGGTCTCAACTCAGCAGGAAGTGAAGTTTAAAGCCCAGAGCACCACGGGGCTTTGTGCTGCTGGAGGAGGGGCAGGTCCCAGGCTCCACGGTGTTTTCTGTGCTGAGTTCATCCCCTGTCCCCCACAGCTCTGGGTCAGAGCTGGGCTGGTGTTTTCCCCCAGCAGGCTCAGCCCTGTCCAGCTCTCAGCTCTGCAGCCAGGGCCCTTAGTATGGACTCTGCACCTACGGGCATTCACTTGGGCTGTAGGTATTTTCCAGCACCTGCTATGGCCCGGCGCTTGGGGAACCCTCAAGCAGCAGGACAAGCGAGGTCCCTGCTCTCCCGTGTTTTGCGTTCTTTGCAGGCAGCATAAAAAGCTTGTGGAATATCTTAGAAGGTGAGGCCACTCTTGCAGCTGGACAGACATCGTAGTGTTCGGCTTCATGTTCCACGGTGTCATTTCTTGGGGACACAGCAGCTGGAAAATCCTGGGGTAGAGTTTTGACCTTTGATTTAGCAATTAACATCGTGATCACATTTGCTGTTCATGGAGTGTCTGCATGCGCCAGGCCCCCTCAAGATGCTTGTGTCTGTTGGCCATGGTGTCTCATGCCTGTAGTCCCAGCCCTTTGGGAGGCTGAGGTGGCAGATCACTTGGGGTCAGGAGTTGGAAACCAGGCTGGCCAACACAGCGAAACCCCGTCTCTATCAAAAATACAAAAATTAGCCAGGGGTAGTGGTGTGCACCTGTAGTCCCAGCTACTCAGGAGGCTGAGACAGGAGAATCTCTTGAATCTGGGAGGTGGAGGTTGCAGTGAACCGAGATCACACCACTGCACCACTGTACTCCAGCCTGGGCGACAGGGAGATCTTAATACACACACACAAAGATGCCCATGTCATTTTTCATCCTCTATCTCACACAGCCAGTAAGGGATGGAGTGGGCTTCCACCCTAGGACCCCAGCCCTAAGGCCTTTTTCCACTCCAGAGTCCTCACCCTCTACACCGTGTCTGGAAAGAAAGCATAGCTGCCAAAACCAGCTTGAGGCAGCTGGCATCTTGATGTCCCAGATGCTGCTCGGGGCCAGGAGAGTCGCCATACAAAGTCTGTTCCAGCATTTACTTTGAGATCTGTTGGTAATGAACACGTGATTTCCATTTGCAGCCAAGGCCCATCGTGGTTTCTGTCCCCTGTGCCAGCAGGCCTTGCCTCCTTGGCCCCGTGTGGCCATATGACTGTGGTGAAACAGCCAAAGATGGTTCAGACTAGAACGGAGGTCAGAAAATGACAGCCCACAGGCCAAATCCTACCCTCTACCTGTTTTTGTAAATAAAGCTTTATTGGAACATGCCCATTCATTCACACTTCATCTATAGCTTCTTTCTTGCTATAAGGGCAAAGTTGAAGAGTTGTAACTAAGATGGATTGACTCCGAGCCTAATATGTTTACAGTCTCACCCTTTATAGGAAGTTTGCCAACCTATGGGCTAGAATACTGAGGCTGATGTACACCTCATACCACATGGAAAAAATCTCCATGACATAATCACTAAGAGGAAAAAGCATAGAAGAGTACCACACATAATCCCTTTCTATTTTTAGAAATAGCAATATGGGCTGGGCACAGTGGCTCGTGCCTGTAATCCCAGCACTTTGGGAGGCCAAGGTGGATGGATCACCTGAGGTCAGGAGATTGAGACCAGCCTGGCCAACATGGTGAAACCCCGTCTCTACCAAAAATACAAAAATCATCCAGGCATGGTGGTGCACACCTGTAGTCCTAGCTACTCAGGAGGCTGAGGCAGGAGAATCGCTTGAACCCTGGAGGTTGAGGTGGCAGTGAGCTGAGATTGCGTCACTGCATTCCAGCCTGGGAGACAGAGTGAGACTTAGTCTCCAAAAAAAAAAGCAAATATGAGGATATATACTCACACCTGTGCATACATACATGCTTCTATATGTAATGGATACCTCTAGGAAGATACATTAAAAAATAACCCTGGCGTCCTGGAGGACCAAGGTGGGGAGACTCACTTTTTCATGCACTCAGCCCCTCATTGTGCTCTCCTTTCTGTGTTGCCTATTCAAAAAAGGTGATGAAATAAAATAGTTCAAAAAGTATGTTGAGGTGAAGAGCTGAGATAAGGAAGATGGAGCAAAGAATATGTGTTGCCTTATTTACCTTTTTACGGATGATTTTTGAGAGGTATTTTCATGATAGACTCTGGGAGGAAACCTGTGAGGGGAGGGGAAGCTCAGCATTGCTGGTTTCACTTAAGTGGAAATAAATTTTTAGTTAAATCATAAACGTAGAATGGCTTAGGGCACAGCGGAAAGGTGTTCTCGATCTAAATATTCTCTGGCCAAGTGATGGGCTCCTAAGCAAGGTGCCATCCAGGTGAAGGAAGTGGGGAGTTTTCATCTTCATTGATCCTCTTTCCTTGGATGAAATCTGGTCTGAAATGATGAAACAGCGGTCCATAGCTGCCCGGAGAATCTCAGAAAACCCTCAGCACCATCGTGCAGACTTCCCTGCAGTGAGCCTTCAGGAACAGAGTGTGCTCAGATCTGCCCTGTTCTGAGGACGGTCTAAAAATCACTTCTCCAGGAGGTTCAGACACCGTTGAATGTTTAACCAGTTTCTCAACCCACCAAAAAGCCACCTGTAACCTCAGAGATACGTGGAATCACTCTTTTGGGGGCTAGTCTTTCCATTTGCAGAACTTCCCTAATGGTACGACTGCTTTCAAGTTGGGGTCTCAACCACAGCTTGCACGTTAGATCTCCCGGCATGCTTTTAAAACTAGACGCCAGGCCCTGCCTGGTTAATGCAACATCAGTCTTTGGCCCTGAGCATCAGTATTTTTTTTAAAGTTCCCCGGGTAATTCTAAGGTGCATCCACAGTTGAGAAGCCCTGCTTTCAAAAGGCTAGAACACGTTCTGGTGTTAGAATCAGATCTGAGTCTGAGGCATCAACCCAGCCAGTATTTTCTCTGAGCTTTGGTTTCCGTTTCTGTGCGGTAGGATAAAAGTGCCACCCTCCTTTCAGGTGGTGAGCCAGCTTCTGGAAGGGAGCAGCTGACAAATAGTCACTTCCTGGCTGCCTCGTACACGTAACCGGGGGCCCGCTTGGGAAGCACATGGGCGTCAAACTTCTGTGTCCCCGTCTCAGTTCTGCTGCGTAGCTGCTGGGGATACAGGACCGGGCAGATGATGTTTCTGAGCCTCCGTCTGCTCATCTGTAAGGTGGAGACGCTATACTCAATCACACAGAGCTGCTGTGAGGATGCAGTGAGATCCCTCAGCCAGGCTGTGCCCAACACAGTGCCATGTGACAGCAGCTCCTGCTGGTCCCCGTCTCTAAAAAAGGTGGCAAGTCCGGGCTCAGATGGGAAGGATTTCTGGGGCACTGAATCTCTGTCTCAGCCACTCAGCTGTACTATCTCAGTGAGGGCAAACATGGCTGATACGGAAATGCCTGAGTGAGGCTGCGTTCCAGTACAGCTTAATCTGCAAATTCTGCAGAAAGGGAAACAAATGGCAGATGAGGCAGGGGAGGGCCATAGAGTCAGACACCTGCTTCCACACGCCAACTCTGCCTCCTACGGGGCTTCTAAGCCCGGGCCAGTTAGCTTCTATGCCTCAGTTTCCTCATCTAGAAGAGGAGGTGATAACGGAACCTCCCTCCTGGCTTCTGTGAGGGCTTAATAAGCCAATACCTGTAAGACAGCAAAGACGGTGCCCGGCGCAGAGCAGTGGTGAGGACATGGTCGGTTCTTCTGGCTCGAGAGCTGGAGTGAAATACCTCGGTCCATCTCATCACCAACCATCGGGCCTCCGGAATGGTGCTCAGAAATAGCCTGCCAAATAGGCCTTCATTCCTCAATGATGTCCCCAGCACTGGCACACAGGCCAGCCAAGTTGCTGCCCTCATGGAGTTTACATTCTCATGGGGGTGACTGAAAAAGCAAAAATGAAACACCAAACAGATGGAAGGACTGCAGTGGGAGACAAGGCCATGAAGGGCATTTATAAGAGGGGGGAAGATTTCGAATGGGGGACTGATAAGAGACACGATATCTCCAGTGAAGTCACTTCTGAGCTCAGATGTGAATTCGTCTCCGCTCTGGGATTTGAGTTGTCCTGGAGGAGGGAACAGCCAGCAGTGTGAGGCCCTGACCTGCCAGAGAGGAGAGGAGAGGGCGTGGCAGGTGGCATATGGCAGGGCCTGGGGAGACGTGGACACGGGGGCAGGGGAGAGGCAAGGGCGGCAGAGCTGATTGTGCCTGGCCTCATCTGCCGCATCATCAGGAGCATGGATTGTATTGAGTGCAGCAGGCACTGTCTGAGGGTCTGAAATCAGGAGACTGGGATTCGGTCAGCTTTAAGAGGACATTAATTAGAGACGGTAAGCGCAAAGCAACACTCACCTCCATGTCGTTCAGGCTTGGCCTGGGGCCTGAAGGCTGGGGAGGCCTTGGGCATCTGGCTCACAGCTCGGGGGTCTTCCTGGGATTTTTGGATCCTTAAGTCAGTATACAGCTGCAGTTATTTCCAGTGGCCATGCTAGCAGATGGGGACTCGGGAATACAGAGGGAGATCGTACAAGACTGCTGCCGCCTACGGCCACCTGTCCGGCACACAGAGGAATGGGAAAATGGGCGGTTGCATAGCCCTGGGAAATGCCCTAGCGAGGCAGGCAGAGAAGAAAGCTCGTCTGCTCAGAGCTGGCCAGACGTGCTCACAAGTTGAATGTATTATAAGCAGTTCTGGTTACCAAAAACCGGATCTGACACACTCCAACCTGCTAAGCGTGGTGTAGACCAGCTGAGACTAGCCCCAGCTGCTTAGACCAGGCAGGGCAGGTGCACACCTGCCGTCACAGTGCCGGAGGAGGGGCCCAGCAGAGCACTCCAGGGGACTAAGCAGGAGCTGTGGGCTCTTTCTCAAGACGCTTTGTTCTTCCCCCCGTCCTCCCCAAGATGGAATCTCGCTTCGGTAGCCCAGGCTGGAGTGCAATGATGCAATCTTGGCTCAATGCAACCTCCGCCTCCTGGGTTCAAGTGATTCTTCTGCCTCAGCCTACTGAGTAGCTGGGATTACAGGCACGTGCCACCATGACCGGCTAATTTTTGTTTTTTATTTTTTTCTAGTACAGACAGGGTTTACACCACGTTGACCAGGCTGGTCTCGACTTTGTGATCTGCCCGCCTCGGCCTCCCAAAGTGCTGGGATTGGAAATGGAGTCTCAACTCTTTTGCCCAGGCTGGAGTGCAGTGGCACGATCTCAGCTCACTGCAACCTCTGCCTTCCAGGTTCAAGCGATTCTCCTGCCTCAGCCTCCCGAGTAGCTGGGACTACAGGCATACACCACCACATCTGGCTAATTTTTGTATTTTTAGTAGAGACTCGGTTTTATCATGTTGCCCAGGCTGGTCTCTAACTGCTGACCTCAAGTGATCCTCTTACCTTGGCCTCCCAAAGCACTGGGATTACAGGTCTGAGCCACTGTGCCCAGCCAGGATGCTTTGTTCTTGATTGTTTTTAATTAAATGAGCAATGTGTGAATAAGTTCTGGCTTAAACCATTTGAATGATGAGCATAGATGGAGCAAAACATGAACATCTCCCTTGGCTGCATCCTCGTCTGTGCCTGTTGGCGCATCTGTGTAGACACGGGTGCTTGCTTCATGTGAGGTTTCCGTTTTAACTAAAATGGGACCAGATGTCTCTTGTTCTGTAGCTTTTCCCTTACCTGTGTCTTGAAGGTGTTTCCGTGTCCCTGTGCACGGGTGTGCATCGTCCTCTGTAACGGCAGCGTGTGCTGCTGCTTCTGCACACCTGACCTCGCGGGTCCTGCACACGGGCATGGGGTGGTTTCCAAGCTTCCTCCTCAGAAGGACGCTGCACTGAACATCCTTGCCCATGTCTTTGTGAACTTGCTCAACAGTTTCTTAAAGCAGACACCAAGATGTGCAGCTCCCGAGTCAGAGGAGCTCACTCATGCACACACCTGCCTCGGTTTTGCCAGGTTTCACCAGTGTGTGCCTCTGCTAACCACAGGTGCGCCATTTCTCAGCATCCCCGCCCATGCCTGGTAACAGCCGTCTTTGAATCTTTTTCAGTTTGCATTTTCCTGATGACTCATAATGATAAATGTATTCGAACGTGTCCTCTCCCCCTGTAGAATGCAATCGTTCATTCCAGAAATTGGTATTGAGCACCTGCTCTGTGCCACTCACTCTGTAGGTGCCAGGGTGCTCAGGGAAGAGGACAAAGATACATCAGCATGCTATACAGGAGAGGCTGTGGAGGGGAACTGGGGAGGGCAGCAAGCACAGCCTCCGGAGAAAGTGACAGAGGTGGTGAGGGGTCAGGCGGCGGGAGCACCGTTCTTTCTTTTTTTTTTTGAGACGGAGTCTCACTCTGTTGCCCAGGCTGGAGTGCAGTGGCCGGATCTCAGCTCACTGCAAGCTCTGCCTCCCGGGTTTACACCATTCTCCTGCCTCAGCCTCCTGAGTAGCTGGGACTACAGGCGCCCGCCACCTCGACCGGCTAGTTTTTTTGTATTTTTTAGTAGAGACGGGGTTTCACCGGGTTAGCCAGGATGGTCTCGATCTCCTGACTTGGTGATCCGCCCGTCTCGGCCTTCCAAAGGCACCGTTCTTTCTTGCAGAGGGAGGCAGGAGTGTGCTTCAGTCTTGCAGGGGCCTGGTGCCACCGAGGAGCCTTGAGGCTGGTTGGCGTCATGGGGAGGAGGGAAGGAGGTGGAAAGGTGAAAGTGCTGATCAGGGAGGATCTCGTAGAGTATCTCGGCTTATTCTCTGAGACAGACTTGGTACGGGAGTGACACGGTCTGTCCTCAGTGGCGTTACTCAGGTGTGGCGTGGAGACTGGATTGGAGGCAGCTGCTGGGTTCAGGGAGAAATGGAGGAGAGAGATGAGGGTGCCCAAGCCCGGGGTATGACCTCCCAGAGAGTAGGGGCGCTGTCCGCTCAGTCCCTCTTGTAGCCCCGGTGCTTCTTGGCACGTGGAAGGGTTGCAGCAGATGTCACTGGAATTAGTGAGAAACGTTGGTCAGCCTTTCTCCCATGAGGTACTCACTGCCTTTCCCTGCGTGTCTGCTGGACTGCCGGCCCCTCGGGTTGCTCTGTGGGAGCCGCTGATGCCCGCAGGGCATTTCCCTAGCTGCCATCTCCCAGGCTGTCTTTCATGACAGGGAGTCTCGGTCTCGACCCTTACGTATTTTTGCATGTGGTATCAGGTCTGTTTACAGCACACTGACTTGTAACGCCACCTGCCTGGCTATCAATTTTCAAATGTCTTTTCTTTTTTGCTCACTTGTCCTCTGGACTCATGCCATCTCGCATCGTGCTGAATGAGGCTTAGAGGGCACTTTTCTTATTAATAGTCTTTTAAAAGTAACTATCTCTGCTTTCAATGAGAGAGATGAGTATGGGTTATTACTCTTATTTTCTCAAAGTGATGGTTGGAGAAGTTAAACAGCTTTGCCACTATGACACGTCCCAGATGTTGCCAAATTCTGAAATCCAACCCAGGGCTGACTGCAAGGTTGGTGTCGTGGCATCACACCCTACCTCCCTAAGCTGGCAAGTCCAAGGTGCCGTGGGGTCAGTGGGCAGTGGTCCGATGTAGAGCTAGACCAGGACAGACCACTTTGATTTCGCTCACCTGGTTGAGTGCACCAGATGTAATTCTAGGCGCTGGGGATATAGCGGGGGAGATGACGTTTCAGACAGCAATAGATGCTGTGAAGAAACTTTGAGGGACCGATGCAGTGGTGGGTGACTAGAGGGGACTTTTGGGCAAAGGCCAAAAGCACGAGGAGGAGTTAGGGCATGACGCTCAGTCCCTGTGTTGCTTGAGGAAGTGACGATGGAATTACAGCCGTGGCAGAAACACTTGCATTTGATTCTGAATGCAGTGGGAAGCCATGGAAGGGTTTGGTCTGAGGAAGGGTCGAGGCGAGAAGGGAAGGTGTCTGGGTTTAGGAGACGCAGCAGACACAGAAGTAGCAGCAGTGGACACGTGTGTGGAGGCAGAAGCCACAGGCCATTGGGTGTTGGATTTGGTATGGAATGTGAAGAAAAGGAAAAATTAAGATGCTTCCCAGAGTTCTGGTTTGAGCAGTGGAGTTGGCAGTTACCACATTTACTAAAATATGGAAGTCCAGAGGAGGAACAGAAGTTTAATGGGGGAAAAAAAACTGAATTTCCTTTTCTTTTTTGAAATAGGGTCTCAATCTGTCACCTCGCCTGGAGTGTAGTGGTGTGATCTTGGCTCACTACAGCCTGTGCCTACTAGGTTCAAGCAGTCCTCCCACCTCTGCCTCCTGAGTAGCTGGACTACAGGCACATGCCACCACATCTAATTTTTTTTTTGTAGCCATGGGGTCTATGTGGCCCAGGGCGGCCTCAGACTCCTCCGAGCTCAAGCTGTCCAGCTGCCTCTACCTCCCAAAGGGCTGAGATTAGAGGCATGAGTCACTGCATGTGGCCACAATTCCCATTTTGGCCATGTTCAAGGTAGATATACGGGCTCCAGAGGGAAGTCAGGGCCAACAGTGAATTTGGGAAGCTTTGCCATTTGGATCTATGCAGAGCCATCCAAATGGACAAGAGCACATGTGGGGAGTGCAGGCAGAAGAGACCCAGGACCCTCCACGATTTAGTGGTAAAGCAGTCCTCAGATAGATGGAAGGAAACTGAGAAGAGGGTGGAGATGCTGAATGGTTGAGGACTTGTAACTAGAACAAGCCACCATTGGTTTTTTTTTTTTTTTTTTTTTTTTGAGAGAGTTTTACTCGTCACCCAGGCTGGAGTAGTGGCATGATCTTGGCTCACTGCAACCGCTTCCCAGGTTCAAACAACTCTCCTGCCTCCCGAGTAGCTGGGATTACAGGTGCCTGCGACCACGCCCGGCTAATTTTTGTATTTTTAGTAGAGATGGGGTTTCACCATGTTGGCCAGACTGGTCTCGAACTCCTGACGTCAAGTGATCTGCCTGCCTGCCTCAGCCTCCCAAAGTGCTGGCATTACAGGTGGGAGCCAGTGTGCCCAGCCCACCAGTTGACTTTGAAAACACAGTAGTCACTAGTGACCTTCCTGAGAGCTTTAAAAGTGGAGTAGTGGGGTTGAGATGAGAGGAAGAAGTCAATTGCTACCCACCAGTATTTTAAGTTCTCCTGGGATGGGGGATGGAGAGCTCAGTACCAGCCAGAGGGGCTGGGAGGCCGAGGGAGAGAGGGTATCGTTGGAGGTGGGGCCATGGGAGAGAGGAGTTGTGGAGTTGGAAAGTCCTGGAGGAAGGTATTGGGGAACGGCCCGATGGAGGGGTGAGCCTTCCCCACGAGCAAGGCTCTTCCGTCCTTATGTCAGGAGCAGCAGAGCGAGGGGGTACGCTAATGGCTTCTCAGGGAATGGTGTCAAAAGACAGAATTACAGTAAATTTAGATATAGAGTCAACTGGCTTTTGTGATTCACGAATTGAGGCAGCCTCCATTGTACAAAATAGGATGAGAGCTTCCACTGGTCAATGGCAGAACACGTTTTGTGAGGTGGGGACAAATGATGGATTGGTTAACATCAGGTTACCTACCTCAGGTTGCTTTTTTGGTAAGAGTTAAACAGAGGGGCTTCCTTCTTATGCTGTCTCAGGTAGACTGCAATTGCCTGCGTGGGGGCCTTCCTGCTTCCATACCATTGTAGCTTAACTAGGTGGCATTGGGCTTGAGTGACTCCAGTTTGGTTTGGTCCGTTGGGGCCTAGTGCAGGGTGTACAGTGCAAAATAATCACGCGTCGCCCATTGATGGGGATACATTCTGAGACGGGTCATTAGGTGATTGCAGTGGTGCGTGAACCTCAGAGTGTGCTCATGTACACAAACCTATGCAATACATGAGCGTACTGGATACCATGGGCACTTGCAACACAGCGGGATTCGTGTATCTACAAAGGGTAAGAGATGAAAAATGATCCACCTGCCTAGGGCCCTGCCCATGAGTGGAGCCTGTAGGACTATAAGTGGTTTTGGGTGACTATTAGGGGGAGGTGAAAGCTCAGGACGTCACGTGCACTAGGGGACTTTACAGATGTGGGACCCTTAGGCTATGCTAAATTTATAAGATATTTTCCTTTAATAATTAGCCTTTGGTTATAACTTTTGTACTTTATAAAGTTTTCTTAAAACTTGACTTTCATAACACTTACACATTGTACAGCAGTGTAAAAAATCTTTATATCCCTACTGATGAGGTTTTTTTTTTTTTCTCCCTTTAAATTTTTTGAGGTGGAATCTTGCTCTGTCACCCAGGCTGGGATGTAGTGGCATGGTCTCCGCTCACTGAAACCTCTTGAGTTCAAGCGATTTTCCTGCCTCAGCCTCCCGAGTAGCTGGGATTCCAGGAACATGCCACCACACCCAATGAATTTTTGCATTTTCAGTAGAGACAGGGTTTCACCATGTTGGCCAGTCTGATCTCAAACTCCTGACCTCGAGTGAACCACCACACTCGGCCCAAAAAATCTTTTCTATGACTGGCAGTGCAGTAGGCTTGACAGCAGCATCACCTCAGATATAGGACTAGTGTGGTGCATTGTGATGTCAGTAAGTGACATATTTTTCAGCTCCATCATGATCTTTCGGGAACTGGAGGACTCTCAAGTCTGCGGGGCAGGCAGGCTGCGTTTTTCATTCACCACTGTCTTCCTGTGGGTCTTCTGCTTCAGTTTTTGGCCAGGGTTGGTTGGGCCGGATGCTGTGGTGGGGAGAGCACTGCGAGGGAAGTGACTGGGATTACAACAGAGGCATGATGTGCTCTGAGCATCCCATGGAAAGTGGGGACAGGGACAACTGAGAATTAGAACAGCAGCAGGATTCAGGGAGAATCCTTTCCATCCTTGGAAAGCGAGGCGGTTTACCCCAGCAGAACCATCACGCAGCCTCTTTAGCCTACCCTAGTAGATGATATATGTGGCCTTCTGAAATGTCAGCCCAAGCCAGCTCTGAAACCTAAGGTGACCATGGGCTACTAACAAAGAGGCCGTCAGCATCACAGCCATTGGTCATGATCAGGATTTTACCCAGAGTGATCTTTTAGCCTTCAAATGGTGAAAGCTGACGTCTAGAGAGCATTGGTAGACTGCTCGATGAACTTAAGCCATCGTTGAAAGCTAGGCACACTGCATCTTTAGTTTTTAATGGGCACTGTTTACCCCGGGGATGCATGCACCCCGCAGTGCCATGCCTCTCAGTACCCCGTCCATGGTGGATCCATACTGCTGTCCCTCTGCCCCAGCTGCTCCCACAGTCCAGGCCCCAAGATCAAAAGAAAACCATTCTGCATCCCCCCATCCTACTACTGGTCCTTGTGCCTGGGATCTGAATCCACCACCATTCCGTTTCTACGGGGGTACTGTACCTGCCTCACCACAAGGCTCCCTGTCTCAGACTCAGCTTTGTCCCCAACACTCCTCAGGCCCCTTGGGTGATCTTCACAAGTTGTACATCTCATTTATCCACCTGATGGGGCTCCTTAGGGACAGGTCCGCAACAGGGCCATAGGCAGCCCATTTGCAGAATGTGCCCGAGTTTGCTTCCGACCCTAAATGCCTTGTCCTGTTTAATCTCATAGGTGGTTGATATCAGCCCCATTTTTCAGATAATAGAGGAATTAAGAGACTTTACACAGATATTGGGGGAGAGAGAGAAAAGACTCCTTTTAAGAAAGTAAATTCACAGGTCATAACTGCGACGTCTTCCTAGAAACCTCGAGGCCTACCGCTCTGTCCTGTGCTCCTTAACCCAGGATAAGAAGTGGTCGGATCGGGTTTGGGTCCCCAACCCCTGGAGCAGTACCCAATCCGTAGCCTGTTAGGAACTGGGCTACACAGCAGGTGAGCAGAGCTTCGTCTGTATTTACAGCCACTCCCCATCGCTCACATCACTGCCTAAGCTCCGCCTCCTGACAGATCAGCAGTGGCATTTGATTTTCATAGGAGTGCAAAGCCTACTGTAAACTGCACATACGAGGGATCTAGGTTGTGTGCTCCTTATGAGAATCTAATACCTGATTTCTCAACGTCTCCCATCGCCCCCAGAAGGGACTGTCTAGTTGCAGGAAAACAAGCTCAGGGCTCCCAGTGATTCTACATTATGGTGAGTTGTATAATTATTTCATTATTTATTGCAATGTAGTAATAGAAATAAAATGTACAAATGTAACATACTTAATCTCAAAAGCATCCGCACCCCCCGAGCCTGTGGAAAAATTATACCAAACTGGTCCCTGGTGCCAAAAAGGTTAGGGACTGCTGCCACGTGACCTTGGGCATGGCCCTGTACCCAAATGTAAGCCACATTCTGCTTCTCTAATGTGGGCCTGGGGCAGTAACTTCTTGAACTTCCCATCTCCCATGGTGAGGACAGCAAGAAATAGATGAAATAGTGACACCCAGCCTCCCAGCAGTCACTCCGCGAGTTACACAGCACCTTCGTCCTTACTATCTTCCATGCCATTTCCACCATCATCTCTGGCTTATCCAAGGCCAGAATGCTTTGATTTAAAGCAATACCAAACTTCAGAGCAACTTTACTTTCATTTTGGAAGACGTACTATGACAAACACATATAGAAAGATGACTAGAAAACTGTATACTACTGTCCCAACAGTGGTTATTCACAAAGTGTGGGTTGACAAGCTGTTTTTTGTTTTCAAGCAATGAGCCTGTATGAATGAGAGGATTCTCTAGATTCTTACTGCTTTCCCTTTCACCATTTAACTTGTGCTTGTAGAAGAGCAACTACACAGCGAGAGTTTGCGAAAGAAAAGCCTAAAGCTTAAAAATATCAGGAACCTAGCAGCAGTGTCACAGCGTTATTGAAAGCACTCTCAAAAGATCATGAAAAAATAATGTTGGATGGGGGATTTACATTCATCTGGGAACAGGTTGTGCCCTCAGTATTTTGAGTTCTTTAGTTCCCAAAAGCCACAGTGTCTGTCCTGCAGGCATCCCTGTCCCCTGCCCCGAGTCTTTTGGGTTCTTCAGTGGGAGTCACATGTACCTCCTGCTTTTCTGGGCACGCCTGTCCTGGCCTCCACCTTCCAGACTATTTCTATCTACGGTTGAAACCTTGCTCAGTGCAACTCCCGAGGGTCTGTCCATCTGTACCTCTCAAAGCAGCCAGCTACAGCTGCCTTGTCAGATACCCACTATACCCACTTCTGCCCCCACCTAACTGTAGCATCTTGGGGACTGAGCTTGGATGCGTTTGCATCTAGTCATGGCCTCTGGGGTCAGACCGCACATTCGAGATCAATACCAGCCTCTGCTCCTCATTAGCTATACGATTTACCCTCCCTGCTTTATTTTCCACCCCCACAAGATAAGGATGGTAATTACAGCACCCCCTTCACGTGGCCAGCTTAAAGATGATATAAGAATCTGGACAAGCTCAAGATTTAATTATTCAAAATAATTAAATCAAGTGCCTTATGGTGTTGGGATCCAAAGAGAACCAGACCCAGACCTGCCTTCAAGGAACCCTTGGAGACCTGCCTTCAAGGAACCCTTGGTACTGCCATAGCCAGTTCTGGGTTGCTTGTGTGGATGGTGGAAGTCTTGGAGACCCATTTCAAACCAAGAGGCAGGAGGTAAAAGCCTTGGTGGATGTCAGCATGGTTCACAATGGAATTGGATTTCATGGGGCACCCATCACACAGTCCTGAGGCCCAGGTGTTGCCCAGGAACGAATTCGAAGGCTGTTCAGCCTGGTATGCTCTGACACCACCCATCGGGACCCACAAGGCCACACGGTACAGAAGGCACGGCAGCACCACTGCCTGCCACTCCACAGATCCAAGGGCCTAAGTAAGATGCAGGTAGCACATTCTCCATGATTTCCACGTCCCAGAGGCAGAACTGGGTTTTCAAACTGGTACACGCACAGACTCATCAGGGAGCTGGGCCATGGAGGATGTTGGCCACATCCCTGCTGCACACACAGCTCGGTCCTAGCTGGGTTGCAGAGACTGAGCCCTCCTCACTATGAAGGCAGCTCCTAGTAAATGAAATATTGACCAGCTCGCCTAAATCCATATCACAGGTGAAGTGAAATGAGAAGCTAGTCTCTCCTCGCAGCCGTTTTCACTGATGAGCAGTTGAGGCTGTCGGATCAATTTCAGCCGCATATGCTGGTGACAGGGCACCATGCAGTGCACCCCCGAGGCTTATTAAAAAGAACACCCACCCCTGGGGCCCTCGGCGGGTGCCTTCACAGACCCCCTTCGCCCCCACGCCCCCGGTGCTGCTGTAGATGCCAACAGTGGGGAGGATGGAGATGGAGTTTCTGAAATGAATACCAAGCGCGTGTGTCAGGAATACGCGTGGCCTGGCAGGGGGCTCAGTACCACAGCTTACATCCCTCTCCTGGGCGGGGAGGCGGCAGTGCCATGGGGACGCATGGGCTGTTTCCTAAGTGACCGTGGTATCCCAGGAGTTCTTTCTCCATTTTCTCCAGTTGCCTCCCAGATGAGCTCAGAGCGAGGTACAGCTCTGGGGAAGTGATGTCCCCAGAGTTTACCAGTTTGGTGGCAATGGACACCCTGCAACCCAGGAGGGCCCAGTCCCTCGTGGATTTGGGGATGAATCCTCTGTGCCATTTCCTTCCTGTGTTTTCTGCCCAGTAGTTTGAACTGCATTTCTAAGTCCATTCCCTCCCTGTGTGATCCCAAAATGGCTCTGGCAATACCAGGTCTGAGGAATAAGATCGAGGTCTGAGCTGAACACAGGGTTCGCAGAGAAGTGAACCCTCCTGGAGGCGACCAAAGCCAAGTTATGCAGTGAAGGGTGAGGGCATTCACCAAACAGCACCCCCACGAGCCGCGCTCCATCCCAGCATCGAACGTGATCCTCGGCTTTGTCCTAAGAACTTGCAAGGCAGATCGTGTGATTTCCCCCTTCGTGTATAGTTGCAGCATTTTTTAACACAGTTGAAGATACAGATGACACACGATACAGTTCATCCATTTAAAGTGCACGCAGCTTGGTAGTTTGACTTTGATCCCCCTTCACAGGTGAGGAATCTGAGTCCTGGAGAGGAGCATCCTGACCAGCCCAAGTACCCCTGCTGCTGAATGACACGGCTGGGAATCATCTCAGACTTTGTCCCCAGGGCCCCTGCTTTCTACCCAGAGACAGGGACAAAGGCCGCTGGCCCGAGAGCTTCAGGCTATCAGGGTCTTCCCTGACGGGCTCTTTCACCCCAGAAAACTGTAGATTTACAGATACTGCCCTCTTGGAGTCAAGTTTGAGATTGAAGCCTACGATGGTGCCATTTCTCGTTTTTGTGGCGTAGTTCGCTGAGTTTTGACAAAGACATGGAGTCCTGTAGCCACCACCATCAAGGTATGGAACAGCTCCTTTACCCCCCAAATCCCCTAGCGTTATTCTATAGTTAATCCCTGGCAACCCCGATCTGTTCTCTGTCGCTCCTAGCTTTGCCTTTTCCAGAGCGGCCTATGAATGGACTCAGATGTGGGGCAGCTCTGGGAATTTGACAATGCACTTGAGATTTGTCCATGTTGCAAAAACCAGCATAGTAAGAAGCAAACATTCACCCAATACGAGGGGCAGCAAAGGAATGAGGGCTGGTACAGAAGAAAAGCTTCTTAAATTCTTCAATGTGCCTTTAAAACCATGTTCATGAAGATTGTTGCAAAGGCCAAGGTCACTGAAAAAGGTACTGAATGTCATATAGCAGATGCACAGAAGACAGTAACAACAGAGCCTGGGAAAGGGCGCAGCCTGTCCTCATCCCAGCTCCAGGTGGGTGACTCTGGGCTCAGGGATGTCACTTCCCACAATC
The DNA here is from genome assembly GCF_000951045.1 of Mandrillus leucophaeus. NCBI lineage: Eukaryota > Metazoa > Chordata > Mammalia > Primates > Cercopithecidae > Mandrillus > Mandrillus leucophaeus. Next base: position 2,638,279 of record NW_012102621.1, on the reverse strand, counting down.
AAGATGCTGGGATTCTGAGGCTCACACCCTCAAAGTGGCCTCCCGACTCCCGCCCTCCAGGTACCAGAGGAGCATTGGGATCTGGATCCATGGCTCAGAAAGTCCACTTTGTGAAGTGGAGAAAGTCACTGTGGAGGAGTGGCCGCTGTCCTGAGCGAGTCCTTTATCACCACATTGATATTTCACCCACAATGGTGAAAATAGATGGTGACTGGATTTTGTTCCTTGTAGTATGTCCTTCGTGAGTAAACTTAGCAACCTAATAGGGTGAATAACATAACTGGCTCAAGGAATAGGGCCAGTAAATAGAGGAACTCTGGGAGGCTGAGACAGGGAGATCACGAGGTCAGGAGATGGAGACCATCCTGGCAAACACAGTAAAACCCCGTCTCTACTAAAAATACAAAAATTAGCTGGGCATGGTGACAGGCGCCTGTAGTCCCAGCTACTCGGGAGGCTGAGGCAGGAGAATGGCATGAGGCCGGCAGGTGCAGCTTGCAGTGAGCTGAAATTTTGCCACTGCACTCCAGCCCGGGCAACAGAGCGAGACTCCGTCTCAAAAACAAAAAAATGGGGAGACTGCTCCCCAAGTCTGAAAGATGTTGAGTCATCTCGCACCACTGGCTGAGGGGTCTGCACCCTCGGGTGGTGGCTTCATTAGGCCTCCTTGTCTGTCACATCTCACAGGCTGTCCTGGCCCCTGGAAGGTAGAAACTGAGTCTTTTCTCTTGAATTCTCCAGAGCTCCTGATGGGCTCTGGTCCCAGCTAAGAGGAATATGAAGAATGCCAGAGATGGCACTCTCATTCTTTACAGAACGGCCACAGTTTCCCCACCCTCATTTGCCAAGCTGTCTCAAGACTGGAACCCCCACCCGTTTGCTCACTGCCTTTTATTTCTTCAGGCTGTCCGTAAATATCCCTGCTGAATATCCATCTCTCCCCCTCCACGTAGCCCTCTAAGGCGTCTGCTGTGTCGGGACCAGGCAGCAAAAGACCTGCAATGCCTAGATGTTGATCTTGTTCCAGAAAGACGAGGATGGGCACTTCAGAGAAGGTTCCATCTGCTCCCTCCAGGCCCCTTCCCCCAGGGCAGGGAGTTGAGGGGTTGCACTGGGAATAGGAGGGCTTGGGAAGTATGCTGTATTGTGGGAGATTGTAAACGCCTCCTTGGCTGGGTATGATGGCTCACGCCTGTAATCCCAAGCACTTGGGAGGCTGAGATGAGAAGATCGCTTGAACCCAGCAGTTTGAGACCATCCTGGGCCCCACAGGGACACCCCCATCTCTAGAAGAGAATAAAAGCCTATACCCAGTTCCTTTGCTGTATTAGATGCTTCTACCAGTAGAAGTTGCCATGAATTTGCTGGCCAGACTTTAGTGGTGCTCTTACCTTTTTATTTCAGTTATTTCAGCATGTCAAAAGAGCCATATCTATTTCTAATTATTGCCAACCGCATACATATGCATTGAATGATGTATGATTGGCACTATTATCCTCACTTCACACATCAGAAAGCTGTGTCTTGCAGAGGTTATGGATCTTTCTCTAAGGTCTATAGTGTGTAACAAAAGGAACCCAAGTTTTCTGACTCTGAATATGGATTTAAGGCCTTTGGCAATTCATTCTTAGGGATTGCCATCCAGACTCCCTTTTTCTTGTTTGCAAAACTGGAACAGACCTAGCCCCAGCATTAACAGAGTCCCTGCTGGGAGCAGGAACGGAACGTCACTTGTCCATGCATTCGTCTCTCGCTTAGGCCCCAGAGCTGCAAGCCCACTTTGTTATAAAAATGCAGTCATGCCAGACAAGAGACAGTCTGCTTCGTGGTGGCTGGCTTCTGTCAGTGGAGCCGGGTAAGAAATGGTGCCGTCATTCTGGAAATCTTAGTGGTACAGTAGGTAAGTCGGCAGCTAACAAGGGCTATGAGGGATGAGAATTTCACTGTGAGGATGCTGTCGGGAGGAGGCATCTGCAACAGGGGCTGGAGGGAGCCTTGGTTTTAAAGGAGGGGAAAAAAAAATCAATGGATCTTCTTTAAGGCTGCCATTGTAAATGCAAGGCCTTTCAGCCTCGCTGGAAACCATCTGACTACAGCCCCTATCTCTATTTTCGGATGCCAGTCCTGGAGTGAGCATGGCACTGGCCTCATATCTCCTCTGTAGGGGAGGGACCCAGTGGGGGAATGTGGGGTCTCCTTCCCTTCTCGCTGTTGGCCCTGTCTCTTCTATCCACATCATCCTGCTTCCTTCCCCAGTTCACACAATGCTAGTCGCACCCACCCCACACCTTCAGATCCTGCTGTTCAGCCAGACACCATTACCAGTATTAGGCTATTCTCGACCTACAAAGATAGCGGTTGCAAGAGGTTCAGCCTCATATGCCAGCGGCCACCAGCACTCTCCGCTCAAGCCCACTGTGCTCAGCAGTCTGGGTTTTCCGTCCGTCACATGCTCACTGAAGCCCCTGTTCCAGGCAGATTTCTGTAGGTATCATCTTCTTAACTTGTCCCAAGTGAAGCCCATCGTCCCACTGCCTCGACTGCCCATCCTCACCCTGGGTTCTCAGAAGCCATCATAGCAGCCCTGCCTCCAGCCCACCTGGGTCCACCTGTCTCACCACCCACCAAGCCTGTGTCCCAAGACATGGCTCTGTTCCACAGGGCCTGGAGGATTGAACCATCCGCATGTCACACGAGCCCCACTGTCAATGACAGCAGCCAACACTCACTGGGAGTCCCCAGTTGCCAGGTACGGACATCAGGACAAACACAGCCCCATGACAGGTCAAGTGCACGCCCCGAGCTAACCCTGCCTTCCAGGCAGAGGAAGCAGCTGGGCCAGGTCTGCCAGGTTTACAAGTCCACCCCTCCTCACGGGCCCACCACTTCACCTGTGCTCATCTTCACCGCTAGAGGGCCCTTATGGACAGTGATCTTCAGCTCACTCCTGCTCATCCTCCACACCTCTACCTCCTCCAGGAAGCCCTCTGTGTCCTGCTGCGAACCACCTGGGTTCCCCCTCATTGGGGCATTCCCCCCGCCCCATGCTTCTACCACAGCGATCTATCCATGGTCTGCCCTCCCCATCTTCAATGAGACTGGCTCTCCAAGCCCAAAGCAACTTCTGCACCCCTTCGTGCCCAGCATGGTGTCTAGTGGCACAGCCCATGTGTGTTTGAATGTTCAATGCTGCCTAGTCATTGTCACTCTAGGCACTGGATCCCCATGATGCTTAAAACCACCCCGCCTTTATTCTGTCCAAGACTCAGCAGGCATTTGCCTACAGAAACACAGCTAGCCCTCGAATCCCCACCACAGCACTACGATGTGCTCACGGTTGGCATCACCAAATGACAAGGAAACCAAGGCTCAGACAGCACCATCCACAATAGGACTGAACAAAGGCATCTGCCTCAGAGCCCCACCCTCTCTCCACCCCCTGCATGGCAGGCACGGTTCGTTATAAAAGCACCCTTGCCCCACCAACTGGTACCTCTTCTCTCACAACCGGCAAGGCACTGGCCTCTCCCAACCACTCTGAGCCCGTTACTTCCAGGGCTTCTCCCCAGGCTCTGGTCATTGCAGGCCAGGTTCGTCCTGGCTGTGCTGACTGATGGCCGTAGGTGCAGGCTAAGGAGTGGCTGGTCGGACCCTGGATCTGAACAGCGTGACAGGAGGGGATTGTGAGGGCATCGCTTTAAACTCACATTGATATCCAAGCCTTCCTGTATCTAAGAATCAGTCCCCCTACACTGTGAGCAAAGACCTCCTTCCAGCGTCTTCAAAGCGTCCTCTCAGCAGGGGCCAGGGATAAAGAGCCTTCTGGTAAGGCGGGTCAGCTTTTAGAAGTAACAGGGGCATGTTTGCTTTGGGCCTGCGGCCAGACGCCCACCTAAAGGAGGAACGGGCGGCACACACCAGGCTGGACCGGCTCAGAGATGATTCAGAGCATCTCCAGCTTTGTTCAAGGTCAAATGTTTTTTTCATCCATGCACAGAAGGCAAAGCCCAACTTGACTTACAGGATGAGAAGGCAATCATTAAAAGGGGTCTTCATTTTGTTCGCTTATCAGGGTGTCAAACTTGAAACAGGAGGCATTTCACTCGCACAGTTGCTGTGTCCCTGGAATGGTGCAATGCAAACCAGATCATCGTAAAGAGAATCAGTCCCGAGATGCATGAAGACACATTGGGCTATTTCAGGGAACCCTGCAGGGACCCTCTGGGGGAACGGGTTTCTGTATGAACACAAGTCTCCCCTTAACTCATGTGGTGTGTGAAACTGGGCTTGGAGACAGCTGGGGGTGGATGATCCTGATCTGACACTTACTGGCTACATGGCCCTTGTCCTCCCTGAGGCACAAATAGGGCGGAGCTAGCTGTGGACAGGGTCCTGTCTTCACTCGTAGGGTCCAGAGAGCTCACGTCCAGAAAGCTACGACAGCACAGAGGTGCTCAAGATGCAGGAGTGAACACTAATCGTAGTAGGTTTTTGTCTTTTGTTTTAAAGCAATTTGTCCCAGTGAGATATTTACTGTAGACAATTTTTCTTATGTCTGTTTTTTAACATCTGTAATCTTAACACTTAGAGATCACTCTTATCAGCTGCTGTGTCCTGGTGATGTTTACTTCGTATTCAAATAGCCTACGGTCGACAGAACATTCCCGGACCGCGATTTTACGTGTCCCCTTAGCTAGCAAAAGGGACTTTACAAGTGTGGTTAAGGATCGGCCAGGCACAGTGGCTCACACCTGTAATCCCAGCACTTTGGGAGGTTGAGCATGAGGATCACTTGAGACCAGCCTGAGCAACAGAGCAAGACTCCATCTGTACAAAAAGTTTAAAAAATTAGCCAGGCATGGCAGCTAGTACCTACAGTCCCAGCTTCTCAGGCAGCTGAGGTGGGAGGATCGCTTGAGCCCAGGAGATCAAGGCTGCAGTGAGCTATGCCTGCACCATTGCACTCTAACCCGGGCAACAGCCTTGAGACTCTGTCCCAAGAAAATATAGTTTAAAAATGCAACTGCAACACGGGACTTCCTGCTGAGCCCCCTCCACTCTCAGGGTGCAGCCTCCCGGCCTCTACCCTGTCCCCTCAAAAGCGTGCTGAAGGCCTCCCAACCCAGACCCGTGCCCTGGGACCCACACATGCTGTGCTGCTGTGTGTTGCTTCAGAACCAGGATCGGTGTCCCCCTCTTGGTATCTTCCGCTGTTCCTGGCTCTTAAACGCAGTACCATGCCCAACGACCTTATCACTGGACCAGGGCCTAGGGCCTGATTATTTTCTTAGGATCAATTCCACAGGAAGTGCCTCTGCTTTGTTTTGCTACACATCTTTTATGACTTTACAGTGTTCTCCAAAGTCGCCTTCGACTTGGAACTGTACCTGTGCTGGAAGATGAAGGAAAACGGGGGGAAGAAAGCTATGCCTAGAACATTCTTTCATAGCCTTAAAATGCAGCCGGAACAGTGGTACCATGAGCCAGCTCTGACTCACAGCCAAGCTTGGTTGCAGCCTCAGAGTGCTTTTAAAAGAAAGTGTATGTGACAATACGGGATTCTTGTTTCTCCAGATAGCACTTACCACTCAGAGGCTGCTCCAATGAGCCGGCCCACAGTCCCCAACCACATCCCTCCTGCTGCCCACACACCTGGCTCCCTTACCGGCCCGTGGTCATTTGCGTCTGAACCCTCAAACTTAACCTGATTCTCTGCTCTTCCAGCGACATCGCCCCGCCCGGAGAGCCTGGGAACAAGAACAGCCGGCCCAAAGCGGCTTCCCGCTTCCCCAAACTGTCCCGAGGTCAGCCCCGGGAGACGCGAAACGTGGAGCCCCAGAGCGGCGACCTCTAACCTCGATGGAACCCCAGCCACAGGCCCTACGCGTCGCGCCAGCTGCCTCCACCCCAGCCACTGCCGCTGGCCCCTCACCTCGGCGTGACGACCACGTCCACCCGGTGACCCTGAGAGCACACGATCCCCACCAGTTAAATGACACCCTGATTAAACTGGTCAGTCTTGGAGCCACATGGTCCCTGACCCCAGAGAGCAAGGTGGTGTCGCGCTGGACAGACTGCAACACGCGGTCCTTCTGCTCCTGGGGTCTGCCCTGGGCTGCAGGGGCTGTTCGTTCACCTCCCAGCAGTTCAGAGCTGGCAGGAGGGTGGGCACCAGGTCAGGCTTGGTGCCCCCTGGGTGAGATGCACAGCTTATCCCCTATGCAGGAAGGTACCTGCAGAGCCAGCGTCTCCACTCTTTCCCACACGGGGCCTAGAATGACTGTTAGACTCATTTTGCTGTTTAAGGTTATTGCCTGGCCCAAGGTAGGGATGCCTGGGATTGGCAAGGGGGAGGGGATCTGGTTCCTTTCACTGCATTCTCCACCAGTGGTCATTAGACACCCAGCCGTGTCACAGCTCACTTTTCCCAAGGGATATTCCTGTGGCCTTGGCAAGGAGCCATTAGTGATATTTGAGTTCAGAGAACTTCCCTACCTCCCCCTATGGCTGGCTTCAGGAAGGACCAGTGTGCCCTCAGGAGCCTGAGGCCACCAAGGCCCTCACCAGGCTTGGAAGGGGGACTTGGACATCTGACTCAGTCATCAACAGCAGCTTGGTAACCCCTTGTCATCCAGCTTCTCCAAAGTGGCCTTGGCCTCACAGTCATGAGAGACTTGGCTCAGGAAACCACTGCAGAAGGTTCCATGGTTTTCAAACCAGGCTCCAAGTCTGTGAACTTGGACACAGCATGGAGACTGAACAGATGTCTCTCTCCCCTAAAGACATTTTCCATCCCCCGTCTGCCCAGCTACCATGGTCCGTGGGAACAGAACTCTGCATCCCCTAAGATGGAGTCCTCTTGTTCCTTCCACGCCAGGATGGCTCTCAGAGTACAGGGAGCCTTGGCAGGTGGAGCAGAGGATGGGGACCAGTAACTGGGCGGCCCCTGGGGCTCCTCCTCCAGTGAGCTCACATCAGAGCCCCTCGCAGGACGAGGGCTGTCCTCACAGGCTCAGCACCGTTGAGGCAGTTTGGATTTCTGGGGTAAAATAACCAAGGTGGTGGTCGTGAAATGCACTATGCAGTAAGTCAGTGCGTTCCGCCTTAACCTGAGGCGGAGACGCAGTGGAACCTAAGGACAGAAGCAGGTGAAAGGCGAGTTAGATGGCAAGCCATGGGCTTGTCCTGGAACTCCTTCAACTCAGTGGCTTAAAATGTGTATGGCCTACCTGAACATGGAGTATTTCCTGGCTCGAGAAAATCTCTGGAGAATCATCTGGAAGGTTTATGCTGTGCGTTCCCCTCGTAGTGAGGAGGAAGATTGTTCATGGCCTTTAAGGCTGAGCTCACTCACACACAGCCCCTCAGAGAAACCGAGGCCTACATGAGTTCTTAGGGGACCTTGGACCAGGTAAGCCATGCCCTGGTGAGACTCAATGAGCCGGAGTGTGCACGGAAGTGGGGACCCTGCAGTCAGTTTGCAAGTCTGGAGGACCTGAGACATCCCGGAAAGGCAACCTGGTCTCTCTCTCACCCACCTGCCAACGTTGCTGCAATACACATGCTTTTTTTGAGACGGAGTCTCGTTTTTGTTGCCCAGGCTGGAGTGCAGTGGTGCGATGTCTACTCACTGCAAGCTCCATCGCCTCCCGGGTCCACACCATTCTCCTGCCTCAGCCTCCCGAGAAGCTGGGACTACAGGCGTCCACCACCTCACCTAGCTAATTTTTTTGTATTTTTAGTAGATTTGTATTGTTAGTAGAGACGGGGTTTCACCGTGTTCGCCAGGATGGTCTTGATCTCCTGACCTCGTGATCCGTCTCGGCCTCCCAAAGTGCTGGGATTACAGGCGTCAGCCACTGCGCCTGGCCAATACACATGCTTTATTGGAAATTCCAGGGCTGGAGTGCACATCAGCCCACGTGGCTGGCAACTCTGAGTGCCCTCACGGACTGAGGCAGGGACTGTCTAAAAGCTCAAGGTGCCATCTGGCTCAAGCTGCCGTCTGTCATGGCCCCTCTAGTTGGTTTTATGCCACATCATTCATTTTGAAGTAACTGTTTGCTGCCAGCTGAGAGATGGTCTCAGAAGTGCCTCCCTAAGCAAGGGAACTTGCCCTGGAGGTTATCTCCCTGTTCTCTGCTGGATACAGAAAGGAACCTCCCCATCTCCGACATCCTCCTGGGCCCAGGCTTATGACCCGCACCTTTTCTGACACCTGCCCCCGAAACACAGGATGTGAATCAGGTCTTGCCCTCTTCTCCAGATACCCCACCAGGAAGCACTTTGGACATTCTGCACATGATGTCAAAAAACAATGCAAAGTCAGTCCCCCAGCGCTGACAGATACTAACCCGTGAGAAACAAGTATGCTCTCAGCTGATACTGAGTGGGTGGCAGAAACTCCGCCTCCCCCTTTTCTAAAGCTTCACTATTCACAGAAAACCTGCCCTCCTCTCCCAAATGCGGACAGCATGTTCCTGGGAGCTACGTGGGGACCATCCCACCTGCCTGTTCCTGGTGCCTCTCCCATGATCATGCACTGACCCTACAGTCATCTCCCAGATCCAGACCATCTCCCCTCATTTTTGTTCAGAAATGCTAGTGACTGGTGCATGGCAGCAGCTCCTCGAAGCCCTTCCCTTTGGAATCCCGTAGAATGTTCTGCAATGATTGAGTTCACCCTGCTGCTCAAAACACCCCTATCCTGCTCTCTAATGTGGTGGGATGAACTTCAGGCAACAGAGACAACTGGCAGGGTTCCCAGTTCCTGGAGAAACGGGCTGTGGCAACACCCAGGGCTAGCAGGATTGTGGCTGGAACCTGGTGCCCAAATTGCATGCCCTTTAAATGTGTCGTCACCTGCCTCTCAGCGTGGATTCAATTCCAAGGGCTGACTCAGCCCATGGCCCATCAGTGGCAAAGACACCCCTGCGGAAATGAACCCTCGCAACTCACGTCTGTCTCCTTCATCCAGGAAGATTACTCGGGGGTTTCCAAAGTCAGCATCTGAGAAAGGGTCAGCATCTGAGAAAGGAAGTCCCTCCTGCATTCCGAGAGGAACCAGGGGGCCTGCCTGTCTCTCAAGGGATTTCTGGGACCACCTCTGCTCGGAGGAAGAATCCTCGCCGAATGCTTCTCTCCATGGCCTGCTCTGACTGAAACAGAGCATCACTGGATTCCCTCCTTGAAAGAGAACAAACGCTTGCAGGAAGGGAGGTTAAAGGCTGCTAGAAACCTAGCCCAGCCCTGCACTCCTGACCTGAGACAGAGCCTTCTCCGCCACTCTTTCTGGAATCACTCTGAAATTCCAGCTTCTTTGATTCGCACTTAGCAGTATACTCCACTCACGTTGCTGGCAAGCTATTGTAGAGTGTGGAGCTGAGGTTCAAAGCCCCCAGCATTTCTCTACTGGCACGCCCTGGTGGAGGAAGACACTTTCACGGAAGTTCTTACACGCCGTGGTGGCCACAGCCATCCTCACATCCAGTCACCAGTTGCATCTAGTTACCTGCTGGCTGGAAAAGGGATCATCCAGTGGAGTAAGCGAAGGTGCCATCTTGCAAGATCGAGGAAGAGGAGGAATGTGGACTGGGTCTATAACAGCCCTTGGCCCTGCTTTATACCTTGGAGCTTATTAAGGTGAATTATTTGATAACCATTTAATTATTTAAGAACCATGGCAGGTAACTGTGCTTTAAAACCAGAGTCGCCCAAAAGTCATTTACACCAGGAAGATTGATAGCATGGCTGTAGCTGATGCAACTAACAGGCACTGGGGCCAGTGATCACAACCCAGGGTTGGAAACGGGAGGGAAGCCCACCAGCCTGCCTCGTTGATGCGCGGCAGCTCTGCCTTCCGGAGGCGGCTTATTTCCTAACACCCTAAGCCAGGGCTTTGTGGCCCCGGTGAGCCGTGGCTGCCTCTCTTGGTTCTGCATGGGACGATGTGCCCACCCTGAGGACCAAGTCATGGGGTTCTGGGCCTCGGCCTTCCCACCCCACCTGCTCAAGCCCCCATGGGGCTGCAACTCCATCTGGCCCCTCACAGGGAGGCCCAGCTGTGTTCTCTCTTCCCCTCCTCTCTCCAAGCCACCCCCAGGATCCATACTTCGTTCCTCCGCCAAGCTCCTATGTGAGCTGCAGCGCCCATGCTGGAGAGGCCCTGCACTCCAGAAGCATCTTCTGACCTTGGCACAGAACTGATGGCAAAGGAAGGGCTGGGGTTTCAGCTCCTGGGACCTGAGCAAGACCGCACACCTCACTCCTTCCCCGCTATACATCACACTGGCTAGGCAGCCAGTCGGCCTCCAATGGTAACCCCATTTGGGGGTGCCCATGATCGGGTCCCAGGGAGCCATCTTAGGGGTAAGAGGACCGTGTATCTACAGTCTTATAAGAGTCTGTATGTACATAAGGTCTAGAAGTCTTCCGGAAATCCCGCAAAGGGCAGCCTCGCGCCTGGGTTTCAACCCCAAAGGCAGCGATTGTCTTGAGTCGGTCTTGCTGTTTCGCTCAGAATCACGGCAGACACGGGGTGTTTCTAGAAGGCAGACGTCTGCTATGAGCAAGGTCAAAGGTAACATTTTTCAACATATTGTGCATTAATTCATTAAAGCTACTGTTAAGTATTTGCTGTTTTCAGATTGGCTTCTGTGCTAATTTTGCACAGTTGTAGCACTGTATAGTTTATCTCATTTCTGTGGCAAAAAAGTTCATCTTCATGTTTTTGTAATACCCAATGTTGATTATGTTTCTAAAATCAAGCTTCAGCTCCTGGGTCAATAGGAATGAGGGTGTAGCATCCAGGGTCTCCTGGCTCGGGGCACACCAGATCCCGCGGTTCATCCCACAGCTGTTGAAATGTAGTCTGGATCATTCGCGTCTCTGATATTCCTCACTCTAGCCGTGAACCATTGCCATCTTATGGGCCTGATTTGGGTAACTGAATTCTGTCATGGAGCACACACTTGTTTCTAAATCCCAGCAACCAAGTTGCACATCCTTCCTTATAGCTAGTTTCTATAGAGAAGTGAAAAAGAAATCTGGCTTCCTCAGAAGATGGTTGAGCGAGCAGCCCTGCTGGCAGAAGATTCTAGATTCACTGGTGGTTTAAGGCCCAGGGATTTAGTTCTTACTGGTGCATAAATGTTTTCCCATCCTAACCGGAAAACCACTCACCCAGGCCCCCCGCTTCCCCTCGAATCTGCTCAGCTCTGCCGCCGGTCTCCATGAACGGCAAGGGGAACCACCACTCGTTCATGGTCAGTGTAGGAAAGAGGATGTCCTTGCAAAAATCGGAACTGAGGACAGCAGCACACACAATGGTGGATCGTACATTTGCACCCAGAGCAACTAACCGCTCAATAAGTGACCCCAGAGACCATGAATTTCCCAGAGTGAAGGGAATGGGGGTAGAGCTAATTAGAGTTTTTCTTATCCAGGATTCATCGTAAGAAGAATGTCGGCCTGTCTTCATCCCTGGCTTAGCCATCAGGTAGAACACTTACTCATCTGACACCGACTTCTTAGAGAAGCGAGTCTTTTGAGTGGAAGAGCAATGGTAACCCCACTGGAGGGTGGCCCATGATCGGGTCCCAGTAAGCCGTCTTAGGGGTAAAAGGACTGTGTATCTAGAGTCTATGATAGTCTGTGTCTACGTAAGGTCTAGAAGTCTGCAGAAACGCCCTGAAACCTATAGTATTATCTTAAGTACCCTCTTATGTTAAGGTTTACATAATAGGATTTTTAAACAAATGTGTTTAATTTTTTAAGATCTCTTGTATTAAAATTTTCTTTTGGAATAAGCTGTGGAAATTTTGTTACAGCCTGGTTGAGATAAACCTCTTTACAATGACAAAATAAAAATGGTGACATTTTATAAATTAGATACTTCAGTGAACAGTCTGTCTCAATTCTTTTTCAACAACCGGAGATTGAGGTGAAGTTTTAATTATATTAGGCAGATCTGGATAAACTGGCAATGTAGAATTAAAATTTCATACAGAAAAAAAAACCACTCATTACAGGTACTTATGTATTCACTCCTATAAGAAACAGAGCATTATTAGGTACCTACTATATACCAGGTGCTGGGCATACAGCAGTAAGCAAGACAGGTAAGGTGCACTGTGGGAGTCACAGTGGACATGAAGGCAGGCAGATCACATTTTGTTAAAGAAGTCAACTATCTGGATAATTTCAGACCACAGTAAGTATTGCAGAAGAGTGACAGGGATCAGAGATCCTTGGTTCCAACCAAGAATCTATGTTAAAAAACCTAGGCACTGCTGACATTGGGGACTGGATGATTCTGTGTTGTGGGGGGCTGTCCCATGCATCGTAGGATGCTTCCACCTGCTAGATGCCAGGGACACCCCTTGAGTTGTAACAGACAGATTTCTAGACATGGCCAGAGGTCCCCTGGGGGAAAGGGGAGCCAGTGGAGAGCCATGGGGCCAAGGCCAAGAGGTCCTCTTGGCTCGAGTGTTTTTTCTTTTTTGTTTTTTTTTGAGACAGTTTTACTCTTGTTGCCCAGGCTGGAGTGCAATGACGGGGTCTCGGCTCACCGCAACCTCCACCTCGCAGGTTTCAAGCAGTTCTCCTGCTCCAGCCTCCCGAGTAGCTGGGATTACAGGCATGCACCACCAAACCTGGCTAATTTTCTTGTATTTTTAGTCAAGATGGGGTTTCTCCATGACAGTCAAGCTTGTCTCGGACTCCTGACCTCAGCCTCCCAAAATACTGGGATTACAAGTGTCAGCCACCGCACCTGCCTGGCTAAAGTGACTTTTAAGCTGAGATCTAGAGAATGAGAAGAAACTCTGCTCTGCCCCCGCACCTCCCAAATAATTCACACTGGCTCAAACACTCAGACCCTACAACAAGGTAGTCAACATTTTTAACCCAGTTATGGTAACTGAGAAAAGAAAGGCTCCTGGGATGAGAATCCAGGCGTAGGGTCAGCTCCCACCAGGGCCGCATGAAGGGCACTGTTACAGGTGGCCCTCAAAGCCCAGGTGGGCCATGGCTGCTGGGGTCTGTCACAGATGGAGGCAGCACGTAGCCATTTTTGTCTGGGGGGTGGGGGGGTAACATGAGTACCATGCCAGGCACCCCACAGGTGCATTCCTCTGGGCATTAAATCAGGAGGCCGCACTTAGGGGAATGCAGAGGGGGCTCAGGGCATAGTCTTCAGGTTGCTGCTCCTGTCCTGCACTATCCTAAGTGACCCCCCCAATGCCACCGCCACCAGTGCTGTGCAACAGAAATGCCATGTCAGCCATGTATGCCATTTAAAATTTTCAGCTGGGTACAGTGGCTCAAGCCCGTAATCCCAGCACTTTGGGAGGCTGAAACAAAGACAACTTGAGGCCAGGTATTCAAGACAAGCCTGGGCAGCATAGCAAAACCCTGTCTCTACAAAGTTTTTTTTTTTTTTTTTTTTTTAATTAGCTATACATGGTAGTGTGTGCCTGTCTTCCCAGCTCCTCAGCAGGCCAGGGCAGGTAGATCACCTGAGGCCAAGAGTTCAAATCTGCAGTGAGCACTGATCATAGCACTGCATTCTGGCCTGGATGACAGAGATCATGTTTCACAAAAACAAATTCTGGTAACCCCATTAAAAATGCTTTTAAAATGCAGGTGAAAATTATAATGCTATAATTTCATTTAACCCCCTACATCCAAGACATTGTCATTTCAGCATGCCATTTTTTGAAACGTGTTGATGTGTTTTGCATTTGGGGTACCAAGTCTACCAAACCGGTGTTATTTTATGCACTGCACAGCTCAGCTTGGACGAGCTGCATCTCAAGTGCTCTGTATCCTGTATGACTGGTGTCTCCTGTATTGGGCAGCAGAGCTCTGTGGACCATCTCTCAAAGCTATGTCAGCCTCATGTCCCACTGTCTAACCAACACTCCATCGGCAACACTTCACGAGCGTCTCAAACCAAACTAAAAGGCATCTCTTTGTTTTCTGCCCTAAAACTGCTCCTACCCGTGACTTTCCCCAGCTGAGAAAGTAGAGGCTCCATCTTAGCAGCTGTGGAGGCCACCAGTCCTTGCGTCTTCCCGTCCCGTAACTCCCATCTAATTGACCAGGTTCCTACTTATTCACTCCCATAAGAAACAGGCACCTACTGTATATACCAGTTGCCAGGCATACAGCAGTAAGCAAGACAGGTAAGGTGCACTACTGCCCTCGGCTCCACCCCTGAAACAGATGTGGATCTGACGGCTTCCAGCACCCTCCACCCCTCACCACCACCATGGTGAGAGCTGCCATTGCCTGTCACAATGTGAGTGCTGCACTGTCCTCCC
>NW_012102621.1:2618208-2619150 GCF_000951045.1 Mandrillus leucophaeus | reverse complement strand
TTTTCTTTTTTGTTTTTTTTTGAGACAGTTTTACTCTTGTTGCCCAGGCTGCAGTGCAATGACGGGGTCTCGGCTCACCGCAACCTCCACCTCGCAGGTTTCAAGCAGTTCTCCTGCTCCAGCCTCCCGAGTAGCTGGGATTACAGGCATGCACCACCAAACCTGGCTAATTTTCTTGTATTTTTAGTCAAGATGGGGTTTCTCCATGACAGTCAAGCTTGTCTCGGACTCCTGACCTCAGCCTCCCAAAATACTGGGATTACAAGTGTCAGCCACCGCACCTGCCTGGCTAAAGTGACTTTTAAGCTGAGATCTAGAGAATGAGAAGAAACTCTGCTCTGCCCCCGCACCTCCCAAATAATTCACACTGGCTCAAACACTCAGACCCTACAACAAGGTAGTCAACATTTTTAACCCAGTTATGGTAACTGAGAAAAGAAAGGCTCCTGGGATGAGAATCCAGGCGTAGGGTCAGCTCCCACCAGGGCCGCATGAAGGGCACTGTTACAGGTGGCCCTCAAAGCCCAGGTGGGCCATGGCTGCTGGGGTCTGTCACAGATGGAGGCAGCACGTAGCCATTTTTGTCTGGGGGGTGGGGGGGTAACATGAGTACCATGCCAGGCACCCCACAGGTGCATTCCTCTGGGCATTAAATCAGGAGGCCGCACTTAGGGGAATGCAGAGGGGGCTCAGGGCATAGTCTTCAGGTTGCTGCTCCTGTCCTGCACTATCCTAAGTGACCCCCCCAATGCCACCGCCACCAGTGCTGTGCAACAGAAATGCCATGTCAGCCATGTATGCCATTTAAAATTTTCAGCTGGGTACAGTGGCTCAAGCCCGTAATCCCAGCACTTTGGGAGGCTGAAACAAAGACAACTTGAGGCCAGGTATTCAAGACAAGCCTGGGCAGCATAGCAAAACCCTGTCTCTACAAAGTTTTTT
>NW_012102621.1:2611921-2616533 GCF_000951045.1 Mandrillus leucophaeus | reverse complement strand
CACAAGGCAAAAGCTGCTGTAAACTGATCATGGCACTGCACTCCGGCCTCAGCAACAAAGCAAGCCCCAGTCTCAAAACAAAACCCAACCCTAAAATCTGCTATGAAGGGGCAGGGATGTAGGGGGCTGTCATAGAAACTCATTCCAAGAGTGCCCCGGTAATAAATGCCCCACGTTTGTAGCTGAAAAATTCTGAGGATTCTTTATGATGTGCATGTGATGAGTAATGAATGCATCACTGTGCATCAAACTGGACCTCTGCGAGCCTTGATGACTGACAGATTTGATGACTGACAGATATGCCGACAAGGCCTGGATTCTCCACGTGGGCTGTTTTTCTTAGAGTCCCCATACATCTGTGAGATGCCATCTGTGACAGACTGAACAACAGCCCCAAAGACATCCACACCCAAATCCCTGTCAATGTATGACCTTACAAGGGGCAGTGGGTTGAACAGTGTCCCCCATAACTCATGCCTGCCTAGAACCTGAGTGTGGCCTTATTTGGGAAACAGGGTCTTTGCAAATGTCATCAAGATGATGTCACACTGCATTTGAGTGGGTACTACTAATCCAGTGACTGGCGCCCCTGCCAGGAGGAGAAATCTGGACACAGAGGGAAGACAGCGTGTGAAGACAGGCAGGGACTGCGGTGCGGCAGCTACAACCAAAGGAGCATCCAGGAATGCTGGCAACCACCAGAGGCCAGGAGAGGGGCACGGGGCGCCCGCCCTCAGAGCTCCCAGGAGCTCGTGCTGCCGGCACCTTGAATTCAGACCTCTGACCTCCAGAACTAAAAGAATAGGTTTCCAGGAAGCAATACACGTGGTGCAAGGGCCTTTGCAGATGGGATTAACGGGAGGATCTGGAGATGGGGAGATCATCTGGATCATCCAGACAGGCCCAGTGGCATCAGAAGGGTCCTTGGAAGAGTCAGGAGAAGAGACGTGGTGGTGGAAGGAGAGAGACGAGGGACAGCATGAGAGAGACTTGAAGATGCCACCCTGCTGGCTTGGAATAGTGGAAGGGCCTTCAGCCAGGGAATGCAGGTGGCCTCTGGAAGCCAGAAAAGGCAGGGAACTACTTGCTCCTTCCAGATGTCACCCTTTAAGGGCCAACCCCAGGGCTAACACGAGCATCCAGCAACTCCTGGAAACTGGCCACCAGTGGTCAGCTGAGGGAGGCAGTGTGCCCAGCATTATGGTAGCCGGGGGTTCCACACTCCCCACCAACCCCTCTCCATGCCAGCCCTACACTGAGCCCTGGGATCTAGAAAGAATGAGATAGGCCTGGGGAGGGGCAATTAAGAAAGATGCATCAAATACCTAGAACAAAGTGCACTGTTGGGAGACACGTGTTGTCTGTGACGATGCTGAGAACACCTAAATAATTTATAATAGCAAAAACAAGGAATCATGCTACATTCCCATCAATGGTGGATCAAATAAAGAAAATGTGGTATAATGGAACACTATGCAGCCATAAAAAAGAACAAAATCACTTCCTGGGCAACATCATCAATGCAACTGGAAGCCATTATCCTAAGAGAATAAATACAGGAACAGAAAACCAACCACATGTCACAAGTGCAAGCTAAACATCAAGTACACATGGACACAAAGGAAACAACAGACACTGAGGCCTCCCCTGGAGGTTGAAAAACCACTCATCGGGTACTAGCGCTTATTACCTGGGTGACAAAGTAATCCATATACCAAACCCCATGAAGCCCAATTTTACCCACGTAACAAACCTGCACCTCTGAACCTAAAAGTTGGATAAAAAAAGAATTCAGAGTTTGATGTTATCCCAAAGGATTTAGGTTACATTTCCTGCAGCAAAAACAGGACATGGCCTGTCATCCTGAAAATCATCCTGATGAATGGGTCAAAAACACTGGCTCTTTCCACACAACGGAAGAGCACTCAGTGCTCCCTTAAAAACGAAGGGAGTGCTGACACGTGGATAAGCCTTGAGGACTGATATGGTTTGGCTCTGTGTCCCCACCCAAATCTCAGGTCGAATTGTCATCCCTAGTGTTGGCAGAGGGACCTGGTGGGAGGCGATTGGATCATGGGGGCAGATTTCCCCCTCGCTGTTCATGATAGCAAGAGAGTTCTCACGAGATCTGGTCATTCAAAAGTGTGTAGCACCTCCTGCTTCACTGTTTCTCCTACTCCACCATGATGAGACGTGCCTGCTTCCCTTTCGACTTCTGCCATTATAAGTTTCCTGAGGCCTTCCAGCCATGCTTCCTGTACAGCCTACAGACCTGTGGTCAATTAACTCTTTTTATAAATTACCCAGCCTCAGGTAGGTTTTTTTTTTTTTTTTTTTTTAAAGACTCTGTCACTGTCACCCAGGCTGGAGTGCAGTGGCGCAATCTCAGCTCACTGCATCCTCCACCTCCTGGGTTCAAGCGATTCTCATGCCTCAGCCTCCTGAATAGCTAGGATTACAGGCACACACTACCATGCCTGCTAACTTTTTATATTTAGTAGACACAGGGTTTCGCCATGTTGGCCAGACTGCTGTCTAACTCCTGACCTCAGGTGATCCACCCACCTTGGCCTCCCAAAGTGCTGAGATTACAGACGTGAGCCACTGTGCCCGGCCTCAGGCAATTCTTTATAGCAACGTGAGAACGGACTAATGCCAGGGTATTATGCTGACTGAAATAAACCAATCACAAAGAATGGGCGTTTCTGTATGAATGCACTTACGGCATTTCCTGGAAGAGTGAAATTCATAGGGATAGAAGGTAGAGTGCCAGTGACCAGGGGTTGGAGGAACGGGAGATAAGAAGTTCATGTTTAATGGCTGCAGAGTTTGGGAAGATGAAAGAAATCTGGAGATGGATGACAGTGTCAGCTGCATAACGATGTGAATGTGCCGAATACCATGAAACAGCACACTGACAAATAG
The DNA here is from genome assembly GCF_000951045.1 of Mandrillus leucophaeus. Lineage (NCBI taxonomy): Eukaryota > Metazoa > Chordata > Mammalia > Primates > Cercopithecidae > Mandrillus > Mandrillus leucophaeus. Next base: position 2,613,608 of record NW_012102621.1, on the reverse strand, counting down.
TTAAGATGAGACAGTTTATGTTCCATGTATTTTACCACAGTAAAATCCTTAGTCATCAGCCAGATTTCACAGATGACATTATTGAAGCCCAGAGAGGCAAGAAGCTCACCCGAGCGTCTGCAGCTTCAACGCAGCATTACTGCCGATTCAAACCCAAGCTTTTCCATTCCAAAATCTTAGCCCCGCCCGCTGAGTGAAAGAGCAGCTAGGAGGATGATGAAATAAGAGTAGAGTGTCTGCCAATATGTGATTGTTTTCCTATCCTGTGCCATCAAGTGGGTCTGATACCAGTTGAGATGGCCAGCCAAGTTTGCTGAAGATTGTAAGTCAGACAAGGGTAACATTTGTCGCAGGGCTGTTCAGCGACTTATGGGAAGAGGTCAACTTTTTGATCAGAGAATACATGGGAGTTACCACCCAAGGCAGGGCTAGGCCCCGTGACTTCTGAGCTACGCTGGCAGTCCATCGGGGAGGTGGGAGGACTCCTCTGTGAAGCCAGCCCCCTGCAAAGGGGGTTTCCCTCTGATGACACAGTCACCGCTTCACAATTTCCCAGGGTCAACCCCTCAAACACGATATTCAGACTAGAAAAATCACATGAAAGAACGGAACCCCTTGCAAGCCCACGCATGAAAAGGCACTGACTGGCCGGACGTGGGGTAGCTTACACGCTTGTAATCCCAGCGCTTTGGGAGGCGGGCAGATCACCTGAGGTCAGGAGTTAGAGACCAGCCTGGCCAACATGGTGAAACCCCGTGTCTACTCAAAATACAAAAGTTAGCCAGGCGTGGTGTTGCACATTTGTAATCCTAACTACTTAGGAGGTTGAGGCAGGAGAATTACTTAAACCCAGCAGGCAGAAGTTGCAGTGAGCCAAGAGCATGCCATTGTACTCCAGCCTGGGCAACAGAGTGAGACTGTCTCAAAGAAAAAAAAAAAAAAGGCACCAACTTTGGCAATGAGAGTCAAGGGCATGAGGTGGGGGTGCCCTACCAAGGTCCAGGCCCAGCTCTGCCCCATCTGGCTATGGGAGCTGAGCCTTGTCTATCAACCTCTCTGGGCCTCAGTGTCTTCAATGTGGAAAATGACCTTTCTGCTGGTCATTGTTTTAAATGAGTAAGATGTGTCGAGTGCCGATAGCACCGCTTGTCCCCAAGCGAGCGTTTCTAAAGGGTCTCCTCACATCTGCAAACACAACTGTTGTTCACAATACCTCACACTCTTCCTCTGGCTCATTCTTCCACTTTCTCTGCTCTGACCCTGGGTCCTGGGGTCCATGGCAAGATGCATGGGGCATGATCCAGGAGCCAGAAACGTCTCAGACAGTGAAGGCACCAGTGAGCCTCTGGCCACCTTGTCTTATTTAAAATCCTCAGTCCCATTAAGCAGAGATTCTCCACCCCTATTTTCCCCAACAGGGAAACTGAGGCTTGGAGAAGGCAAATTATATAGAAGCAAAAAAACCCTAAAAGCAGCTCAAAAACTCAGGAACGACACGGAGAATGGCTGGAGCAGGTACCCGCTCCTCCGAGGCCTCAGTTTGTCAGATGGGACTGACAGCATTACTCACCTCATGAGGTTGTCAGGAGGAACAAAGGAGGGAATGGAGCATTGAGCATACAGTAAGTGCTCAGTAGATGGTCACTCCCATCCCCTTGGTGTGCAGACTAGGTAGTCCCATTAAATC
>NW_012102621.1:2609744-2611506 GCF_000951045.1 Mandrillus leucophaeus | reverse complement strand
GGGAGGCGGGGAGGGAGGCAGGGATCTCTGCAGCGTTCAGTGGGTTCCTGTACCCCCAGCCTCACCCCTGCCTCCCCAGGACACCTAACTCACTCCCCGAGGTATCACGGGCACAGACAGATGAGCAACTCAGCCAAGACATGCCTTTTCCTGGAAGAAAACTGGTTTCTTCTAATTCCATGTTAAGTCACAGACGTCCTCACTTCTCCATGAGCCGCCTGCGCGCCAATTCTGCATGCTACATTTCCCGCCCTCACTTTCTCCTAAGGGACAGTGTTTGTCACTCCGTTCTTGCTCTTTATGGAACCAGGAGTTCTGGGAAACAGCAAGGTGAGTCCTGTTCGCACAGGCTCTGGAATTTGACAGTCCCCCTGCAGTGGCCTGCCACACTGTCACTCCAGGACATGGGTGTCACCTGCAGCTCAGGGAGGCCACCTTCTGCCTTGGGAACATCTGCATCATTACCGTGGGTAACAAAGGCACTGAGTGGGGTGAAACCCAGTCACCAGAGGCTGACAACCCTGGGTACCTCCACCACCCTCCTTCAACTCCGGCGGGGGTGGGGGGGTGCTGTCTGGGTGGCAGCAGCTCTCCGTGCCTTCAGCCCAGCCAGTCTGCTTGCTCAGCTCCTGGTCTCCCCGGAGTGACACTAAAAACCCACCCACCTCAGCTCCTCAGCAGGCTGCACACTTGAGCACACCACAGCATCACCCATAGGGCTGGAGAGCAGGGGACCACATTGATTTTATTCACCACTGCCGGAACACAATAGACACTCAGTTTTAAGTGAATAAATAATTCAGTGAATGAACTAATTAACGATCACTTGCGTTGTTGGCTCCTCTCCCTCTCTCCTGGTGGAAAGGCATAATTATCCCACCACCATCCACGAGATTTCCCTGAAAGGCTGGCTGTGAAGACACCAACACGGCCCTAGGCTCTGACCTGTGTCTCAGTAATGGCTGCATGTGCCCCATGTCTGGCACCGGAGCAGCTGCTCTGTGGATGGGCGTGACATGTTAGTCTTCCAAGCCTCTGCCATGTGTAGACAAAGCCAGCTCAGGTGGCTACGAACCCTGAACCAGGACTGGAACCAGGGGATGGGGGTTTATCTGGACCTCAAAAGCCTCCGTGGGATAGGGTGCAGTGGCTCACATCTGTAATTCCAGCACTTCAGGAGGCCAAGGCTGGAGGATCGCTTGACCCCAGGAGTTCAAGACCAGCCTGGACAACATAGTAAGACTCCGTATCTCTGCAAAATAATAAGTAAATAGCTGGGTGTGGTGGCACATGCCTGTAGTCTCAGCTACTTGCAAGGCTGAGTTAGGAAGATTACCTGAGCCTTGAGAGGTTGAGGCTGCAGTGAACCATAATCACGCCACTGCACTGCAGCCTGTGTGACAGAGCAAGACTCTCAAAAAAAAAAAAAAAAAAAAAAAAAAAAAAAAAAAAAAAGAAAGAGAAGAAAAGAAAAAAGAAAACCATGCTTCCTCGGATCATCAGACCTCAGCTCGCCCTCATCCCTGAAGAGGATCCCACTGACTACCTCCAAGGACAAGGGTTCATAGCAGCAGCAATCTAGGACGCCCTGTATCCTGTGCCAGGGGACTCCCTGTGTCCTCTGCAGAGGGGCTTTCCCTAAATGTCCCTCCCTGTGGTTACTTAACCCTGACAAAGAAAAGCAAAAGCAACATCCCAGTCCACCCAAGGCTCGAGATGTTCTGAGGGTAAATTATTATGACAGTTTTTTTTTTTTTTTTTT